>NC_044979.1:135867314-136177440 GCF_008728515.1 Papio anubis | reverse complement strand
CTCCATGCCTGGCCCAGCCCTCTCCTCTCCCCACCCAACAACCTCTGTGGCCCGGGTGGATGTTATTGGGAAGGAGGGTGTCCAGAGTGGGGACTTGTGTTGTAGGGAAGGTGGAGCATTTGAGGGAAGGGGCATCTGAGGCCACCAGATTCAGAGGTAAGCTTGCCATGGATTCAAGTGGGGGCCAGCTGGGCAGCCCCATCCATCAGCCATCCATCAGCTCATTGCTGTGTCTCCACCACAGGGTCCCATTCAGGATGTCGCGGCGGGGAATGGTGAGGAAGAGCCGGGCATGGGTGCTGGAGAAGAAGGAGCGGCACAGGCGCCAGGGCAGGTGAGTGCCAGCCTGGGAGCTGGCCTCCATGCCTGGCCCAGCCCTCTCCTCTCCCCACCCAACAACCTCTGTGGCCCGGGTGGATGTTATTGGGAAGGAGGGTGTCCAGAGTGGGGACTTGTGTTGTAGGGAAGGTGGAGCATTTGAGGGAAGGGGCATCTGAGGCCACCAGATTCAGAGGTAAGCTTGCCATGGATTCAAGTGGGGGCCAGCTGGGCAGCCCCATCCATCAGCCATCCATCAGCTCATTGCTGTGTCTCCACCACAGGGTCCCATTCAGGATGTCGCGGCGGGGAATGGTGAGGAAGAGCCGGGCATGGGTGCTGGAGAAGAAGGAGCGGCACAGGCGCCAGGGCAGGTGAGTGCCAGCCTGGGAGCTGGCAGGGTGGGTGGGGGGTGGATGCCTGTTGCCACTAAGAGCTCCCCTGCATTTGAAGGGTCCAGGGCTGCTTTGATCTTTTTTTCTGAGACTGTCCTATTCCTTTTTTGCACAGGGAAGTCAGACCTGACACCCAGTACACCGGCCGCAAGCGCAAGCCCCGCTTCTAAGTCACCACGCAGTTCTGGACAGGCACTTGCCTCTGTACTTTTCTATATTGTTCAGCTGACAAAGTAGTATTTTAGAAAAGTTCTAAAGTTCTGAAAATGTTTTCTGCAGTAAAAAAAAAAAAAAGTACTCTGGGCCGGGCGTGGTGGCTCACACCTGTAATCCCAGCACCTTGGGAGGCTGAGGCGGGAGGATCATTTGAGGCCAGGAGTTTAAGACGTGCCTAGGCAACATAATGAGACTTCGTTTCTAGAGGGGGGAAAAAAAAGCTCTTGAGCATCTTATTTTGTTTAAAAGCAAGAAATAAAAATTCCTTTTGTGGAGCTCTGGCATCTCCCAGCTCTGTGATTCTCACCAAACTATGGTTCCTCCTGGTGGGCTACTGCTTAACTCCCCAGGCAGGAATCAGGTTTAAAAAAACTTAACGTGCATGAAAGCATTCTTTCCATTTGCAAGGAACAGAGTCCAGAGTCCTTTAATTTGGGGCTCATACATAACTATACCATAATCACAGCAAGCGAAGTTGGGAAGAGGGCCCGGATGAAATGTGTTTGTGGTGCCTGCTGGCCAGTCTCTGGCTTCCCTTCCTGTGAAGGCCTTGCCAGTCCAGTGGCCCCGGCCTGAACTGTGGCACTGAGCTGCTGCACGGTCAGCTGCCGACCAGCCCAGCGCTCAGATGTCTTGGGCCGATCTCTCGGCCGTCACTGGTGGTGGGAAAGGGCGGGTCCACTGCTCTGGGGCGGTGTGGGGTTGCCCGGCAGGCTGTGATAGGAGAGGAGGTGGAATGGTTTGCCTGAGCCTTGTGCATGTGGGAAGAGGCAAGATCTTGGGCATTGCACTACAGAGCTGGATCAGGTGTTCAGCAGCTTAAGACATTAGGCAGTTGGTGCAGGGGCCCGAGGGGCCGGGTGTCTGGGAGAGGGGTGAGGCTTGGGGCCTGAGGATCCAAGCCCTGCAGTGGGGTCTCCTGCAGGTATCAGATTCCAGGCCTCGAGTGTGGCCTCTGGGCCTGTTATCAGGGAGTAAGGCCTGGATGTTTTCCACTGTATGGCGGGAGACAGGTCTGAGGAAGTTGAAGGTCCAGGGTGGGGTTGAGGCTGAGTTGGGATCCTCGCCTCTGAGCCCTTCCTCTTAGTGCCACATCTGTTCATCCTCAAGTTCTAAGACTGCGACACTACAGATGGCAAGAAGTCTAGAGCAGCCAGGCCAGGCACAACCTGTGGTCCCAGCTCCGTGGGAGGCTGAGGTGGGAGGCCAGCTTGGGCAACAGCGAGGACCCTCCTAAGGTTTTCCCCCAGGAGACCTGGGGAAGAAACCTAGAACAGAGGCCTGGTACAGATACAAATGTTTATTCTACATAAAAATTTCACAAAATGGGCAGCTGGTTGTACCAAGACCTTTGGTGAAGGGGTTGGGGGGAATCGCTGTTCAAGAAGGCAACACGGACGGTTACAGTCACTGGGCAGGAGTAAAGCCGAGGGAGGGTGGGGCACACGGACACGGCCCCATCCCCTGCTGCATGCACTCGCATGCATCTCCCTGCCTGTCCACGAGGGAGGGGGTGCTGGGGCGGGGGCACATTTCCCATGAGAAGCCCCTAGGTGGTGAGGAGGACGAGGTAGCCCTCCCTGGCTGGCTGCCGAATACTGCATCCGGGACACCTGACACCCACGTGGCACGTCGATGGGGGATGGCAAGGGCAGGATGAGACTGCAGGCCTGAAATGACATCTGACTTCCCAGAGCGCAAGACAGCAGGGGCCACCATCCCAAACATGCAACGCTGGCTCGAGGGCCTGACAGCAGCCTGCTCTGCCTCCCTGGCTGCTGGGGTGGCTGGAGATGGGGCACCAACCAGCCCCTTCCAGAGGGACACCTGGGGTCAGGCCCAGCCCAAGGGGTTGCTCCTGGGGCTGGAGGAATGTCGGAAGGGAAGCTGAGGCCCAGGACCCGATGGACTTTGCCCCTAGGCAGGGGAGGGAGCCTGGAGCCATGGCAGCCTGAGTCTCCCTGGCAGTGATCAGCGATTGAGGCTCAGAGCTGGGCTGTCCCTCACGGCCACCTCTCCCCTAACCTGAAAAGCAGCACCATGTGGCCAGCTGGTCCCCACCCCTCAGGGCTCTGCTTGTGGGGACAGCTGGAGAGGCCAGAGGACAGGGCAGGTCAGTTGGAGGCAAGGTTAGGGTCCCCAGGGAAGAGGAGAACCCGGTCCCACCGAGTTACTGAAGGCAAGGATGGCCTGTGTCACCCTGGTGGCCCTGCCTGGGTCTGCCCCTCGCTGCACACACTGCGTCCCGCCCCGCTGGCTGCCTCCCTCTGCCTCTTCCATACAGACGCACACAGAGATCATGCACACGACACGGGGCGGGGACGGAGGGCCCATGGCAGAGAAGGGAGCATGGGGGCCAGGAGGGAGGGTGCTCTGAGCCAGAGGCGGGGGTTGGGAGGGCAGCCCAGCCAAGTAGCAGCAGCCAGGGCCTCCTCAGAGTGGCCCACCCGGAGTGGAGTGGCAGTTTGGGTGGCTTCTAGGCGAAGATGCCCCCAACAGTGGAGGCGATGACGATGCCCAGGATCACACAGCAGATGATGATCATGATTTTCTTCTGTGTGGGGAGCGGGCAGGAGAGGCCTCAGACAGTGGTGGTGTCAGGTGGGGTGGGACTACGGCGAAGGCTGAGGGCTGGACAGTCGCCGGGGATCCAAGCAGGGGAAGGTGACGGCCTCGAGGGGGCTGTCATGGGGAGCTCCCGAGAGCAGGGAGAGAGGTGAGATGGGGAGGGATGTGGGATGGTTGGGGGTCCCTAATGGGTGCTGGGGCATGGGCTTGGGCAGAGCTGGGCTACTGACCCGGCGCGCCTTGCTCTGGTACTTGACGGCTTTCTTGGTGTCAGACACGGCCCTCTCCACGTAGTCTACCGCGTGTTCCACGTTGTACTCGATCCTGTCAATCATCTCCCCCTGTGGGGCGGGGGTCACCCGAGCTCCAGAGGGCCCCCTCCTCAGGGTTGGGTTGGGGCTCGGGGCAGGACTTCAGGAAAACACCCTGAGGCCAGAGAGAAAAAGGGGGCATGAGGAGGATGGGGTACAGCTTCTCATCTGGCCCAGGCACCCTGGGCGGGCTGTTAGAGGGCCAGGCAGGCCCCCCAAGGCAGCTCCCATGTCTCCCCGCAGAGCAGCAATCCTGGGGGTAGAGCTGGCCATGCAGTCTCAGCTGAGGGGGGGACCATGCAGAGAACAGTCAGAGAGGTGGCAGTGTCAGGCAGAGGAAGGTGGGAGCAGAAGTGGGTGTGCTAGAGTCTGGGCCTGCCCTGGCCATAGCTCCTGAGGTGGCCATGGGTGAGCCTCCCCACACCCACATCCTCAGGCATGACGGCTCCATCCAGCTCTGTCTGCTGTCTGGGGTCTTCAGTCTTTTAAGAACTTGAGGTCAGGAGTTTGAGACCATCCTGGCCAACATGGTGAAACTCTGACTCTACTAAAAATACAAAAATTAGCTAGGCATGATGGTACGCATCCGTAGTTTCAGCTACTCGGGAGGCTGAGGCAGGAGAATCAGTTGAATTCGGGAGGCAGGTTGCAGTGAGCCGAAATCCCGTCACTGCACTCCAGCCTGGCGACAGAGCCAGACTCTCTCTCAAACAAAAACAAAAAACAAAACAAAACAAAAAAAACCCTGCCCAGCCCCACAGCCCTCTTGAGTCCTGTGATCTGGTCCCATGATACCCCAGAGGCCAATCTGACCATGACACTGCCCCACAAGACTCCTAGGGCGTGTCTCCCTCTCCAAGTCCATCCGTTGCCTTCACTGGCATCCACGTCACTGTGGTCTGTTTCTCACCAGATGGTGGCAGCAGCAGCCTCCTGACGGCCTCCCTGCTTCCTAACCAAGGTCACGTCACTCCCATACTTAAAACATTCCAACCTGGCTGGGTGCTGTGGCTCACATCTATGATCCCAGCACTTTGGGAGGCTGAGGTGGGAGGATCACTTGAGCCCAGGAGTTCCGAGACCAGCCTGGGCAACACAGCAAGATCCCATCTTTTGCTAAAACAAAAAACAAACAACCCAAACCCCCTCCAATCTAGAAGAGACTGCAAATTCCTCAGCACACTGCCTGCCAAGGCCCCGTCCACCTCGTCTCCAGCTTCATCTCAGTTCCGACCACTCCTTGTGCCCCAGCACCATGGACCTCCTTTTTCTGTTCCTGAAATAAGTCTGGGTCTTGCTGGGCTTGGGACCTTAGTGTTGCTGGGGCCAGCTCTTCATCTTCCCCTGTGAAGTCTTCACAGCTGGCTCCTTTTCACCGTTTTCTGGCATCAGTTCAAATGCCCCTTCCTGAGAGGCCCTCCTTGACCACTCACTCAAACAAAGGCAGCCGCCCCGTCGTGGGCACAGTGTTACTCCGAGTGTAACTTTGGAACCATAGTGGCTGCGGCACCACCCTTGAGCTTGTCAGACAGGTATCTTCCCGGCCTTCCCTCACCTGCCAGACTCTGGGACAGGGACCTGGAAACTTATAAGTCCTCCAGGTGACTCATTCAAGTTTGAGCCCCACTGAAGAACCTCCCATTTGTTCTTTGGCAGCCCTTTTGCCCAAATGCTATTCACTCCAGGAAGCAGGTCCCTCAGCTGTCCTGGTCACTGGGGAAATGCATGGCCCACAGTGGCCCCATGAGGAAACAGTAGGGGAATGAGAGATGACGGGGTGTAGGGGGTGGGGCCATGCAGGGCCTGGGGTCCTTGAAGGTCAAGCAGAGCCATGCAGAGGACAGGGACCTTCAGGTGGGCAGGGTCCTGGCGGCAGTTTCAAGAGCGGGTGATTGGTTACCTGAGAACTTGGGGTCTCCCCGGCAGGGCAGCGTGTCGGGCAGAAAGGGTGAGGTTAGTGCAGCCCTGGGTGCTGGTGTGGGCTGGAGTGGAGGGCAGGGGGCCCGGCGCTCACCTGGCTCTCCACGAGCATGGCCATGTCCATGAACATGTCGTGCAGCTCACGGATGCTGTTCTCCAGCTTGATGATCTCGCTGTGCCGCGTCTCAATTTCGCTCAGAGCCTGCTTCGAGATGCTGGAGTCCATGATGATCTGGGGGTGGGAGCAGGGGGCTGGGACCCAGAGGCTTGCTGAGGGGCAGGGCAGAGGGCCGACGGGGAGGGCGTGTGGGGTGGGCAGAGCTGCTCCGGAAGGGGACCCGAGGCTTCCTCCCCAGCCACAGCCCTGCCCGCCTTGCTACCTGGCTCTGCCACCTGCTAGCTGTTATGTAATTTCTCTGCGACCCAATCTCCTACCTGTAACCTGCGGCTAGTGACACTCTCCACCTGTGCTGGCCACAGAGCGAGTGCTCAGTGACAGTCCTTACCACCAGCGTTTTGCAGAGCCTAAGTTGACTGCCCCGTGGACCCAGGCCTGGAACCGCCTTTCTCCCGTCCCTTCCCCCCACACTGAATGTGACTGCTTCCCCGCTCTCTCCTGGAACTCATAACCCCAAGCCTGCCTCGAACACCTATGTGCCACCTCCTTCAGGGAGCACCCCTGCCCGGCTTCACGTGAACACGGAGAAGGCCAAATGTCCTCCAGGAGGGGAAAAGGGCCCACGGATAAGAGGAGAAGCCCCTGGCGGCCGGCGAAAGGAAGTGGGTCCAATTGGGAGGCATCAGGAGACAGGGGTCTTGAGTCCACCTTTGCCACAGACATTTATGTGACCTCAGCCTTGTGTTTTCCCCTCTCTGGGACTCCTCCTGCCTTAAAACCTGCCTTACAAGGGGTCTGTGTCCACATACTGTCCAGACCCTGCACTAGGGGTCATGAACGTGGGGAACATGGTGAGGGGATCATGGCAGGAGGGGTGGGGCCCACACTCACCCCAGAGGCAAAGATGGCGGGGTTCCCACTCTCCAGCATGTCCTCCAGCTCCTCACTGGTCGTGGTCCTGCCGGCTGCAAGCGAGTGGGGTCACACTGAGCCCAGCCCTCTCCGGGGAGTTCAGCAGCAGCATCGGGCCCCGCCCCCTACAGTCCCAGGCCCGGGCTCCCCCCAGCCCCGAGATCAGCAGCAGCCTCAGGCCCCCGCCTCTCCAGCCCCTAACTCAGCGGCTGCCTCGGGCCCCGCCCCTCGGGCCCCTAACTAAGCAGCAGCCTCGGGCCCCGCCCCTCCACGCCTCGCCCACTCCAGGTCCCGCCCCCAGCTCACTGAGGCAGCCCCAGGCCCCGCCCCCAGCTCACTGATCTCCAGCTGCCTCTGGATACGGCCCTTGCAGCGCTCGCGGTAGTCGGACTGCGTGGCGTTGTACTCCGACATGACCTCCACAAACTTTCTGGACAGCGTGGAGTGCTGGGGGCCCGAGATGCAGGTGTAGGGATCAGGCCCCGCGGGGACCGACCCAGAGTCTCAGGTGCCCGCCCACCCTAGACTCCCGACCGCACCTGTGTCTTCCGGATCCTCAGGTCAGCAGAGGAGCGGTTCAGGCCTTCCTCTTGCTCGATGGACTGCTCGATGCCTGGGGGCACAGGTGGGTGCTGAGTCAAAACCAGCCCCCTTTACCCCCGCCCCCGACCCGCACATCCTGCATCTGTTCGCCTCCCCACATCTCCTAGGGTATGTGTGTGGCCGGTGGCTGGTGGGGTCAGTGCCAGGCACTGATGGAGGAGGGGCCTACAGAGGCCCTTCCAGCTGTGACGCTGTGTGGTGTGTGCACGTGTTGCACACCCACTCCAAGCTCTGAGTGTGTGTGAGGTCTGGCAGCTCCGGCCACTCTGTGCCTGGGTACCGCTCCCTTTCTGCTCAGAGAGGCTGTGTACGAGGGGCCGTGCCCACAGCGGGGAGAGCCAGGGGGCCCCTGCTGCAGGGCATGTGGCCCCGAGGCCTTGGCACTCACGGGGTGTACGTGTCCGTTCACCCAGCATACAGGGCTTCTGCATGAGACCAGGAAGTGCTGGCCACTTCTTTAACCCTCTTTAGCAGAGGTGAGGGGCAGTGCCCGTCCAGAGTGGAGCCCTCCCTCGACAAAGCCTCGGGCGGGTGTGTCCCCAGGCCCAATCCAGAGCCTGGCACCAACGGGCCTTGCCAAGTAGCTGTTGAGTGAATGGGCACATGACGCCACCCTCAGAAAGGAAAGCAAGATCCGGCGCACCCCCTCAGGGTGAGCAAAACCCCATGGGCTCCCCAGAGGAAGCAGGCCTAGAATGCCCCCCACCCACCCCCAGACAAGCCTGACTCACTCTTTAACTTGGAACGAACTTTGTTTGCTGTCTTCTTTATGTCGGACATGAGTTCTTCCAGCTCCTCCTTCGTCTCTGGGGAGGTAGAAAGGGTGGGGGCGGCCCCCTAGGCTCTGCCGGGGACTGATGTGCAGACTCAGCCTCCAGCACAGGGGGCCCAATGGGGGCTCTGGGTAGATCCCGGTTCTCCCCTGCTCCCCTGGCTAAGGCTCTGCCTGCCCCCTCCCTAATTCTGGGCCAGGGATGCACCAGCTGCAGCCTCACCCCCTCTTGTGCTGTCTTCGGAGGAGCCTCCCTTCCTCCTTTGCCGGCGCCCCCACCCCCTGGAGATAACAGATGGGTCTAAATTTAAGGCAGAAATAATTGTGGAGCAGCTGGCGATGCTGGAGTTGGCACCGGGAACAGTGACTTGATGCTTGCTGGAGTTGAAGTTGGGGGGGGGGGGGCCGCGGTGCGGGCTCACCTGGTGTTACCTGGTGGCTCAGGAGGGTAGGCAGCCAGCCAGGGAGCTGACAGGGGACCATCCTGCACTCCCTGAGTCGCAGGCTCAAACACTCTGGGTGGGGCAGACCTTGCCGTTCCCACAAAGCTGCGCCTCCCGGGGTGCTAAGTGCCCGGTGGGTGGAAGGGGGCAAGGGGTGGATGGCCTGGGTGGGCGCTGATGTGGGCCCTGAGGTCCAAAGAGGTGGGCATAGTCGGCCCTGGCTGTGGCAGGTAGCTGGGGCCCTGGTGAAATTGGAGGAGGGTGGTGGCATAGTGTTTTGTGACCCTTGTTCCAACTAGAACCATCTCCCTAAAGCTGGCAGAGGTCATGGGGGTGCCCAGCTTGCCCCCCTGCCTGAGAGGAGCTGGCTGGAAAAGTGGGGCATGACAGCTGCCTCCCCTGGGGGTGCTCCTGGCAACACCCCAGTCTCAGAACACCCCCAGGACTCCGCCCCAGGAGAAGCTGGGACTGAGCTTCGGCTGTCACCTTCCCACCCGCCCCTCTGCTTGCCTCTGGGGCTGGGGTTTGTCCTAGAGGGGACAGGGAGGGGTATCGAGAGTGGCTATTAGGAAGGCCCCAGATGGGGTCACCTCCCAAGTGGAATGTGGTGGGGTGGAGCGGGGAAGTGGGGGTTCCGAGGCGCGGAGGAGGGCGCCTCATCCGTAGGAACAAAGGAAAAGTCGGTTACCAGCTGCTCTGACGTCTCAGCCTCTTTTGCTCAGACCCAAAATAGCCCAGGCCGGATGGCAGCCCCCAGAGGAGGCAGAGCCCGCCTTGCCCAGGAGAGCCCCCCACTCACTGCCATCTTTCCTCGAGACTTCTCCTTAACTCTGTACCGCCTGTGCCCTAGAACCCCCAACATGAGCCCCCTCCCCTTAGCGAGAGCCTGGGACTGCTCAGCTCACGGGTGGTGACTCAGAACAAGTCCCTATGACTGTGCATGACACCGCAGCAGGAGACGGTGCAGGAGGTGGCCTGCACGACCCAAGGTGTGGAGGAGACAGCTCTGCTGCCCCACGCCCGCCCCACCTGCCAGCAGCGAGAGGCCCGCTCCCCTGCTCTTCAGAGCCCTCCGTCCCACCCCACAGTCAGCCACCTCCTGACCCTGAGCAGGAACAGCCCACACAGGGACACACGGTGACCCAGATACCTCTGGGCACAGAGACATCCGTCTCATGCTGCCATCTAACAAATCTCTAGGGCGAGGAGCGCAGCGTGGTGAGCCCTGGGTGTCCCTCTCTCCTCCTGCCCTTCCTGAGGCAGTCCACTCTGCTCCCACCTGACCCATTTTGCCTTCTGAGGGCGGGGCACTGGCTTAGTTGGTATGGCATTGACCTGGGTTCATGCACAATTTGGGGCTGTGGAAAGATTTACTCTGGGTTCTTGAAGATGCCAGTGGGCTTGGGGGTGAGGGGTCCCAGATCGGGAGGCCGTGCTGGAGGCGAGAAGAAAATCTGACCTCGGGCACCTGCGTGGCCAGGGCCTGCCTCCCTCAAACACCTGATGGCTGCATCCCTGGGACTCAGGGTGAGCCCCCCTCCAGGGAAGGGCACCTATGCCATCAGCCTGGCACCTCTCAGTGTAGTAACCAACATCTCAACAGGAACGCGAGGACCGGGTTGGGGGAACCTGTCTGGGGCCGGAGCGCAAGCCTGACACACAGGCTCCCAGTGCGGAGGGAGAGGGCTCACTTCCTAGAGCCCTGAGAATGCCCGCCCCGGGGTGCCACGTGGCCAGGTGCCAGGGCTGCCAGCTCCTTCCGGAAGCTCTGCCTGCTTGGCCAGCTTGCCCTCCCACAGCGCTGACGCCTCAGAGCTGCCATCTGCTCCCCTGGGAGGCGAGGGGCGGGGCGGGGCTGGACTGAGAGGCCTTCCTATTGATCACAGACAGCTCCCTCCTTCCCTCCTTCCTTCCCTCGCTCCCAAAAGCCCAGGGCTGCAGCCAGCCCAGTTGCCTTAGAAAAAAGCCAGTTCGGCTGGGCGCAGTGGCTCATGCCTGTAATCCCAGCACTTTGGGAGGCCGAAGCAGGTGGATCACGAGGTCAGGAGATCAAGACCGTCTTGGCCAACATGGTGAAACCCCGTCTCTACTAAAAATACAAAAATTAGCTGGGTGTGGTGGTGGGCACCTGTAATCCCAGTTACTTGGGAGGCTGAGGCAGGGGAATCGCTTGAACCCAGGAGGCAGAGGTTGCAGTGAGCTGAGATCATGCCACTGCACTCCAGCCTGGTGACAGAATAAGACTCTGTCTCAAAAAAAAAAAAAAAAAAAAAAAAGCCAGTTTACCTGAGAAGGGTGGGGCCGATCGCCTCTCCCATCACCCAGGTCTTCGGGGAGACCTGGTCTGGCTGGCCTGGGACGCTGGGTTCTGACCCCCCAATTCCAGGCCGGGGACAACTGCATTTCCTAAGGCTTCTCCTGATACTCTCCTGACCCTGGCCCAGGCACTCCTACACCCACCAGCCATGAAGGCTGTTGAGGTCCTGTGAGGCCTCCCTGGCAGCAGCCCCTCCCGGAGGCCTGTGGGGCCTGAAACCTGTCCCCCACCCCATATACTCACTCTCATCGGGGTTGGGGGAGGCCAGGATGGCACTGTGCTTCCGCTTCACCTCCTCCACATTCTCTGCGATCTTGTCAATGAAGCCTCGAATCTCCTCCACCTGCGGACCAAAGCCGGGTGATCAGGAGGAGGAAATTGGGGGAGAACGCTTCTGGGGCCCAGGCATGGCCCAGAGTAGGGCTGCGGTCAGGGCTCAGGGGGAGGACGGGCCAGGCTCCGGGTGCTGGGGTGCAGTGGGGGTGCGTCCTTCCGACCCGGATGGGGAAGAGTGCGATCCCACATTTAGCTCCGCTCTGAGCTTCCATTTATCACCCACAAAACGGTTCCTTCGTTGGCACCCTGGAGCTGCTGAGCCAGGTGCAGGTGTGAAAGATCCCTGAACCTGGCTCAGAGGTGAGAGTGGCCCCCCGAGGTCTGCTAGTGTGCGGGAAGGGTGGGGTGTGCTGGCTCCCACCTGTTCAAAGAACTCATCCATGAAGCGGTCTCGGTCCACGGTGACAGTGACATCATCATCATCATCGCTGTCCTTGGCCTGTGTGAGGTTGTGCACACATGAACGGACGTATGTACAGGACCTACCTCTACACACACAGGTGCCCAGGGTGCAGCGCCAGGGCCCCACCCCTCCCCCTCTCCCTGGGGGCCTCTGGGCAGGGACAAGAACAGGCCTGGCTGTACCCTCCGCTCCCAGCCACAGTAAGATCTGGCAGACCGCTGGGGACCCGGCACAGAGACAGGGACCTTGCCTGGCACACTGGTGTCAAGGCCAAGTCTCAGCCTCCAGGCCAGGGACTTCCTCCCTTGCCTATCTGCCTGCCCCCTCCCTGCAGCTGGGGAGGCAAGCGAGCCTGGGGCCAGCCGCTCTGTCTGGGCCCTCTGGGTCCCCTAGGCCCCTGGGACAGCTGCCTGGAAAGTGCATTCTCTACTCTTTTGGCCCTGTGGTTTACACACACACACACACACACACATTTTTAGAGTTGAGGTCTTGCTGTGTCACCTAGGCTAGAGTGCAGTGGTGCAATCACAGCTCACTGCAGCCTTGAACACCTGGGCTCAAGCAATCCTCCCACCTCAGCCTCCCGAGTAGCTGGAATTATAGGTGTGTACAACCACGCCTGGCCCCAGTGGTTTTAATTCAGGTGGAGCCCAGAGGCCCCAAGCTCCCTTTTCAGAGTGGGCCCTGCAAGGGTAGACCTGCCCGCTCTGTCCCAGGCCTGGGCACCACTAAACCCCAGCCCCGACGAGGGATGGATCATATCTCTTAGGAATCTCCTGTCAGTCTTTTTTTTCTTTTTCTTTTCTTTTTTTTTTTTTTTTTTTTTTTTTTTTTGAGACAGAGTCTTGTTCTGTCACCCAGGCTGGAGTGCAGTGGTGCCACCTCGGCTCACTGTGAGCTCCATCTCCCAGGTTCATGCCATTCTCCTGCCTCAGCCTCCCGAGTAGCTGGAACTACAGGCACCCGCCACCACGCCTGGCTAATTTTTTGTATTTTTAGTAGAGAAGACGTTTCACCGTGTTAGCGAGGATGGTCTTGATCTGCTGACCTCTTGGTCTGCCTGCCTCAGCCTCCTAAAGTGCTGGGATTACAGGCGTGAGCCACCGCGCCCAGTTCCTGTCAGTCTTTTTTTAAAAACAGTTTTTTACATTTAATTTTTATTTTTGAAGAGACAGGGTCCACTTGCCCAGGCTGGTCTTGAACTCCTGGCCTCAAGCAATCCTCCTGCTTTAGCCTTCCAAAGCACTGGGATTGTAGGTGTGAGCCACTGCACTTGGCCTCCCTGTCAGTCTTGACATTGGACCTTGGTCTGCCTCCTTCCAGTCCCAGACCTAGGCCCAGCAGGCATGGGAGGCAGTCATGTTGCCACTTGGCTCGGGTCCTGCCTTAGGCCTCAGCCACAGGTGCAGGCCCCACCCCACTGCCCCAGGAGCAGCTGTACAAAACCCGCCCCCATCATGAGGTAGGGGTAATTATACTTCTGACTTCTCGGCATGCCGGGCACAATCATTACTGTCTACCTCACACCATGAGTCGGCCAGGGTCAGCCCACCCTGCTGGCAAGGCCAGGTCTCTCTCTGCAGCCAAGGCAAGGATATCCGGGATAGCCACCCTGGGGCAGGGACTGAGGTCTCTCAGCCTGGGGCTCAGGGCTTGTTCCCACCTCTTTTTTTTTTTTTTTTTTTTTTTTGATAGTCTTGCTCTGTCACCCAGGCTGGAGTGCAGTGTCACGACCTTGGCTCACTGCAACCTCCACCTCCTGGGTTCAAGCAATTCTTCTGCCTCAGCCTCCCGAGTAGCTAGGATTACAGGTGCCTGCCACCATGCCCAGCTAATTTTTGTATTTTTAGTAGAGAACGGGGTTTCACTATGTTGGCCAGGCTGGTCTCGAACTCCTGACCTCAGGTGATTCACCCACCTTGGCCTCCCAAAGTGCTGGGATTACAGGCATGAGCCACCGCATCTGGTCTTGTTCCCACCTCATTTCTGAGTGCCTCATGGGAGCGGCCACTGCCTGGCTCGGCCCACCTCGGTGCTCTCTCGTCAGGATGGAGGCAGGCAGAGGTTGAGGGGCTGAGAGAGCTGAAGGGACTCATCAGGCTGGGCCTTGACCTCTCTGGCTCTGTTTACTCTTCTGTGAAATGGGGACAGTGACACCTGGCTGCATGGAGGGAGGGCTGAGAAAGAGTGGGGAAGCAGGGCATGTATGTTTGTTTGATGAATGGATTGATTGATTGATTGATTGAGACAGGGTCTCTCTCTGTCACCCAGGCTGGAGTGCAGTGGCATAAACATAACTCACTGCAGCTTCGACCTCCTGGGCTCAGGAGATCCTTTCACCTCAGCCTCCCAAGCTGCTGGGACTGCAGATGCAAGCCACTACACCCAGCTAAGTTTTTGATTTTTTTTTTTTTTTTTTGTAGAGACAGGGTCCAACTATGTTGCCCAGTCTGGTCTCGAACTCTTGGGCTCAAGTGGTCTTCCCACCTAGGCCTCCCAAAGTGCTGGGAGTACAGGTGTGAGCCACCGCGCCCGGCCTGGGCATGTTCTGTGAGGGGCTGTGCCCCTGGGGCTCACAGCTCCCATGACCTCATCAAAGTGGGGACTCATCGGGAGAGGGGGTAGTTAGGAGCTTTGATAGAGGCGGCTCAGAGGGGCCTCCTCTCTTTAAGATATCACACCACCTCCCTAGCAGCTAAAATAAATCCTCGTTCCCACTCCCCACCGAGTGCCTCAGCTG
The DNA here is from genome assembly GCF_008728515.1 of Papio anubis. Classification (NCBI taxonomy): domain Eukaryota; kingdom Metazoa; phylum Chordata; class Mammalia; order Primates; family Cercopithecidae; genus Papio; species Papio anubis. The sequence continues at coordinate 136,163,068 of NC_044979.1, read as the reverse complement.
TCACCAGGTGGCACCCCCTCCCCTACCAAGCTCCCTACAGACACAGAAAATCCAGGAGCCGTTTTCATGCTTCTAGACCATGACAGGCCTAGGAGTTGAGTCAGAGGAGCCCTCCCTAGGGAAACTGAGGCAGAGCGCTGCCAGGAGGAGCCCAGTTCCTGGGCAGGCTGCCAGGTTGGGAAGTGGCCCCAGGAGCTTCTGCCATCCAGCGTCCTGCCCTCTCAGCCCTGGTGCTCAGAGGATCAGGGTAGATGACAAACGGTGGATGGAGAATGATCCAGCTCCCTTCCCATGGCCAGAGACAAGCGGCACTACCAGCCCCACCGAACCCGTCCTGCACTCAGAGACCCCTGGCCCCTGTCTGGTGCCTCTCTTGACCTCAGCTTGCCCATCTGTGTAATGGGGGCAGATTGTCTCCAGGCATCCGGCCAGCTCTGACCTGCTATCTTCCCCAAAGGCTGAAGGCTGGACCAGGAAGCTTCTCTAACAGAAGGGCTGGCAAGGGAGATGCTCACATCCTCCTCTGGACCCTCCGTCTATGAGGGTGGGGTTGGGGAAAGGGAGACCAGGACCAGGCTCTGAGGGGGGCACCCCGGTCAAGTCTACCCTGGAGGTGGCATTGAGATTAGTCCCAAAGCCAGTCGGAGGGTTGAGGGCCTGACCGCTGAGGCATGGTCAAACCAGCCGCGGCTCGGAGCAAAACTAGAGGGGTGGGCCAAGGGGGCCTTTCCTCCCCACATCCTCCTACTTCATTCTTGGGAATTTTCACCCCTAGCTCTGCTCTTTATCCCGCTGCCCTCACCTGGGATCAGACCCCACTCCACCACACCTACAACCGGTTCCTGGCCCTACAATCCACCCTCTGCCCCCAGGCTTCCCCCAGGCACATCCCTCTGCCCCTGATGCTGACTCCATGAAGGTGACATTCCCCTCTTCCTCGATGCCACCTCCTTCCACAAGCCTCCCTGTCCCCCCAGATCAGTATCTCGCATCTCGTTCTTCCACACACCATTCACATTCCTATTGGAGCCATGAGTGACTCTCAGGCCCTAAGGGACCTGAAAAGTCCCCCTAGCTTCAGCTTCCAGCCTCAGCTTGCATACCTCCTGTGACGGTGAGCTCACTAGCTTCCCCAAACAGCTCTACCCATCTCAGGCAGCCCTAACTGTTAGAGTCCTTCTCTTTCCTGTGGTTTGGTTCCAGGCCATAAAGAACCTGTGGGTGCTCTCCCTGGGGTGCCCCTGCTATAGATCTGAAGGTGGCATCCACATCCTCCCTAGATTTTTCTTCTCAAGTATTCCTTCCCTTTCAGATCCTTTCCAGGGACCCCAAATTACAGCCCCTGCCCAAGACTTGTTCCACTGTGCCTCTGTCTCCTGTCGTACAGCACACAAACTGAATCTGCTGCTGACTGTGGTCTGGGCAATGCTAAAGATCTGGCCCATCCCCTCCCTCTTTCTATATGATCTACCTCTATTAATACAGCCAGCGATCAGATAAGTGATCAGGTAGCGGTTCCTGTCAAGAAAAGCCCCAAGCCCTTCCCAACTACTGTCTGTGGAGTGGATTTGGGGTTCGAGTAAAGGACCTTTTTCCTGTTTCTTCATTTGTTCCGATGCTTATTTCAGTTTGTGGGATTCTGATGGCTCCTGACTCTGTTGCCCCCTGCATCCTCATCCACATCCAAGCCAGAGCCTGGTGGCAACATTCTAGAGATGTCCTCCAAATTAACTCTGGCATGTAATCGGTTCTCATTGGACATGGAATAAACTGATAAGGACGCGGGATGGCAGAGCCCTATTGCCATCCTCACCTCCTCTGTTTCCCAGCCCAGACACGCTCTTGACCAAAATGTAACTAGGTGATGTGGCTATCCTGGCATGCCGTCTTCCTGGTGTCTTGGGCTGGCCAGGGTGACCACTGTATATATAAAGCGGCCAGGCATGATGGCTCACACGTAATCTCAGCAGTTTGGGAGGCCGAGATGGAAGGATTACTTGAGTCCAGGAGTTTGAGACCAGCCAGGGCAACATAGCGAGACCCCATCTCTACCAAAAAATACAAAAAGTAGCTGGGCGTGGTGCCATGCATCTGTAATCACAACTACTCAGGAGGCTGAGGTGGGAGGACTGCTTGAGCCCTGGAGGTCGAGGTTGCAGTGAGCTATGATTGTGCCATTGCACTCCAGCCTAGGTGACAGAGCAAGACCCTGTCTTAAAAAAAAAAAAAAAAGCGGACACCCAGATTTCTGTGGAATAATTAGGGCCCAGCTCCCTTGGGGATCTACCAATGTGTTCTGAGCATCAGTTACAGCTCTGGAGAGGGGGCTGGATTGGAGTTGGGGACTTGGAACCCTCCGCTGTGCAGGTGGCAGCTGGAACTGTGGGGCACAAACGCAAAGGCCCAAGTGTCTTACAGACGGATGTGCCCAGATATCATACGGGCACCTTGCCTGCCTCCTGGCCAAGACCAGGCTCCACCTGTTTTGCCAGAGTCGCCTCCTCTGAACTGCCTAGCGCAGAACCCCAAGGTGCTCCAGGGCCCCCAAGCTGGAAACCTAGGACATCTGCCATCTTCCTCCTCTTCTCCCATCCAACCAACATCCAATTTGTCCTGGCACTTTTTTTTTCTTATTTATTATTATTTTTTTTGACACAAAATCTCTCTCTGTTGCCCAGGCTGCAATGCAGTAGCGCAGTCTCGGCTCACTGCAACCTCCGCCTCCCAGGTTCAAGCAATTCTCCTGCCTCAGTCTCCCAAGTAGCTGGGATTACAGGCGCCCGCACCACACCCACTTAGTTTTTTTTTTGTTTGTTTGTTTTTTTTTTTTTGAGACGGAGTCTCGCTCTGTCATCCAGGCTGGAGTGTGGTGGCCGGATCTCAGCTCACTGCAAGCTCCGCCTCCCGGGTTCACGCCATTCTCCTGCCTCAGCCTCCCGAGTAGCTGGGACTACAGGCGCCCGCCACCTCGCCCGGCTAGTTTTTTTTTTTTGTATTTTTTAGTAGAGACGGGGTTTCACCGTGTTAGCCAGGATGGTCTCGATCTCCTGACCTCGTGATCCGCCCGTCTCGGCCTCCCAAAGTGCTGGGATTACAGGCTTGAGCCACCGCGCCCGGCCAGTTTTTGTATTTTTAGTAGAGATGGGGTTTCACTATGTTGGCCAGGCTGGTCTTGAATTCCTAACCTCAGGTGATCCGCCTCCCTCGGCCTCCCAAAGTGCTAGGATTACAGGCATGAGCCACCGCGCCCAGCCCTTTTTTTTTTTTTTTTTGAGACAGGATCTCGCTTTGTTGTCCACACTGGAGTGTAGTGGAAAGATCATAGCTCCCTGCAACCTTGATCTCCCAGGCTCAAGCAATCCTTCAGCCTCAGCCTCCAGAGTAGCTGGGACTACAGGTGTCTGCCACCACACCTGGCTAATTTTAAATTTTTGTAGAGATGGTTGTCTCACTATGTTGCTCAGGCTGGTCTCAAACTCCTGAGCTCAAGCCGTCTTCCCGCCTCAGCCACCCAAGTAGTTGGTACTACAGGTGTGAGCCCCCAAGCCCAGCTAACATCCTAGTGTTTTTTTGTTCTGCATTCAGCAGTTCTCAAAGCTGAGTGAGCACCAGAATCCTTTGAGGGGATTTAAGAAAAAGAAAAAACAAAAACAAACAAACAAAAAACAGCTTCCAGGGATCTATCCCAAAGAGACTGAATCAAAATGTATAGGGGTAGCCGGTTGCAGTGGCTCACGCCTGTAATCCCAGCACTCTGGAAGGCCAAGGTGGGTGGATCACCTGAGGTCAGGAGTTCAAGACCAGACTGGTTAACATGGCAAAACCCCATCTCTACTAAAAATACAAAAATTAGCCGGGTGTGGTGGTGCATGCCTGTAATCCCAGTTACTCAGGAGGGTGAGGCAGGAGAATCGCTTGAACCTGGGAGGTGGAGGTTGCAGTGAGCCGAGATCGTGCCACTGCACTCCAGCTTGGGCAACAGAGCGAGACTCTGTCTCAACAACAACAAAAAAATTGGCCAGGTGCAGTGGCTTACACCTGTAATCCCAGCACTTTGGGAGGCCAAGGCGGGCAGATCAGGAGGTCAAGAGATCAAGGCCATCCTGGCCAACATGGCGAAACCCCGTCTCTACTAAAAATACAAAAATTAGCCGGGCATGGTGGCGCACACTTGTAGTCTCAGCTACTCAGGAAGCTGAGGCAGGAGAATCACTTGAACCTGGGAGGTGGAGGCTGCAGTGAGCTGAGATCGCACTACTGCACTCCAGCCTGCCGACAGTGTGAGACTCCGTCTCAAACAAACAAAAAAACAGCAACAAAAAAATCACCACCTCCAACCAGAAAGGCTGGGAGGGAGTGCTTCCTTACCTCCCTACCATGGAGACTGCTAGGAAGACCAGAACTTGCTGGAACCATGGGGAGCTAGATGCCCTGAGCTTCCCCTGGCAGAGGCGGGGCAGCCCTGGTGGTCTCTCCTAGCAGAGACTCCAGGATTCCAGGACACCCTCCTGGATGCAACAGTCTGACTCCTCCAAGAGGCGCAGAGGCCAGGCAGCCTCCAGGCCTATCCCAGGGGAGTCATCAGGCCGGCGAGGTTGATTCATCACTGCTGAGCACAGTGGCTGTTGTCTGCCTCAAGCGCTATTTTTTTCCCTTCTTCTTTTAAATGACTAATCAAAGTCAATATCACTACTGCAGAGAGGCCCGGAGCTGAGTCAGGGGTGTGCGAGAGGCCAAGCTGGGTCTCCAGGAAAGACGGCTGTGCAATCTGAGTCTCCTCACCCTGTCCCCAGCCTCCAGGTCTGTGTACACCAGCTCCCCGCCCTGCAGAGTCTGCCCCTTCACAGGGCCCCAGAGCGGCTCAGGGAGGCAGCTTCAGGCCATGGAAGGGGCCAGGCTCTGCCCCCACAGGCTGCGTGGCCTCAGATAAACACCTGGTCCTTTCTGGACCTGTTTTCTGACCTGTAAGATAGGAGGTTGAACTACATGGTCCCAGGAAGCCGTTCCATCTGCACCCCAGATGAAAGTGTACCCAAATGCATCGTTCATGCTGGGAAACCCCTGGGAGGTAATGGAGGAAGGACTGAGGGAGCCCTGTCTGACTCCTGTTCTTACACCCTCATGCCTGCCACTCTGCAAGGCAGGTAACACTGGCTCCATTCTGCAGATGAGGAAGTGAGCAGAGGGAGATTAAGGATGAACCTGCCCGGTGTTGCCTCCCAACCGCCAGACTCTTCCCAGCAACGAGAGAGAGAAAGGGAACTGGTGGGCAAAGCAGGGCCCTGGGCCTCCCCATCCAGGCCTGCCTGGTGAATTGGGCCCTCATGGGCTGCTCCAGTGAGTTGGGCCCCGGTCTAGACCTCAAGGCAACTCAGGGGGCCCCAGACACCAGCTGTCAGGACCACCTGCTATTCTCTCCTGGTTGGGCATTCCAACCTCTCTGCCTTCACTAAGCTGTCCCCTCCTTTGGATCACCATCTCTCCTCCTGTTCAAATCCAGCTCCTGCTCCTGGGCTATCCCAGGGTCTCTTCTTCTAGGAAGCCTTCCAGGATTGTACTGCTCCAACTCTCCCTCCTTGCTACGTCCTCAGCCTCCTGCAACAGGTCCCATGTGTCTGTCCCACATGACCTGGTACATAGACAAACACCGTTCTGGGCCCAGGGAGGGACAGGTCGGCTCTGCAAAGTCCGCAGGAAGAAAATCAGGGAGTCTCTGAGTTGAGGGGAGGAGGCAGCTACAGCCCAAGTAGGGCTCCCTGGGGATGCCCTAACCCAAAAGTCTCTCCCTGGCTGTGTGATCCTGGCCCTGTCTTCGGTCTCTCTTTGCCACCTGTAACCTGCAAATGACCTTTCTGATCTCTGCAACAGCACTGAGGCCTCCTGGCTAGTCCCCAGTGACCCCCTTCACTCCCCGTCTGCAGAAGGCTGGAGAAGGCTGGAGAAGGCTGGAGAAGGCTGGAGAAGGCTGGAGGGCTGGGCCGGGCCTGCAGAGTGAGGAAACACGCCAGCTCCTTCCCCAAGTGTGACTTTTATAAATAAGCTCCCTTCGCCTCCTTCCAAATGTGGTGGCGTTGGGTGGGGGAGAAGGAGAAAGAAGAGGGAGGAGGAGGAGGAAGAGGGAGGGAGGGAGGGCTGGGAGCGGTGCATAGCCGCTGTCCCCAGCACCATCTCTGTTCAGCCCAGCCCAGCCGGCCCCAGTCCAGCCCAGTCTAGCCCAGTCCAGCCCAGTCCAGCTCAGCCAGTGCTGGCCTCTTCCTTCCTGGGGATTCTGGGCTGAACATTCTGACTCTTGGGGTTTCAGGTCTCCTACAAATGCGGAGCTGGAGTCAGGAGACCTGTGGTCCCGCCTCTTGCCTGGAGAAACTAAATTCTAGGCTTTCCCATCCCCACTTCACAGATGGGAACCTCAGGTCCAGAGGGAAAGCAGCCCTGTGGGAATGGCGGCCCCACGAAGACTGACTGTCTCATCCCACCCCGTGTGGGCTCCTGCCAGCCGTCCTCCTGTCTGCTAGAAAGCCCTCCCTGGGCAGGGCCACCCAGCAATGGGTACAGCCTCCCCGGGCTCTGAATGCCTTGTGTGGGGAGGGTGGGGGCGTCTGGAGCGGAAGCCTCAGACCATTCAAACCAAAGCCTGGCTTCACCATCTAATCAGGGGGCGCGGAGATAGTAACAGAGACAGACATCAGAGCACAAAGATCTGGGTTCAAAGGCTTCACAACCCCAGCTCCACTGGCTGTCCCCCAGTGCCAGCCAGGCCTGAGTCTATTTTCAGGGATGAGGCAAAGCCCTTTTCTACCACCCCTCCCTCTAGCAGGCAAGCCGCATCTCCTTTGTGCCTCAGTTTCCCCTTCAGCTAGGGGGATGAAGGCTGACATGCTAGAGGCTGTTATCCTATGTAAGGGCCCATGGTTCCCCTGACCACTTGGTTCCCACACATACCCTCGCGTAACCTACCAGGCACCCAAACATCAGCAAATTACACCACACAGTCATCCATCACCAGGAAAACACTCATTCTGACTCAACGGAGCTCAGGAAACTTGAGGGCAACCACAGGGGCCGCGGGGGAAGTGTTTAGAGTCCATATGCGACTTGAGGGACCATCTTCTTCCTTTGAAACCTCATGGGGTTTACCCCAGGGGCCGGGCGCTGGGCCAGGAATAGCAGGTCTGGAGGCAAAGTGTAGGCTGTGGTACCAGAGCAAGTCAGGGAGATGAAAGCAGGAGAGCCCAGGTCCCGGTTCCAGGATGCCCAGGAGGCAACCATGACATAATGGGGCAGACAGGCTCCAACTCAGGGAGTCTCTGGGTCGAGGAGACAAGCCGTGGGGTCAAACACCCAAAGGACACTTGACATTTTCCACAGGAGGGGACCTCAGGGTTCTAGTTCCTAGCTGAGGGCACAGGGTTGGGGTGGGGTTGGGGAGGCTCCCGGGGATCAGCAGGCAGGGCTGCCAGCCAGGTGGCCAGCCAGGGGACCAGATGACCAGATGAGACTCAATCTAGTCTTGAGCCTTGATCCCCCCCGCCCCACGGGACACACCCAGGAAGGCTTCATTTCCGTCACTGTCCTCCACTCCCGGTCACCATTCTCCTGGGCTCCTCATTCCTAAGGGCAGAGGCCAGGGGAAGGGGACCCACGCAGGCTGCCGGGGTCTCTGGGCTGGGAGAGGGTGGGCTCTGACTCAGAACATTTGTGCATCCTCCTACTTCCCTCAAACCCCGCCCCAGGAGCCACACCCCAGGGGTTTCTGAGATACAGGTGGAAAAATAGATTCAAGTCTCAAGGAACCCTGAAGGGTCTGAAACGCCAGCCAGGGCTGCCCGGAAGCCCGAAGGGGGACAGGTGGACCGGGGGCGGGTGTGACCGCCCCCCATCCCCAGACCTGGGGCGGGCAGTGGATCCCTACCGCGACCTAGCGGAGGGGGAGCCACAGGTGATGGGAGCCACAGGTGACCAGGGTGGCATGAGGAGGCCGCCCCCACCCGACGGCCAGGTTTCCGCAGCGCGCCCCGCAGCGGGGGCCCCGCTCAGGGGACCGGCCCCGGCCCACCGCGGTCCCCTCGTCTGTCTACACCAAGGGGGTTCCCACCGCTGTCCCCTCGTCTGTCTACACCGAGAGGGGACGAGAGGTCAGAGATGAGGGACAGTGGGGGGGCCAGAGACAGGGCCTGCTCTGCGGGAGGGGGAAGAGGTCCCGCCACCGAAACCCCATCATACCCTCTGAACCCCCCAAATCAAGGCGGCCCCGAAAAGTTTATCCAGGACCCCGGACTCCAGCCGACCGTCCACTTGTCAGCGCGGCCGAGCTCACGCGAGCCCGTGACCCCGAGTGGGTCCGAGGGGCGGAACCCGGAGGGGGGTCAGGGTCCCCGGCTCGCCCCGCTCCCTCCAGCCGCGGCTGGGGGCGCAGGAGTGGCCGCCCTCCTGGCCGCGGGAGCCGGGCTGGGAGTATTCGGCGCGTTGGCGCGGGCGGCGGGCGGCCGCGCGCGGGGGCCGGACTCACCGTGCGGAGCTCCTGGGTTCGGTCCTTCATGCTCCCGGGAGTGGCAGCGGCGCCGGCTGCAGCCGTGTGAGCCCCGCATGCGCGACGGCCGCCCCGCGGCTGCGCAGCACCAGCCCGGCCCCGCCCCGGCCCCCGGGACCCCGGCTCCGCCCCACCCCGCCCGGGCCCCGCCCATACCCCGCCCCGACCCCGCCCCACCCCACAAGAGCAGCCCCGTGGGGGTCGAAGCCCTGGGGTCTCCTCCTGGACGTTCCGCACGGGTGATCGCTCCCGGGCATGGGTCCCCAGAGACCCTGCTGCCTCCTCTGCCCCAGCTCCGTCTCATTTTTTATTATTTTTTGAGACAGGGTCTCGCTCTGTCGCCCAGGCTGGAGTGCAGTGGTGCAACCATAGCTCACTGCAGCCTTGAGCTCCTGGGCTCAGGCAGTCCTCCCGCCTCAGCCTCCTGGGTGGTTGGGACTACAGTTGCTCGCCACTACTCCTGAATAATTTTCAAATATTTGGTAGAGACAGAGTCTTGCTGTGTTACCCAGGCTGGTCTCGAACTTCTGGCCTCAAGTGTTCCTCCCTCCTCTCAAAGCTCTGAGATTGTAGGCGTGAGCCACCGTGCCCGGCTTCCAGCCTCTTCCCTACTTAGCTGCTCAACATTCCTGTCCCAGAATCTGGTCCTCATCCCCAGATCTCTTCACTTCCCCAGAATTTGCTGGAGGTTGTAACTCCCTCCTTCATTTCATTCCCTTGGGACCTCCTGCACTCCCTTCTGTTCCCCAGCCAAAAACCTCCCGGAGAGTTCCAGCCTGGGAGCCTCCACCCTTCCCCCTTGCTCCCATCATCCAGCTGGGACTCAGGCACCGGCTCCTTCTTTCTCTAGGATTTCTCAGTTCGCAGCTCTGATGCTGTGTGACCCACCCCTTTTTCCTGCAGGATGCAGGAACTCCTCTATTTTATTTATTTATTTATTTATTTATTTATTTATTTATTTATGAAATGGAGTTTTGCTCTTGTTGCCCAGGCTGGAGTGCAGTGGCGCGATCTCAGCTCACTGCAACCTCCGCCTCCTGAGTTCAAGTGATTCTCTTGCTTCAGCCTCCCAAGTAGCTGGGATTACAGGTGCCTGCCACCACGCCTGGCTAATTTTTTGTATTTTTAGTAGAGATGGGGTTTTGCCATGTTGGGTAGGCTGGTCTTGAACTCCTGACCTTGTGATCCGCCTGCCTCGGCCTTCCAAAGTGCTGGGATTACAGGCGTGAGCCACCACACCCAGCCTAATTTTTTTTTTTTTTTTTTTGAGATGGAGTCTCTCTCTGTTGCCCAGGCTGGAGTGCAGTGGCACAATCTTGGCTCACTGCAACCTCCGCCTCCCGGGTTCAAGCAATTCTCCTGCCTCAGCCTCCCGAGTAGCTGAGATTACAGGCACCCGCCACCACACCTGACTAATTTTTTTGTATTTTTGGTAGAGACGGGATTTCACCATGTTGGCCAGGCTGGTTTCAAGCTCCTGACCTCGATCTGCCCGCCTCAGCCTCCCAGAGTGCTGGGATTACAGGTGTGAGCCATTGTACCCAGTCAGGAACTCCTCTATCTTTGGGAAAGAGATGTGAATTTTAGCCCCCTCTCCTTCTCCTTTCCCTGCATCCCCAGTCCTGACCTCTGGCTCTAGGCCTGAGGTTGTATTTTCTCTTTTTCCTTTTTGTAGAGACGGGTTCTCCTCGTGTTGCCCAGGCTGGTCTTGAAGTCCTGGCCTCAAGCGGTCCTCCTGGCTTGGCCTTCCAAAGCACTGGGATTGTGCTTGGCCAAGGTAGGTTCTATTTTCTGTCTAGAAGCCTGGGGCCTGGCTTCCTCTAGGACTCATGGGAAAACCTGTGGAGGAGTGGGAGTGGGGGGGCCAGTCAACAGCAGATGTTCTTTTGAAGGTCCCTGCCAGCATCTTGTTGCAACAGTGGTCTCGCACACACCCCCATAAGCCCGCTGTGCCCTCTACCACCCCCAGCTGTCGCTTCTGTGGCCCACACCCTCTTGACCCTAAGCCAAGCACACCCCTTCCCTTACCCAGGACTGCCAAAGCATTGGAGCTCTGGAGCCAATCCAGCCCCCTACTGCCCAGTGTGTCTGGGCCTGGCACCTCTCCCAGACTATGGGCACAGGTTAGCTGGCTGCCAGGCAAGCTAGGGACACTGTTCCAGCTTTCCCTTCTTCCCTGGAAAATCTGGCCCAAGACGGTCAGATGTGGCCTGGCAGGGGGGACAGCCACACCCCCTTCCAGTTGTCCCGGCTTCAACTTTGGGTGCCCCACAGAATGGGCATTGATGGGGTCCCATTTGACATAGGAAAAGCAAGGATGTAAGTGCTAGAGGAACTTGCCCAGAGATGACAAGTGACAGGGGAGGCTGCCTGACCCCTGGTCTAGCCTGCAGGGTGAGTCAGTGGGGTGGATCACACGTATGTCCCCGGAGCCCAGTGTCTGGCCCCGTGGGGAGAGGGCAGGAGAGGGAGGCTCAGCTCCTGCCCTCTGAGAGCCCTGGTGTCACACCAAGCATCACTCATTGAGATGCATATTAAATAGTAGCATGAAAAATGAATAAAGAAATAAATGTGGCCAGGCACAGTGGCTCATGCCCATAATCCAGCAGTTCGGGAGGCCAAGGATGGAGGATTGCTTGAGGCCAGGAGTTTAAGACCAGCCTGGGCAACACAGCGAGACTTTATCTCTAAAAAAAAAAAAAGAACCTATGCCTTTCACTTCACTCTCTTTTGTTTGTTTGTTTGTTTGTTTGTTTGTTTGTTTTTGAGGCTGAGTCTCATTCTCTCGCCCAGGCTGCAGTGCAGTGGTGCAATCTAGGCCCACTGCAACCTCCACTTCCCATGTTCAACTGATTTTCCTGCCTCAGCTTCTTGAGCAGCTGGGATTACAGGCACCCGCCACTACTCCCGGCTAATTTTTGTATTTGTAGTAGAGATGGAGCTTCACCATGTTGGTCAGGCTGGTCTTGAACTCCTGACCTCAAATGATCCACCTGCCTCGGCCTCCCAAAGTGCTGGGATTAAGGTGTGAGCCCCTGTGCCCGGCTTTTTTTTTTATTTTTATTTTTGAGATGAGGTCTCACTCTGTTGTCCAGGCTGGAGTCCATGGCACAATCTCAGTTCGCTGCAACCTCCGCCTCCCAGGTTCAAGCGAACCTCCCTCCTCAGCCTCCTGAGTAGCTGCGACTACAGGCATGAGCCACCACTACTGGCTAATCTCTGTATTTTGGTAGAGATGGGGTTTCGTCATATTGCCCAGGCTGGTCTCGAACTCCTGGACTCAAGCGATCTACCCGCTTCCCAATGTGCTGGGATTACAGGCATGAGACACTGCACCTGGCCTTGCCCTTCACTTTAAACTCTGCTTTTCTGCTAAGTATTTTCCTCATTTAATCATTCATTCATTCATCAAACATTAAATGGGAAACCATGCTCTGGGGCCACTGTTCTGCACTCAAGACGTTCCCACTGCAGTTGGGGAGACAGACATGGTTTTAGCAGGTTAGGGAACCAGAGTGGCTTCCCAGAGGTGGTGACATTCGAACAGGTTCTTGCAGTGGGATTGCAGCAGGGAGTGGACAAAGGAATGACGCTGGGGCAGGGGTGGGGGTGGGGAGCTCTCAAAATGGAGCACTCTACTGGGAGCCCCTCAGGAGCCTGCTGTGGCACTCTGGTGGGAATGGGTAGACATAGGTGGGGGATGAGCCCAAGGAGGGAGGAGGCCTTGGATGCTAAACTATTGTGCAGACAAGAGAAGCCCACTGAGGGCCAGATTATCATTCCTTTATTTATTTATTTAGAGACTGAGTTTCACTCTTGTCGCCCAGGCTGGAGTAAAATGGCACAATCTTGGGCCACGGCAACTTCCACCTCCCGGGTTCAAGCAATTCTCCTGCCTCAGCCTCCCAGATAGCTGGGATTACAGGCATGAGCCACCACATCCGGCTAATTTTTTTGTATTTTTAGTAGAGATGGGGTTTCTCTATGTTGGCCAGGCTGGTCTCGAACTCCTAATCTCAGGTGATCCACCCACCTCAGCCTCCCAAAGTGCTGGGATTATAGGCATGAGCTACCATGCCCAGCCTTCATTCCTTTATTTAAAAAGTATTTATTAGGCTGAGTGTGGTGGTGGCTCATGCCAGTAATCCCAGCACTTTGGGAGGCTGAGGCAGGAGGATTGCTTGAGGTTGGAAGTTCAAGATCAACCTGGGCAACACAGGGAGACCCCCGTCTCTAGAGAAAAATCTTTTTCTGAAAATTAGCTGAGCATGGTGGTGCACACCTCTACTCTCAGCTACTTAGGAGGCTGAGGTGGGAGGATTGCTTGAGCCCAGGAGTTTGAGCCTTCAGTGAGCCACGATTGTGCTGCTCTACACCAGCCTGAACAAGAGAGTGAGGCCCCGTCCAAAAATATATAAAAATAAAAAGTATTTATTGAGCATCTACCATGTGCCCACTATTCTAGATGTTGGGAATGTGGCAGAAAACAAGATGGACAAGCCCTTGCCGCCATGGAGTCTGTGGTCTAGTAAAGATGCCAAACACACAAATAAATAACATATATAATGGTGATGATACGCTACAAGGAAGATCAAGGAAAGACAGAGTAGGAACTACTTACTGGGTTTGAGGGAGGAATTCCAGTTTTGGTACAGTTCAAGTTTTTTCTTCTTCTTTTTTTTAAGACAGGGTCTTGCTGTGTTGCCCAGTCTGGAGTGCAGTGGCATGATCATGGCTCACTGCAGCCTGGAACTCCTGGGGTCAAGTGATCCTCTTGCCTCAGCCTCCCAAGTAGCTGGGATTACAGGTGTACCCTACCACACCTGGTTAATTTTTGTATTTTTTGCAGAGATGGGGTCTTGATATGTTCCCAGGTTGGTCTTGAATGCCTGCACTCAAGTGATCCACCTGCCTCAGCCCCCTGAGTAGTTGAGACTCCAGGTGAGCGCTGCTGTGCCCAGCTCCAATTCTAGATGATTTGGTCAGGGAGGTCCTTGCTGAGAAGGTGGTATTTGAGTAAATCTCTGAAGGACGTGAGAGAGTGAGTCATGTAGGTATCTGGGGAAGAGACTTCTGGGCAGAGGGAATAGCAAGTGCAACAACCATGAGGAGGGAGCCTGCCTGGCATGAATGAGAAACAGCAAGGAGGTGAGGAGGCCTGGAGTAGAGGAGGAAAGAGCATGTGCTCGAAGGAAGTGAGGCCAGGCTGGGCACAGTGGCTCACACCTGTAATCCCAGCACTTTGGGAGGCCTTGGTGGATGGACAGGAGTCCAAGTTCCAGACCGGCAGCATGGTAAAACCCCGTCTCTACTAAAAATACAAAAACTAGCCAGGCGTGATGGTGTGTGTCTATAATTCCAGCTACTCGGGAGGCTGAGTAGGAGAATCGCTTGAACCCAGGAGGCGGAGATTGCAGTGAGCTGAGATCCTGCCACTGCACTCCAGCCTGGTGACAGCGAGACTCCGTCTTAAAAAAAAAAAAAAAAGAATGCTGGGGAGATGGCTTACACCTATAATCCCAACACTTTGGGAGGCTAAGGTGGGTGGATCACTTGAGGTCAGGAGTTCAAGATCAGCTTGGCCAACATGGTGAAACCCCAAAACAAGCCGGGTGTGGTGGCAGGTTCCTGTACTCCCAGCTACTTGGGGGGCCGAGGCAGGAGAATCGCTTGAACCCGGGAGGTGGAGGTTGCACTAAGTCAAAATTACGCCACTGCACTCCAGCCTGGGCGACACAGCGAGACTCCGTCTCAAAACAAACAAACAAACAAACAAGCAAACAAACAAACAAACAAACAAAGCATGCACAGGGCAAAGGCTGGGCATTTGGGAACTCCCAGAGCTCCTGGGCACAGCTTGGTGTTTCCATCCCATAGGCTGGAAGGGTTGGGATGAGCCCAGGCCCACTGCAATCCTGACATTGAGCGCTGCTGCCACCTGCTGGGCAGGGCCGGTATTGCCTTGCCTTGCCTTGTACCTGTGTAGGGTGGTTGGCATGAAGACAGTCACCACCTGTCCTCCAGAAGCTCCGGGGCTGGTAGGAGAGGCACAGTGACAGTGACAGGACAACGATGAGGAGGCCCAGGGGCTGCTGGGGTCCGGAGGAGGAAGAGAAGGAAGCTTTTGTAGGATTCAGGAACAGACTTGTTCCTGGAGCCTGGTTGTGGGGGCTGGGGAATGGGAAGGGCAGCTGACCCAGGCTGCATGGCTGTGTGTGTGTGTGTGTGTGTGTGTGTGTGTGTGTGTGTATCTGTGTATCTGTGTATCTGTGTATGTCTGTGTATCTGTGTGTGTGTATGTGTGTGTCTGTGTGTGTATGTGTGTGTCTGTGTGTATCTGTGTATGTCTGTGTGTGTGTGTGTTCTGTTTGCGTGTCTGTGTGTGTGTCTATTTTGTGTGTATGTGTGTGTGTGTGTGTGTAGTTGAGATTCTCTTCTTGTTGCTTTATTGGGTCTGGCAGGCTTATTCCCCTTTTCTCCTCTCCTGGGAAGCTGGCCCTGGTCCATTTTGTTTTTCTTTTTGTAATTTAATTTTTAAAAATTGCAGGGTGAAAAGAAAGAAAGAAAGAGAGAGAGAGAGAAGGAAGGAAAGAAGGAAGGTAGGAAGGAAGGAAGGAAGGAAGGAAGGAAGGAAGGAAGGAAAAAAAATAAAAGTACAGGGTCTTGCTTTGTTGCCCAGGCTTATCTCGAACTCCTGGGCTCAAGCCATCCCCCCGCCTCAGCCTCTCAAAGGGCGTTTGGTGCCCTAACCTGTGCTTTATACAAAGCACCGGCCATGGTGTGAGGCGCCTGCCTCCTTTAACCCTTACTATGACTCTGTTAGGGAGGCCCTCTACTAGCTCCATTTCACAGATGAGGACATTGAGGCATACAAAGTCATAAGGCTTGGGTGGCAGTGCTTAAATTGCCAGGCCCTGCCAATCCCTGGTGTTTTGATCACCATGCCCAGCCCCCCAGCCCACCTGGTAGCTCTCTCTCCCCATCCCAGTTCACCATTAGCTGGGAACCATCTCCTGGCTCAACCCCAGGCCTGGGCTCAGCCATCATGTGGGAGCAGGATGTGGGCGGCCAGGGAAGGAGTCCTGGTGCTTAGTGTGTGACATTTGCATAGTGCTTTGGGATGAAATTTACTATATGCCTGAATGTAAATTCCTTTCCTCTTTCTCTCAATGAGATTAAAAAAATTTTGTCCCAAATTCTAATTTAAACTTTTAGAGATACAGATGAATAATCAACTCCCTTATAGTATTTAGTTAAATAGTTAAAATTTAGACTTTAAAAATCCCATATTTTGTTTATTTATTTATTTATTTATTTTGAGATGAAGTCTCGCTCTTGTCACCCAGGTTGGAGTGCAATGGCACAATTTCGGCTCACTGCAACTTCCGCCTCCCGGGTTCAAGCGATTCTCCTGCCTCAGCCTCCTGAGTAACTGGGAGTACAGGCATGTGCCACCATGCCTAATTTTGTATTTTTTTAGTAGAGACGGGGTTTCTCCATGTTGGCTAGGCTGGTCTCGAACTCCCGACCTCAGGTGATCTGCCTGCCTCGGCCTCCCAAAGTGCTGGGATTACAGGCGTGAGCCACTGCGCCCAACGTTATTTTAATTTCTTTTTTTTTTTTTATGGTGTCTTGCTCTGTCTCCCAGGCTGGAGTGCAGTGGCACGATCTTGGCTCACCGCAACCTCTGCCTCCCAGGTTCAAGTGACCCTCTCACCTCAGCCTCCAGAGTACCTGGTATAACAGCTGTGCACTGCTGTGCCTGGCTAATTTTTTGTATTTTTAGTAGAGACAGAGTTTCACCATGTTGGTCAGGCAGATCTCAAACTCCTGACCTCAAGTGATCTGCCCACCTCGGCCTCCCGAAGTGCTGGGATTACAAGCATGAGCCACCACACCTGGCCTAAAATCTTATATTTTAAAGAATAATTTTATTTAGAAACATTGCTTTTCCACTCTTGTGGTTTCTGAAAGTTTATGCAAACTCTTTATTCGCATTTCTGCCTCCCATGGTCATTGTCATTGTTATGTGTCATCCCCTAGTGCCTCTTTCAAGTTCCCTAGTTTCCTCAAACACATCATCTTCGCTTTTGCTTGGAAACACAGCACTTTTTTATTTTTCTTTTTTATTTTTATTTTTTTTTCGAGACGGAGTCTCGCTCTGTGGCCCAGGCTGGAGTGCAGTGGCGCAATCTCGGCTCACTGCAAGCTCCGCCCCCGGGTTCCCACCATTCTCCTGCCTCAGTCACCCCAGCAGCTGGGATTACAGGCGCCCGCCACTACGCCTGGCTAAGTTTTTGTATTTTTAGTAGAGACGGGGTTTCACCGTGTTAGCCAGGATGGTCTCGATCTCCTGACCTCGTGATCCGCCCGCCTCAGCCTCCCAAAGTGCTGGGATGACAGGCGTGAGCCACCGCGCCCAGCCTATTTTGCTGTTTTTAATGTTTTGCTAACTCATACCTGTGGAACACAGCACTTTCTGAGCCTATTCATGATGCTGTCACTGAAAATATCACTCTGAGTCATGAGAGTGATTAGGTTGGTTGTTTTTCATCTAAATGGTAGGTGATTATTTGTGATCTCCTTAGGGTAACCACAGAATTATGTAAAATAGCAACTGGGCTGGCTGCAGTGGCTCACACCTGTAATCCCAGAACTTTGGGAGGCCAAGGCGGGTGGATCACTTGAGGTCAGGAGTTCAAGACCAGCCTGGCCAACGTGGTGAAACTGTGTCTCTACCAAAAATACAAAAAATTAGCCAGGTGTGGTGGTGGGCGCCTGTAGTCCCAGTTACTTCGGGGGCTGAGGCGGGAGAATCCCTTGAACCCGGGAGGTGGAGGTTGCAGTGAGCCGAGATCAAACCACTGCACACCAACCTGGGAAACACAGTAAGATTCAGTCTCAAAAATAAAACAAAACAAAACAAAATAAAATAAAATAGCAATCGCCTGTTCCCTCCTCATTTCCTCTCCCTGCTTAATTCTTCTCTACAGTACTGTACTTCTTGCCATCTGATATACTTGTTAATCTGTTTACGGTCTATTTCCCCTCATTGGAATGTGAGCTCCATGAGCTCAAGGAACTTTGTCTTGATTTACGTCTGTCACTTGGAAACATACTTTGAACACAGTAGGTACTCAGTAAATATTTGTGGGCTGAATGAATGACTGTAAAGCTCTTAGAAACATGGGCTAGTCTGACTGGGAGCCATGGTGCATGCCTGTCATCCCAACACTTTGGGAGGCCAAGGCAGCAGATCGCCTGAGCTCAGGAGTTCGTGACCAACCTGGGCAACATGGTGAAACCCTGTGTCTACTAAAAATACAAAAATTAGCCTGGCGTGGTGGTGCCCACCTGTAGTCCCAGCTACTCGGGAGGCTGAGGCACTAGAATCGCTTGAACCTGGGAGGCAGATGTTGCAGTGAGCCGAGATTGTGTCATTGTACTCCTGCCTGGGCAACAGAGTGAGACCCTGTCTCAAAAAAAAAAAAAAAAAAAAAGATAAATAAAATAAAATAAAAAAAGGAGAGAGACCCAGGTGCAGTGACTTTCACCTGTAATCCCAGCACTTTGGGAGGCTAAGGCAGGATAATCGCTTGAGCCCAGGAGTTTGAGACCAGCCTGGGCAATATAGCAAGACCCTGACTCTAAAAAAAAAAAAAAATTAGGGCAGGCATGGTGGCTCATGCCTGTAATTTTAAAACACTTTTGGAGGCCGAGGTGGGCAGATCACCTGAGGTTGAGAGTTCAAAAACAGCCTGGCCAACATGGCAAAACCCCATCTCTACTAAAAATACAGAAATTAGCCAGGTGTGGTGGTCCGTGCCTGTAATCTCAGTTACTCAGGAGGCCGAGGCATGAGTATCGCTTTAACCTGGAGGTGGAGGTAGCAGTGAGCTGAGATCTTGCCCCTTGTGGGCGGAGGATTACCTAGGTACCAAGGCAAGAGACTGAAGGCACAAACTGTTTCAGTATAATAAAGAAAATAGTTGGAATAAGAATAGTCATAATACAAATTAGATATAGAGATGATCATGGACAATTATCAATCATTATTATAAACATCATTAATCATTAGCTTTTAATATTACTCTTTATTGAATTACTAATATAACCTAGGGATAAACGGTGGGTATAGGGTCAGGTGCTGAAGGGACATTGTGAGAAGTGACCTAGAAGGCAAGAGGTGAGCCGTCTGTCATGCCCGCATAAGGGCTGCTTGAGGGCTCCTTGGTCAAGCGGTAATGCCAGTGTCTGGGAAGACACCCATTACTTAGCAGACCGGCAAAGGGAGTCTCCTTTCCTTGGAGGAGTCAGGGAACACTCTGCTCCACCAGCTTCTTGTGGGAGGCTGGATATTATCCAGGCCTGCCCGCAGTCATCCGGAGGCCTAAACCCCACCCTATGGCGCTGTGCTTCAATGGTCACGTTCCTTGTCCTCCTTCATGTTCCTCCTATACTCCTGGTTCCTCTTTGAAGTCCGTAGTAGATAGCGGTAGAAGGAATCGTGAAAGTCTTAAAGTCTTTGATCTTTCTTATAAGCGCATAGAAGAAAACGCTGACGTAGGCTGCCTTCTCTCTCTCTGCTTCGGCTACCTAAGAGGGAAGGGCCCCCTGTCCTGTGATCATGTGACTTGCTTCACCTTGTCAATCACTTAGAAGATTCACCCTCCTTACCCTGCCCCCCTTGTCTTGTATGCAGTAAATATCAGCGCTCCCAGCCGTTCGGGGCCACTACCGGTCTCCGCGTTTTCATGGTAGTGGTCCCCCGGGCCCAGCTGTTTTCTCTTTATCTCTTTGTCTTGTGTCTTTATTTCTTACAATCTCTCGTCTTTGCACATGGGGAGAACACCTGCTAAGCCCCGTAGGGCTGGACCCTACACCACTGAACCCCAGCCTGGGTGACAGAGTAAGATTCTGTCTCAAAACAAAAAAAAAAAGAAAAGAAAATGAACTGGGTATGGTGGCGAGTGCCTGTAGTCCCAGCTACTCAGGAGGCTGAGGTGGGAGGATGGCTTGAGTCCAGGAGATTGAGGCTGCAGTTAGCCATGATTACACCACTGCACTCCAGCCTGGGAAACAGAGTGAGACCCTGTTTAAAAAATATATATATATAAAAAATATAATATATATGTAGTATGTATATGGAAAGGTTAAAAAAAGGCAAGGATGAAACTTGTGCTTTTAAAGTGGAATTTAAAATAAACTATTTTCCCCCAGTTTATGTAGACAGATAAAGAAATAAACAGACATAAATATGTTTCTGTATGTGTATAAATGTGTGCCCACAGAGTGGACCCTGGTATAGAATGACCCTAATTGCATTGAATGTGCCTACCACGGAGATCCTGGTTTCTAAATATTATTCCTCCTTAAAAAGAAACCAAGTATTCTTGAAGAAATGGCAAATTCAGCGCCACGACAGGGAGAAACAAGATGAGCCTGAAATATCTTGTTGAGCCAGAAAGAAAGGAAGTGATTAAAGAATGACGGGGTTTGTCAAGATGACAAGAGGTCAGCAAGGGGCATCCACTGATCAAATCTGGGACAATTTGAGCATCAAAATAAATGACAGGAAAAAGCCAGTCATGGTGGCTCATGACTGTAGTCCCAGCTACTTGGGATGCTGAGAAGGGAGGATCGCTTGAGCCTGGGAGGTCGAGGCTGCTGTGAGCTATGATTGCGCCACTACACTCCAGCCTGGGTGACAGAGTGAGACCCTGTCTCAAAAAAAGAAAAAAAAAAAAAAAGGCATGGTTTGGTCTTGCTTTTTCTGTTTTTGTTTTGTTTTGTTTTGTTTTGTTTTTTGAACTGGAGTCTGTTTGTCACCCAGGCTGGAGTGCAGTGGCGCAATCTCGGCTTATTGCAACCTCCGCCTCCTGGGTTCAAGCGATTCTCCTGTCTCGGCCTCTTGAGTAGCTGGGATTACAGGCGCCTGCCACCATGCCCAACTAATTTTTTGTAGCTTTTTTTTTTTTTTGAGACAGAATCTCACTCTATTGCCCAGCCTTGAATGCAGTGGTGGCGCCATCTCGGCTCACTGCAACCTCCGCCTCTCGGGTTCAAGCGATTCTCCTGCCTCAGGCACTCAGGCACCCGAGTAGCTGGGGTTACAGTTGCGTGCCACCATGCTTGGCTACTTTTTAAAATTTGTAGTAGAGATGGGGTTTTACCGTGTTGGCCAGGCTGGTCTCGAACTCCTGGCCTCAAGTGATCCGCCCATCTCAGTCTCCCAAAGTGCTGGAATTACAGGCGTGAGCCACCGTGCCTGGCCAATTTTTTCGTATTTTTAGTAGAGACAGGGTTTCACTATGTTGGCCAGGCTGGTCTCGAACTCCTGACCTCGTCATCTGCCCGCCTGGGCCTCCCAAAGTGTTGGGATTACAGGCGTGAACCACCGCACCCAGCCAAAAAAAGCATCTTAATGAAGTGACGGACATCTTAATGAAGTGATGGCTCCAACGGACATTTGGCTACAGTGAGAACATAGCATCAGTTTTGTGGTATTTCTGTCCAAAATGTGTCAGTCATGGTGGTCTCATTGTCAGGAAGAAGTGGACAAACCAAAATGGAAGGACAGTTTACAAAATCACTTCCCTGTAATCTCCAAAAATATCAAGGTCATGAAACTCAAAGGCTGCAAATTGTTCTAGATTGAGGAAGAATAAAGACGTGACAACTAGGTACAGGGTTTCACAACTTACCACTTTTTTTTTTTTTTTTTTCCTGAGACGGAGTCTCGCTCTGTCACTCAGTCTCGCTCTGTCACCCAGACTGGAGTGCAGTACAATCTCGGCTTACTGCAACCTCCACCTCCCGGGTTCAAGCGATTCTCCTGCCTCAGCCTACCGAATAGCTGGGATTACAGACACACACCATCACGCCCAGCTAATTTTTGTATTTTTAGTAGAGACAAGGTTTCACCATGTTGGCCAGGCTGGTCTTGAACTCCTGACCTCGTGATCTGCCCACTGTGGCCTCCCAAAGTGCTGGGATTACAGGTTTGAGCCACAGCGCCTGGCCAGTTTGTGGTGTGGTTTTTTTTTTTTTTTTTTTTTCACCTTAAAGGTTAAAATTTTCTGGACATTGGAGAGCAGTTTTAAATTTGTTTTCGTTGTTGTTTTTGTTTTGAGACAGTCTTGCTCTGTTGCCCAGGCTGGAGTGCAGTGGCCGGATCTCAGCTCACTGCAAGCTCCGTCTCCCGGGTTTACACCATTCTCCTGCCTCAGCCTCCTGAGTAGCCGGGACTACAGGCACCCGCCACCTCGCCCGGCTAGTGTTTTTGTATTTTTTTAGTAGAGACGGGGTTTCACTGTGTTAGCCAGGATGGTCTCGATCTCCTGACCTCGTGATCTACCCGCCTCCCAAAGTGCTGGGATTACAGGCTTGAGCCACCGCGCCCGGCCTGGTGCACCTCTCTTTAGGCAACTTGCTAGTCCCCTGCTCCTGGGAGGTCACCAAATTGGTGGTGAACTTAGTGCAAGTACAGTTACCTGCACTACAGGCATACTGCACTACAACCCGGAACTCCTGGGCTCCAGTGATCCTCCTGCCTCAGCCTCCCGAGTAGCTGGGACTACAGCCACCGCACCCGATGACATTTACTGTTTGGAGCTGGGATGAGGAACTAATCCCTAATATGTAACTTTGCTGAAAAGTCCTTTGCTGAAATGGAGATTTCTTTTTACACATTTATTAATATGTTGTTGGTATACTCCGGGTACTTGTGGAGGTGGTGGTCACCTCAAGGTTGGTGGGGGGTACTGAGACCCCTGAGGGCACAGCAGACCTACCCATGCTCTTGGATCAGAATGCTGGGAATATTAGAGGTAGTATTCAAGATGTTAGGAGGGCCGGGTGCGTTGGGAGGCTGACACTGGAAGTCAGGAGTTCAAGACCAGCCTGGGCACCATAGAGAGACCCCATGTCTACAAAACATTTTAAAAACAATTGCTGGGCATGGAGGTGAATGCCTATAGTATCAGCTACTCGGAAGACTGAGGAGGGAGGATCCGTTGAGCCCAGGAGTTTGAGGCTGCAGTGAGCTATGACTGTGCCACTACACTCCAGCCTGGGCGACACATTGAGTCTAAGAACAAAAAATGTGGACTGGGCATGTGGGTCACGCTTGTAATCCCAGCACTTTGGGAGTTTGAGGCAGGCAGATCACATGAGGTCAGGAGTTTGAGACCAGCCTGGCCAACATGGCTAAACCCCATCTCTCCTAAAAAAAAAATCAAAATTATCTGGGTGTGGTGGCAGGCACCTGTAGTCCCAGCTACTTGGGAGACTGAGGCAGAAGAATCGTTTGAACTGGGAGGTGGAGGTTACAACCAGCTCAGATTTCACCACCGCACTCCAGCCTGGGTGACAGAGTGAAAGTCCATCTCAACAACAACAAAAAATGTGGCTGGGCGCGGTGGCTCACTGCCTGGGTGACAGAGCAAGACTCTTGTCTCAAAAGGTCAATCAATCAATCAATAAATAAAATCTGAGGAGGAATTTGCCAGGAATACACTTTTTTCCTTCTGTTTTTCTGCAGGGGTAAGGTTATATTTATATGTGTGGATGATGCCATTCAAGGTACAAAGCTAACCCTTCAGGATGGGGGCTGAGGTACCTTATGTCTCTCAGCTTTGGAGACATGCCTTCTTCCCTCCTCTCCTTCCCACTCTCTCTGTATGAGACAAGGTCTTGCTCTGTTGCCTAGGCTGGAGTGCAGTGGTGTGATCCTATGGCTCACTGTGGCCTTGAACTGGGCTCAATAGATCCTCCTGCCTCGGCCTCCCTGAGCGCTGGGATGCCAGGCATGAGCCACCATGCCTGGCTCCGCCCCTCCTTTCACAAGGATAGAGCACCCTCTTGTGGTGAAGGGAGGAAGAGGGCTGAGTGTGCTCTGGGCCTGGCGGAAGGTTTCTACGGTGCAGCAGGACCTCCTCCTCGGCCTGATGGGGGTGGGGCCTGCCAGGGAGTGCCTTGCTGGGAAGGGAGGGCAAAGGGCCATGTCTTTCGCTTGCCCCACCCGACTGCCAAGAGTCCCAGTCACCAGGCCACCCTGAGTCCCGGCCCTTGAGGGTAAGTGTTCTTCTGAACACAGCTGCCTCCCCCGATGACTGGGTGAGAATTCTTTGCTCCTTAGGGGTCCAAATACCCTGCCCACACTGCTTGCACTGAGGCAGGCAGTGGCCACAGCAGCCACCTCCTTTTCCTTTCCATAGGTCCACGAGACTGGGGCAGAAGCAGGGGCAGGTACACAGCACCTCAGCCCCCTTCCCACCTGACAGCAGCATCAAAGCCGAGGCCAAGGCGGGAGGGCCCAGAGTGGGACACCTCTTCCAGACAAGCCTTGGTCGCCACCTCCTCCTCTGTCACCCTGCGACACAGCCCAGAGTACCAGGCGGCTGGAGCACTGGGGGACACCAGGACAGAACCTTCCCTGGACCAAGTCCTCCAGGAGCGGGATGAAGCCATTGCCAAGTAAGGGGAAGCTGCTTTTGGGGGCCAGGAGGGGATTTGGGGCTCCCCTGCAGGGCCTTGTCCTGCTAATGGAGGAGCGGGGGGCTAGTCAGGCATTCTGGAAAGAAAGCCACACAAGCAGCCGCCCTGTCACTGAGGCCGGGGCTGTGGCCACACTTGTCCACCCCCAGGACCCCATAACCAGACCCACAGGGTCCAAGCCTCAGCTACTCTTTGCCACCCACAGGAAGCAGGCAGTGGAGGCAGAGCTGCAGAGGTGCGAAGCCAGGCTACACACCATGGAGGCCCAGCTGCTGGAGGTCCTGGAGGAGAAACTGAGGCTGAGGCGGGAGCTGGAGGCCTGGGAGGTAGGCGGAATGCCGTCAGGGCCTGGCAGTTGTGGGGAAGAGGGCACAGGCTCAGCCTTGAACCTGCTCTCCTGTCCACAGGAGGACGTGCAGCAGCTGGTATGGCAGCAGGTCCAGCATCAGCTGCAGAGAGAGACTGAGGGTACTCGGGGACACCACATGGACCCTGGAGCTGCCAGGACCCCCCGGTCCAGATTCTTCCTGGGTCGGGGACGTTGGTGGTGACACAGACCTCAGCCCAGGACTTGGAGAGTAATGTCTTTATTCATTAAAGCCTGAGGTCTGACCACTCCTGTAAAACCTCGTGCCCACTCAGTGCCCGTCTGAGTCCTTCTGTGCCCAAATGTGGAGCAGGCTGCAGGGACTGGAAGCCTGGGTTTTGTGCCTCCTGTTTGTTTTGTTTTGTCTTTTTTGAGACAGAGTCTTGCTCTGTTGCCCAGGCTGGAGTGCAGTGGTGTGATCTCGGCTCACTGCAACCTCCGCCTCCTGGGTTCAAGTGATTCTCCTGCCTCAGCCTCCTGAGTAGCTGGGATTACAGGCGTGCACCACCACGTCAGGCTAATTTTTGTACTTTTAGTAGAGATGGGGTTTCACCATGTTGGCCAGGCTACTCTCGAACTCCTGGTGTCAAGTGATCCTCCCACCTCAGCCTCCCAAAGTGCTGGAATTACAGGCATGAGCCACTGCGCCCAGCCCCCTTCTTGCCAGCAACTCTTAGACCAGGAAGCCTCGGATGGCATCTATGAAGTCCTGTGGGCGTTCAGCGTGGATCCAGTGGCCAGCGTTCGGCACCGTCTGTATCTGGGCCCGAGGGAAGAGCCGCATAATCTCAGGGTGGTGGCTGGGACTGTGCATTGCAGTGACGGCCATCGAAAATGGGTGAAAGTGGGATAAGGAGGAGTGAAAGAGACAAGTGTAAGCAGAGTGGGGAGAAACGGAGAGAGCTGCATAAGTCCACATGCCCAGTGGTATTTCTGGCCTCTCAGCCACCCACCTTCCACACCCAAGGCCTTCCCTGGTAGGGTCCCCAGGCTAGGGCCTGGGTGAGTAAAGCAGGCCCCTCCCACTACCCAAGCTGGCTTACTGCACGAATTGGGAGTTTCCACCGAGGAGAAAGAGTGTTGGTCCGAGGTAGGACTCCTGCCTCTGTGGGAAAGTCAAGAGCTTGTCTAGGTGCTGGGCCAGGGCATCCAAGTTCAACCTCCACGCGAGACGCCCGTCTACCTCTACCAGGTTGGTGAGCAGGTGCTGCCGTACGGCCAGGTTCTGTGGAAGTGCAGCAGTTGGGGGGGTTCCTTGTGCAGACTGGGGGTATCACTCTTCCCTTGACAGGTCCCGGTCTACAATAGCATCCGGGGGGCTTGGGTGTATCACCTGGACGACAGAACTGAGCTGTTCATCTGCCAGTTTCCGGGCACGGGAGCGGGGCAGCCCATCTGGGATGTTGACGGTCCTCATGGCTGCCACATAGGCAGGAAAGTGGGAGGAACCTGTGCCTTCTACTGGGCTGATATCTACAGCAATCAGACGTTCCACCAGCTCTGGCTGTGGGAGAGAACAGAATTGGGACCAGTCTTAGGCAAACACAGTGAGTCTCAGGCATGGCTCCTGGAGCCTGAATGTGGTCATCCAAGGATCATTTGAGTCCCAGGTTGCCTGCGGGGCACTCAGGGTATATACTGAATGGGAGGAGGCCCCAGACAGGGGCGGCTCACCCTCTGTAGTGCCAGCAGCATGGCTGTCCTCCCTCCCATGCTGTGGCCAACAACGACACAGGGCACCAGGCCCAGCTGGGGCAGGAGGTCCTGCAGGTCCTGGCTCATGATCTCGTAGCTCATGTCTGGGCTGTGGGGGCTGTTACCGTGGTTACGAGCATCCACCGTCAGCACCTGGGGAGTGGGGTGAGACAGAGCTGCGCTGGTATCCCCATTCTAGGGTAGACAGCCAAAGGCCTTGTAGGGACAGCAGGTCAAGGGTGTGGAGAGCCTGGGGATACACCCTGCAGAGGGGAAGGGCCCAGATGGTGGGAGGGCCCAGTTTCCAGACCTAGAAGGCCCAGATGAAGAACCTGGGGCCACTCTGCCAGAGAAGAGCAGGCCCCAGGGTTGTGACCACGTCTCTGAAGGGCTGGCCAGGCTGGGGGGTAATCCCGGAGAATGCCAGGAACGAGACTCCAGGAATTTCCAACAGTAGGAGCACAGAAGAACGGGCTGCCATAAGAGGT
Source organism: Papio anubis (assembly GCF_008728515.1). Classification (NCBI taxonomy): domain Eukaryota; kingdom Metazoa; phylum Chordata; class Mammalia; order Primates; family Cercopithecidae; genus Papio; species Papio anubis. The sequence continues at coordinate 136,136,493 of NC_044979.1, read as the reverse complement.
GGTGAGCTCCAGGTCATCCCTAGGAAACAAGCAGGCCCCTTCATGGAAAGGGTGCAGGCGCCTAGTCATTGGCCAGCGCCGATGGAGATCTACAACATGAATTAATAAAGATGGCAACGTGAGGGAACAAACGGGGTTGCCGTTCAGGGTCCATACTCAGCGTGAGGAGCGGGACCCCGAGAAGCGGGACGCCCCAGCCCCGCCTCCTCCCAGGCCCCGCCCACTCGGAAGCGCACCCTACGTCCTGTCTGCTGGGCGAAGGCCTTGGCGATGGAGTTGAAGTTAGTTTTGCAGCCGAAGAGCCCGTGCAGAAAAATGACGGCCGGGAGGGCTGCCTCCCCGTCCAGAAGGCTGTAGGAAAGCGGAAGCGGCCTGGCAGGGGAAGGATCCGGGTTAGGGTCTGAACCGGCGGAGGCGGGGAAAGGGGGAGGGGAAAGGGCTTTGGGGGAGAGGCCTGGGAGGCGACGGGCCCAAGGGGAGGATATGGGGCCGTCGGGGCCCGGCAGGAAAAGGACAGGGCGCCTCCCGCCCGGTGCCCCTGACTGACCTCGGCTCAGCCTCCCCTCGGCCGCCGCTGCTGCTGGGTGCGACAGGCACCCTCGCGAAGCTAGGACTGTGCGGGCCGAGCCCCTCAAGGGGGAGCCTCCAGGCTCGGGTACAGCGGAGCATGCTTGCAAGCACGTTGTCCTGCTCGCACCTCGCAAGGTACGGCCTACCCACGCTCCTTCTTCCGCTCTCGCTCGGAGCCCCGCCCAGTTCCGTTTTTAGCCCCGCCCAGTTCCGTCTTTAGCCCCGCCCAGTTCCAACTTGAGCCACGCCCTCTCCCCACCCCCATCGCGGATTCTCCGCCCTCGGTCACGTTTCCTTACGTAATCCCCGAGAACGGTCCGGCCCCGCCTCCATCCCCGCCCCTTACGCCATTACGTAATCCCCGCAGGCCTTGCGCCGGTCGCCCTGAGCGCCGCACCTGGCCACGCCCTAGGCGGGGCCACCCAAGGTGTTTGCCCCGCCCCTCGCGAAGCCCCGCCCAGCATAGAATTCGCGCTGGGAGTCGGGACCCTGCCGCCCTAAGGCCTGGGAATTCGGTCGGCGTCGCTCTGCGCGTGCTCGGTTCTGTGCTGCAGCTTGGGCCTCGGTTCCCGCCCCGCACCTGTCGTCGTTCACTGACCTGGGTGGCTGCCATCGTTTCTGTGCCGCCGGCGGGGGCGAGCGGCGCCAGTGTGGCTCTGGGCGGCGGAGCGCCAGTGTGGTGGCGCCGTGCTCCACTGCTGGGGGCCCGGGCAGGCTGGGCGGAGCACAGGCACACATCCATTCTGGAGTAGTCGATCTAGAAGGAGCTCGGGGGCACTCTAGAGCTCTCCCCCAAGCCCCTCTGTCCCCTTTACATTTGGGGGAGCCTCTCCCACTCTGATCCCGCCTGCTTTTCCGCCCGTACTCTCCGTTCTCATACTCCCCTATCGGGCACCCTGCCTTTCAAGGTCTTCTCCATACCCCACCTCCTCCTGCTGGGGTGCTGTCTGTCTTCCAGATAGCTAGTTGCCTGAGTCCTATACTTTTTTTTTGGTGGGGGGTCTTACCCTCGCCCAGGCCGGAGTGCAGTGACGCGACCGTAGCTCACTGCAGCCTCGACCTCCTGGGCTCAAACGATCCTCCCGCCTTTTCCTCCCGAGAATCTGGGACTACAGGCGCAGACTAATTTTAACTTTTTTTTTTTTTCTTTCTTTCAGAATCATGGTTAAAATTTTTTTTTTAGGCCGGGCGTGGTGACTCACGCCTGTAATCCCAGCACTTTGGGAGGCTGAGACGGGTGGGTTACCTGAGGCCAGGAGTTCAAGACCACCCTGGCCAACATGGCGAAACCCCGTCTCTACTAAAAATACATAAATTAGCTGGGCATGGTGGCAGGTGCCTGTAATCTCAGCTACTCGGGAGGCTGAGGCAGGAGAATCGCTTGAACTCAGGAGGTGGAGGTTGCAGTGGGCTGAAATTGCGCCACTGCACGCCAGCCTCAGGAATGGAGACAGACTCCATTTCAAAAAAAAAAAAATTGCCAGGCCTGGTGGCACGGCCCTGTAAGTTCCAGCTACTTGGGAGGCTAAGGCAGGAGAATCCTGTGAACTTGGGAGATGGAGGTTGCAGTGAGCCAAGATCTTGCCACTGCATTCCAGCTTCTGTAACAGAACGAGACTCCATCTCAAAAAAAAATTTTTTTTTTTAAATAGAACCAGGGTCTTGCTATGTTGCCCAGGCTGGTCTCGAACTCCTGAGCTTAAAGTGCTGAGATTACAGGCATGAGCCACCACACCTGGCCCAACAAAATATTTTTTAGAGAAGGGTCTTGCTACCTTGCTCAAGCTGGTCTCCAGCTCCTGGCCTCAAGCAACCCTCCCATCTCAGGTATATGGCTTTTATTTTATTTTTTCTGAGACAGGGTTTCACTGCGTCACCCCAGGCTGGAGTACAGTGGCACAATCATGGCTCACTGCAACCTCTTCCTCCTGGGCCCAAGCAATCTTCCTGCCTCAGCCTCCTGAATATCTTGGGACCACAGATGTGTACCATCATGTCTGGCTAATTTTTTTCTGTTTTGTAGAGATAGGGTCTTGCTATGTTCTAGGCATAGCAAGGGGACAGTTTCAGGCTGGTCTGGAACTCCTTGACTCAAGTGATCCTTCCGCCTCAGCCCCCTGAGCAGATGGAACTACAGGTGTGTGCCACCATGCCTGGCCTCGGCTATAAGCTTTTTTGTTTTTGTTTTTTTGTTTGTTTGTTTTTTGTTTTTTGTTTTTTTTTGAGATGGAGTCTCGCTCTGTCGCCCAGGCTGGAGTGTAGTGGCCAGATCTCGGCTCACTACAAGCTCCGCCTCCCGGGTTCAGGCCATTCTCCTGCCTCAGCCTCTCGAGTAGCTGGGACTACAGGCGCCTGCCACCACGCCCAGCTAATTTTTTTGTATTTTTAGTAGAGACGGGGTTTCACCGTGTTAGCCAGGATGGTCTCGATCTCCTGACCTCGTGATCCGCCCGTCTCGGCCTCCCAGCTGGGATTACAGGCTTGAGCCACTGCACCTGGCCAGCTATAGGCCTTTTAAGGCCTTGTATAACTGCTGCCTCCTCAAGCCTTCCCAGATTTTCTGAGTTAAAACTAATCTCTTTGATCGAACGTTCTCGAAGCATTTCTCAGAGGCTACTGTGTAGTATTATAGAGGCGGCCCTCCCTGTATGTGTCCACAGCAGGAGCCATGTCTTGTTCATCTGGTGCAAAGTAGTGATAGTCATCGAGAGCTTCAGGGCGCTGGGAAATGCTTATGTGAAAGTTCTGCAGGTGGCTGGGTTAGTGGCTCTCCTGGAGATGACACCTGGGCCAGCTAGTCTTATACTGGCCCCTCCCCCACCTCCTTAGGGCGGTCCAGGACCCACAGGATGAGTCCTAACTCTTTTTTAAATAATTAATTAATTAATTATTATTATTATTTGAGACGGAGTTTCGCTCTTGTTGCCCAGGCTGGAGTGCGGTGGTGTGATCTCGGCTCACTGCAACCTCCACCTCCTGGGTTCAAGTGATTCTCCTGCCTCAGCCTCCCAAGTAGCTAGGATTACAGGCATGCGCCACTATGCCCGGCTAATTTTGTATTTTTAGTAGAGACTGAGTTTCTCCACGTTGGTCAGGCTGGTCTGAAACTCCCGACCTCAGGTGATCCACCCACCTCAGCCTCCCAAAGTGCTGGGATTACAGGCATGAGCCACTGCGCCCGGCCATTACTTTTTTTTTTTTTTTTTTTTGAGACAGAGTCTGGCTCTGTCGCCCAGGCTGGAACCCGGCTCACTGCAACCTCCGCCTTCCGGGTTCAAGCAATTCTCATGCCTCAGCCTCCTGAGAAGCTGGGACTACAGGCGTGTACCATCACACCCGGCTGATTTTTACTGGTTTTGGTAGAGATGGGGTTTCACCACGTTGGCCGAGCTGAGGATGTGTCCTAACTCTGTAAAGCTCCATCTCCTGCCTAATGGGACTCTTAGGTGTTTGGTTCTAATCTGAGGAGGGCTGAGGTCACCGGGGACTCTAAGCACACCAGGTGGTGCGATCATTTGTTTCTCGCATAGTAATTAGGGGAGTGATGAGGACATCTGAGCCCTGGATGGGGGCTGGTCCCAGGCCTGGGAGGGGTCCTTGGAGGGTGTTTGTCTAGAGTTGGTGGATGAAGGGCATGAGGGTTGAAGATTCAGAACAATAGTATTTCAAAGGTGCTTTTTGTTTGTTTGTTTGTTTTGAGACAGTCTCTCTCTGTTGCCCAGGCTGGAGTGCAGTGGGACAATCTCAGCGCACTGCAACCTCCACCTCCCGGGTTCAAGCGATTCTCTTTCTCAGCCTCCCAAGTAGCTGGGATTGCATGTGTGCACCACCATGCCCAGCTAATTTTTGTATTTTTAGCAGAGACTGGGTTTCACCGTGTTGGGCAGGCTGGTCTTGAACTCCTGACCTCAGGTGATCCTCCCGCCTCGACCTCCCAAAGTGCTGGGATTACAGGAGTGAGCCACTGTGCCTGGCCTCAGAGGTGCTTTCAAACTGCTCCCTGCCACACACCCCATAATCCACAAGGTCATCTCAGCCTGGCGCAAGAGCCCCATATCTAGGGGCTGAAGCAGCCTCGAGATATTTACTCAGAGTCCGGGGCCCCAGCCCTGATCAGGTGGCTGGTGAAGGCAAGCAGAAAAACCAGTTGGTTTGATGTTTCCACTTGAACGTTCCAGAGAAAGAGGTGGGCTCAGGGGAGGCATCATTGCTACCTGGCCAGGAAGCTTGCTGTCGGTTGGCGAAGGCCTCCTTCTGGGGCAGGCCAGAGGGGAGGCCTTCTGGAGCCCCTGACCTGCGGAGGTGAAGGTGGGAGGTGAAATGGACTATCGCTCTTTGGAGGTCGAGTCTACACCGCCCCATCCATGTTCCCAGCCTTCCTGTGAAGTGGGAGGGTGCCGTCCTTATTTTGCTGATGAGGAAAGAGAGGCTTGGATGTCGAAGTAACCCAGCTCCAAGTCACTCAGCCAGGGCACGGCCCGGATTCTTTCCTTCACTGACTCCTAACTCAGTGCTCCGTGTATTTCGTCACCACCCTTCAGGCTGTGGGGACCAAGGGCCGAAGGGGTGCGGCCTGAGGCGGCCGGGACACTGCGCCTGGGTGGCGGTGGCATTGAATGGGTTAAGGAGGGGAGGTGGCGGGTGTCCCTTAACCGCACCTGGCCCAGTATCGGTCACGTGGCCAGGGTTTCACCTGCCCCGCTGAGCAGGGACAATCGGGCTGCTTGTTTTGTGGCCGGTCGCCATGGTGACAACAGCGTGCCAGAGGAGGTCATGGGGCAAATTCCTGCTGGCCGGGCCAGGTGGGGCAGGAGTGTCAGCTGTGCTGGCACCAGTTGGGGTTTCCCGGAAGACCCCTGGAGCTTTCCTGTGGGGCTGTCCCCAGTGGGCTCCTATGTGACTCCCCTCAAAACCTCCTCCCATCTCAACCCCCACATCAGCCCAGCTTCTCTCCTCCCAGATTTTGAACCTGAGTCGATGTATTAAGCAGCCGGGATTTTCATATACATTATCTTGTTTAATCTGCACAGCAACCTTTCCCATGTGGGAATGGTAATCCCTGCGGGTCTGTTGCCGGGTGCACCTCCCCTACGACTCACCCAACACTTTGAGAACACCGACTCCTTCCTGCCTTGCTTCAACAAGCCCAGATCCATCGGAGCCTCTCACTGCGCACCAAGCACCTTCGTAGACACAGCCGTGAACAAAACAACAAATCAATCAATCTCACAACAAAGGATTGTGTCTGAGTATTTATTTTCTTCGGAGCAGGTTAGGTTGGCCCCAGCCATCCAGAGAAGGTGGAGACGGCACAGGATCAGGCCAGGGCTCTGGTGTCCAGAACATCTCCACGAGCTCTCTCTGCCACCTCCCTGCCTCACCCGCACCTGCTCCCCACCAAGCCTTCCCACAGATAGTCCACAGATTCCCACCAGCCCCACAGATTCTCATACTTCCAGTCACTCCTCCTTCTGCTCCCTAACATCCAACAGGCCCTGCTGACAGTAACAGTTGGCAGTTTTTGTTTTTTTTTTAGATGGAGTCTCGCTCTGTCACCCAGGCTGGAGTGCAATGGCGCGATCCTGGCTCACTGCAACCTCCACCTCCTGGGTTCAAGCGATTCTCCTGCCTTAGCCTTCAGAGTAGCTAGGATTACCGGCACACACAACCACGCCTGGCTAATTTTTGTATTTTTAGTAGAGATAGGGTTTCACCACGTTGGGCAGACTGGTGTCAAACTCCTGACCTCAGATGACCTGTCCACCTCGTCCTTCCAAAGTGTTGGGATTACAGGCATGAGCCATCGTGCCCTGCTGATTGTCAACTATTTTTTTCTGCCTCCTGACTCTGCGGAAGACCCAGTGTCTCCCAGGAACAGTCTCATCACACATACAGATTCTTTCTTTTTTTCTTTTTTATTGAGACGGGGTCTGGCTATTGTTGCCCAGGCTGGTCTCAAATTCCTGGGCTCAAATGATCCTCCCGCCTCGGCCTCCCTAAGTGCTGGGATTACAGGCGTGATTCTTTTTTTTTTTTTTTGAGACGGATTCTCGCTCTGTTGCCCAGGCTGGAGTGCAGTGGCGTGATCTTGGCTCACTGCAAGCTCCGCCTCCTGGGTTCACGCCATTCTTCTGCCTCAGCCTCCCGAGTAGCTGGGACTACAGACGCTCGCCACCACTCTTGGCTAATTTTTTGTATTTTGTTTAGTAGAGACGGGGTTTCACTGTGTGAGCCAGGATGGTCTTGATCTCCTGACCTTGTGATCCATGCGCCTTGGCCTCCCAAAGTGCTGGGATTACAGGCGTGAGGCACCACACCTGGCCTACAGGCGTGATTCTTAAAGTGCAGGGTGAGGACACCTTCCCATTTGGAATATAAGGGAGGATGGTAAGAAAGTCTGTGTATTTTGACACCCAGCAACCTCTACCCCACTTGCCTGCAGGACACAGCTTGGTGTCCTCTGTCTGCATTTTGGTGTATTTATTTATTTATTTATTATTTTATGAGACAGAGTCTCGCTCTGTCCCCCAGGCTGGAATGCAGTGGCGTGATCTTGGCTCACTGCAAGCTCCGCCTCCTGGGTTCACGCCATTCTTCTGCCTCAGCCTCCCTAGTAGCTGGGACTACAGGCGCCCGCCACTATGCCTGGCTAATTTTTTTTTTATTTTTTAGTAGAGTCGGGGTTTCACTGTGTTAGCCAGGATGGTTTCTATCTCCTGACCTTGTGATCTGCCCACCTCGGCCTCCCGAAGTGCTGGGATTACAGGCGTGAGCCACTGCGCTCGGCCTTTCTTTATTTATTTTGAGAGAAGTCTCGCTCTGTCGCCCAAGCTGGAGTGCAATGGCACAATCTCGGCTCACTGCAACTTCTGCCTCCTGGGTTCAAGCGATTCTCCTGCCTCAGCCTCCCAAGTAGCTAGGACTACAGGCATGCACCACCATGCCTGGCTAATTTTTGTATTTTTTGTAGAGATGGGGTTTCACTATGTTGGCCAGCCTGGTCTCGAATTCTTGACCTCGTGATCTGCCTGCCTTGGCCCTCCAAAGTGCTGGGATTACAGGAGTAAGCCACTGTGCCTGGCCCTGGTGTCTTTATTTTTTTGAGACGGAGTCTTGCTCTGTTGCCCAGGCTGGAATGCAGTGGCACAATCTCAGCTCACTGCAATCTCTGCCTCTCACGTTCAAGTGATTTTTCTGCCTCAGCCTTCTGAGTAGCTGGGATTACAGGCGCGCACCAACACACCCAGCTAATTGGTGTATTTTTAGTAGAGACAGTGGGGTTTCACCATGTTGGCCAGGTTGGTCTCGAACTCCTGACCTCAGATGATTCACCTGCTTCAGCCTCCCAAAGTGTTGGGATTACAGGTGTGAGCCACTATGCCAGCCTAATTTTTATTTTTAATGTAATTTTTACAGTCTCTCTCTGTCACCCAGGCTGGAGTGCAGTGGCACAATCGGAGTTCACTGTAGCCTCTAACTTCTGAGCTCAAGGGAGCCTCCCACCTCAGCCTCCCGAGTCGCTAGGATTATTAGGGTGTGCCACCATGCCCTGCTTTTTTTTTTTTTTTTTTTTTTGTTCTGTAGAGGCGTATGCCACTACATTTGGCTATTTTTAAATTTTTTTTCTAGAGACAGTCTTGCTTTGTTACCCAGGCTGGTCTCAAACTCCTGGGCCCATGCAGTCCTTCAGCCACAGTTTCCCAAAGTACTGGGATTACAGACATGCAACACCATGCCTGGCTAATTTTTTATTTTTAGTAGAGATAGGGTTTCTCTATGTTGGTCAGGCCGGTCTTGAACTACTGACCTCAGGTGATCTGCCTGCCTCAGCCTCCCAAAATGCTGGGATTATAGGCATGAGCCACTGTGCCTGGCCACCACTTTTTTTTTTTTCGTTTTAGAGATGGGATCTTGCTGTTTTGCCCAGGCTGGAGTAGTGGCACGATTGTAGCTCACTGCAGCCTCCAATTCCTGGGCTCAAGCAATCCTCTCACCTCAGCCTCCTGAGTAGCTGGGACTACAGACATGCACTACCACATTTGGCTAGGAGTAGTTCTTGAGGCCTCCTCTCTCCTTCCATCTTCTTTTTCACCAATTTAATCCTTTTTTTTTTTTCCTTATACTTTAAGTTCTAGAGTATATGTGCACAATGTGCAGGTTTGTTACATATGTATACACGCCCCATGTTGGTGTGCTGCACCCATTAACTCGTCATTTACATTAGGTATATCTCCTAATGCTATTCCTCCCCCTTCCCCCCACCCCACAGTCCCCTTCCTGTGTCCAAGTGATCTCTTTGTTCAGTTCCCACCTATAAGTGAGAACATGTGGTGTTTGGTTTTCTGTCCTTGTGATAGTTTGCTCAGAATGATGGTTTCCAGCTTCATCCATGTCCCCACAAAGGACATGAAGTCATCCTTTTTTATGGCTGCATAGTATTCCATGGTGTATATGTGCCACATTTTCTTAAGCCAGTCTATAATTGATGGACATTTCTGCATCTAATCCTTTAGCTGGTTCTGTTGATTTTTTTTTTTTTTTTTTTTTTTTTGAGACATAGTCTTGCTCAGTTGCCAGGCTGGAGTGCAGTGGTGTGATCTCAGCTCACTGCAACCTCTGCCTCCCAGGTTCAAGTGATTCTCCTGCCTCAGCCTCCTGAGTAGCTGGGACCACAGGCATGTGCCACCACACCCAGCTAATTTTTTGTATTTTTAGTAGAGATAGGGTTTCACTATGTTGACCAGTAGGGTCTCCATCTCTTGACCTCGTGATCCACCCGCGTTGGCCTCCCAAAGTGCTGGGATTACAGGAGTGAGCCACTGCGCCCCACTGGTTCTGTTTATTTTGATCCCCTAAATAGCTGTGATTGCTTTTTAAAATTTATTTATTTATTTATTTATTTATTTATTTAGAGACAGAGTCTCACCCTGTTGTCCAGGCTGGAGTGCAGTGGCAAAATTGCGGCTCATGGCAACCTCTACCTCCCGGGTTCAAGTGATTCTCTCATGCCTCAGCCTCCCAAGTAACTGGGATTGCAGGCGTGTGCCACCACACCCGGCTAATTTTAGTATTTTTAGTAGAGCTGGGGTTTCACCGTGTTGGCCAGGCTGGTCTCGAACTCCTGACCTCAGGTAATCTGCTTGCCTCTGCTTCCCAAAGTGCTGGGATTACAGGCGTGAGCCACCACACCCGGCCTAATTTTTAATTTTATTTTAATTTTATTATTACTTTTTGAGACAGGGTCTCACTCTGTTGCCCATTTTTATTGTATTATTATTTTTTGAGACAGAATCTCACTCTGTTGTCGAGGCTGGAGTGCAGTGGTGCAGTATTAGCCACTGCAACCTCAACTTCCTGGGCGCAGGTGATCCTTCCACCACAGTCTCCCCGATAGCTGGGACCTTGCTACCTTGTGCCACCTTGCCCAACTAATTTTTGTATTTTTGGTAGAGATGGGGTTTCGCCATATATCCTAGGCTGGTCTCAAACTCCTGGGCTCAAGTGATCCTCTAGCCTCAGCCTCTCAAAGTGCTAGGATTACAGTCCTGAGCCACCTGGCCCGGCCAAGCTCTGATTTCCATCCAGCACCCTCCATCTCTAGGGCCCCCTCTCTCGTCTGCCTTGCTGCCTCCTCCTGGACTTGTCCATTTTGGCTCCTCCAGACAGTTCCCTCCCTGGTCATCAGCATGATCTTTTAACAACATAAAATATGCTTCTATGTTCATCTATTTTCTTCTTTTGTACATTTTCCTATTTTTCTGTGTTCTGGGCTCATTGCCCCAGGGGATGCGTAAGACTGGACCTAAGAGTGGAAAAGCTGGTTTATGTGTTTCAAAAGCTGAAGCCCTTAAGGGAAGGGAATGCCTTAGCAGAGACAGTATCTTGGCCAAGAATGGAAGGAAGGTCTGCCACCTGCTTCTTGGCAGGGTCCCCAGAGAAGAATGGCTCATGAGCCTGCCAGGCAGGCAGGACCATCAGCAGCTTGCAAATATTCCCGTGTTGCCCAGGTTCAGAGCAGACAGTGCAGCCTGCAGGACTGAAGGGGCTGTTGACACAGGATGATGGATGTCTTGTCATTGTTGCTTGAGGGCTGGATGCTATACAACTCCCTGCAGCCTCTCTCCTCTCTAAGCAAATCTGGCCCTGTTGAGTATCCGGGAATTGTGGCCCAGTCTCAGGAGGACTGAGGTTAAATTTGTTTCCAGGCCGGGTGTGATGGTCACGTCTGTAATCCCAGCTTTGGGAGGCTGAGAAATCCCACTTTGGGAGGCTGAGGCAGGTGGATCACTTGAGGTCAGGAGTTTGAGACCAGCCTGCCCAACATGGGGAAACCGCCAGCATGGTGGCTCACACCTATAATCCCAGCTACTTGGGAGGCTAAGGCAGGAGAATTGCTTGAACCTGAGTGGTGGAGGTTGCAGCGAGCCGAGATTGAGTCACTACACTTCAGCCTTGGTGATGGAGCGAGACTCCATCTCAAAAAAAAAAAAAAAAAAAATTGTTTCCAGCTGCCTCTGCAGAATAGACATTGAGGATGGACTCTAATTACAGAAAATAATGTCATTGCATGTTTAAGTTTGTTATTGACATTCGGTAACTGCTAGAATGCCATACATATTGGTCCACAACCAACTGACTTACCTTTTCTTTTTTTTTTTTTTTTTTTTTGAGACAGGGTCTGGCTGTGTTGCCCAGGCTGGAGTGCAGTGGCAGAATCTCGGCTCACTGCAGCCTCTGCCTCCCGGACCCAAGAGATCCTCCCACCTTAGCCTCCCAAATAGCTGGACCCACAGGCGCATCCACCACACCTGGCTAATTTTTTTTTGTTTGCTTGTTTGAGACCCCAGAACACAGAGCCCAGAAAAACAGGAAAATGTACAAAAGAACAAATAGATTAACATAGAAGCATATTTTATGTTGTTAAAGGATCATGCTGATGACCAGGAAGGGAAATGTCTGGAGGGGGCCAAAATGGACAAGTCCAAGAGGAGGCAGCAATACAGGAGTCTCGCTCTGTCACCCAGGCTGGAATGCAGTGGTGCGATCTCGACTCACTGCAGTCTCCGCCTCCTGAGCTCAAGCAATTCTCCTGCCTCAGCCTCCCAAATAGCTGGGATTACAGGTGTGTGCCGCCACACCCAGCTAATTTTTGTATTTGTGGTAGAGACGGGGTTTCATCACATTACCCAGGTTGATCTCAAACTTCTGAGCTCAAGTGATCCTCCCACCTCAACCTCCCAAAGTGTTTACAGGCGTGAGCCACTGAACTCAGCCTCTTTTTTTTTTTTTTCTTTTTTAAGAGACAGAGTTTTACACTGTCATATCCAGGCTGGAGTGTGAAGTGCAGGGAAACAATCATAGCTCATCATAGCCTTCAACTTCCTGGCTCGAGTGATTCTCCTGCCTTAGCCTCCTGAGTAGCTGGGACTACGGGTGTGTACCACCACACTGGCTAATTTTACGTATTTATTTATTTTAGTTTTAGAGATGGGGGTCTCACTATGTTGCCCAGTCTGGCCTTCAACTCCTGGGCTCAAGCGATCTTCCCTCCTCAGCCTCCGGACTAGATGGGACTACAGGTGTGCACCACTGTGATTTACATTTTTATTTATTTTTATTTTTGAGATGGAGTTTTGCTCTTGTCACCCAGGCTGGAGTGCCATGGTGCAATTTCAGCTCACTCAACCTCCACCTCCTGGGTTCAAGTGATTCTCCTGTCTCAGTCTCCCAGGACTACAAGTGTGAGCCACCACGCCTGGCTAATTTTTTGTATTTTTTGTAGAGACTGGATTTCACCATGTTGGCCAGGCTGATCTCAAACTCCTGACCTCAAGTGATCCACCCACCTCTGCCTCCCAAAGTGCTGGGATAATAGGTGTGAGCCACCATGCCCAGCCGATTTACATTTTTTTTTTTTTTTTAGACGGAGCCTTGCTCTGTCTCCCAGGCTGGAGTACAGTGGCGCCATCTCAGCTCACTGCAACCTCTGCCTCTCGGGTTCAAGCAGTTCTCTGCCTCAGTCTCCCAAGTAGCTGGGATTACAGGTGCCTGGCTAATTTTCGTATTTTTAGTAGAGACGGGGTTTCACCATCTTGGCCAGGTTGGTCTTGAACTCCTGATCTCATGTGATCTGCATGCCTCGGCCTCCCAAAGTGCTGGGATTACTGGCGTGAGTCACCGTGTCCGGCCCAATTTACATTTTTAAAGGACTGTCTGGCTGTGTAGAAGAAGGTGTGAAGCTGGTGAAACCCCATCTCTATAAAAATACAAAAAATTAGCCGGGCGTGGTGACGGGTGCCTGTAGTCCCAGCTACTTGGGAGGCTGAGGCAGGAGAATGGCATGAACCTGGGAGGCGGAGCTTGCAGTGAGCTGAGATCACACCACTGTACTCCAGCCTGGGTGATGAGCAAGACTCCGTCTCAAAAAAAAAAAAAAAAAAAAAAAAAGAAAAAGAAAGTGTGAGGCAGATTAGAGGGGAAGTGGAGGAGAAGCGGCAAAATCAGTTAGGAAGCTATTGCAGACATTCAACTGAGACATGATGGTCACATGACTGGAAGGTGGCTGTGGAAATAGGGAAGGAAAGATAGATTTGGGATGTATTTTGGCATTAGAATCAACAGGATTTGATGAGGAATGGGATGGGTAGGGAGGAAGATGGTGGTGAGGGAGAGGAAGAAACCAAGGACAACTCCCAGGTTTCCGGACTGAACATGTGGGTGGTGAGTAGTTGTGCTATTTACTGAGATGGGGAGGGTGGGTTTTTGTTTGTTTTTTTCCACTCTATAGGGTGCAAGTAAGGAGACTCTAGAGTGTCCACTTGGGACATTCTAGCAGTTACCGAATGTCAGTAACAAACTTAGATGCACAATGAAATTATTATTGTTATTATTTATTTATTTATTTTTTGAGACAGAGTCTTGCTCTGTCGCCCAGGCTGGAGTGCAGTGGCCAGATCTCGGCTAACTGCAAGTTCCGCCTCCCAGGTTCACGCCATTCTCCTGCCTCAGCCTCCCGAGTAGCTGGGACTATAAGCGCCCGCCACCATGCCCAGCTAATTTTTTGTATTTTTAGTAGAGGCGGGCTTTCACCATGTTAGCCAGGATGGTCTCGATCTGCTGACCTTGTGATCCACCTGCCTCGGCCTCCCAAAGTGCTGGGATTGCAGGCATGAGCCACCGCGCCCGGCCGCAATGAAATTATTTTCTGTAATTTATCTTAGCTTTCACCCCAATGCTGTAGGGGGCCAGCCCCTCCACACCTGTGGGTATTTCTTGTCAGGTGGGACGAAAGACTGAGAAAAGAAATAAGACACAGAGACAAAGTATAGAGAAAGAACAGTGGGCCCAGGGGACCAGCGCTCAGCCTACGGAGGACCCGCACCGGCACCGGTCTCTGAGTTCCGTCAGTATTTATTGATTACTATTTTCAGTGTCTCGGCAAGGAGAATGCGGCAGGAGAACAGGGTGAGAGTGGGGAGAAGGTCAGCAGGAAAACATGTGAGCAAAGGAATCTGTGTCACAAGTAAGTTCAAGGGAAGGTCCTGTGTCTGGATGTGTACTTAGGCCAGATTTATGCTTCTCTCCACCCAAACATCTCAGTGGAGTAAAGAATAACAGAGCAGCATTGCCACCAGCATATCTTGCCTCCAGCCACAGGGTGGTTTTCTCCTATCGCAGAAGAGAATGAATGTACGATCAGATTTTACACAGAGACATTCCGTTTCCAGGGACATGCAGGAGATGGAGGCCTTCCTCTTATCTCAACCGCAAGAGGCCTTCCTCTTTTACTAATCCTCAGCACGGACCCGTTATGGGTATCAGGCTGGGGGCTGGTCAGGTCTTTCCCTTCCCACAAGGCCGTATCTCAGGCTCTCTCAGTGGGGGAAAACCTTGGACAGTACCCAGGCTTTCTTAGGCAGAAGTCCCTGTGGCTTTCCGCAGCTCATTGTGCCCCTGGTTAATCGAGAATGGAGAGTGGTGATGACTTTTACCAAGCATACTGCCTGTAAACATATTATTAACAAGGCACACATCCTGCACAGCCCTAGATCCCTTAAACCTTGATTCCACACAGCACATGTTTCTGTGAGCACAGGGTTGGGGCTAAAGTTACAGATTAACAGCATCTCAAGGCAAAACAATTTTCTTAGTACAGATCAAAATGGAGTTTCTTATGTCTTCCTTTTTTACATAGCCACAGTAACAATCTGATCTCTCTTTCTTTTCCCTACACAGTGCTCTATATGTTTGAGATACCCCTGAGATATTAGAACAGTTGCCACTTAGGGAATGCTTAACAAATGCCAAGCACTGTTCTTGTTACCAAAACACCAGGAGTTCAGGCTAGGTCCTGCTGCTTGCAGGACAGAAAGTCAATCACTGAGACAATTATTGCCATGGAAGAAGGCTTTAATCGGGTGCTGTGGCTGACATGGGAGATTGATCTCAAATCTGTCTCCCTGATCGACTGAAGGTAGGGTCTTATATAGCAGGGAACAAATGTAACCACGTATAGGAAAACAGGAACTTGGGAGGGGTAAGAAAGCAATCATGATGAATGAGGGGCCTGGCATTTCATTGTCTAGATGCCATGATCTGGTGAGTTTCAGTTATTTGATACATTTTGAGAGGGCTGACAGTCATTTCCTGAAGAAGGAACTCAGATAAAGTAAATGTAAGTCTCAATCTTTAAGACCAAAAGGGTTGACAGGCACCATGGCTTATGCCTGTAATTCCAGCACTTTGGGAGGCTGAGGCTGGTGGATCACTTGAGGTCAGGAGTTCAAGACCAGCCTGGCCAACATGGTGAACCCCCATCTCTACTAAAAATACAAAAATTAGTTGGGCATGGTGGGGGGTACCTGAAATCCCAGCTACTCAGGAGGCTGAGGCAGGAGAATCGCTTGAACCTGGGAGGCAGAGGTTATAGTGAGCCAAGATTGTGCCACTGCACTTCAGCCTGGGCAACAAGAATGAAACTTCATCTTGAACAAACAAACAAGAAAACAAAGTACTAGGATTATAGGCATGAGCCAATGCTGTGTCTGGTTTATCTAAGATTTTCATAGCTAGAGAGAAGTTAATGCCTGGCTTCACAGTTTCAAAGGACAGGCTGACTCTTGTTCGGGGTAATGCAGCTGGTGACTTGAAGTTAAAGCCAATGCTCCTTTGCCATTCTGAAAATCCCAGGGCCCTTAAGAATTACATTAAATTGGCCGGGTGTGGTGGCTTACACCTGTAATCCCAGCACTTTGGGAGGCTGAGGTGGGCGGATCACCTAAGGTCAGGAGTTCGAGACCAGCCGGACCAATATGATAAAACCCTGTCTCTACTAAAAATACAAAAATTAGCCAGGTGTGGTGGCAGGCACCTATAATCCTAGCTACTCGAGAGGCTGAGACAGGAGAATCACTTGAACCTGGGAGGCAGAGGTTGCAGTGAGCCGAGATCGCACCATTGCACTCCAGCCTGGGCAACAAGAACAAAACTCTGTCTCAAAAAAAAAGAATTACATTAAATCTACTCTGCCTGTGCTCTAGAAATGAAACAAAGGAGCTTAGATGACTGCACATCTGTTTACGAGATGGTTTGCTGAATATTTGAAGCCCACTGTTGATACCTCCTGCTCAGAAAAAATAAAGATTCTGTTCAAAATATTATTGTTCACTGACAATGTACCTGGTCACCCAAGAGCTCTGCTGAAGATGTACAAAGAGATTGATGTTGTTTTCATGCCTGCTAACAAAACATCCATTCTACTGTTCATGGATCAAGGAGTAATTTAGACTTTTAAGTCTTATTATTTAAGAAATGCATTTTGTGAGGCTGTAGCTGCCATAGACAATGATTCCTCTGATGGATCTGGGCAAGGTAAATTGAAAACCTTCTGGAAAGAATTCGCCATTCTGGATGCCATTAAGAACATTCAGGGTTCATGGGAGGAGGTGAAAATACCCACATTAGCAGGAGTTTTGAAGTGAATTCCACCCTCATGGATAACTTTGAGGGGTTCAAGACTTCAGTGGAGGAAGGAATTGCAGATGTGGTGGAAATAACAAAAGAACTAGGATTAAAAGCAGAGTGTGAAGATGGGACTGAATTGCTAAAATCTCATGATCAAACTTCAACAGATGACAAGTTGTTTCTTTGTTAGGTTTTTTTTTTTTTTTTTTTTTTTTAAACAGAGTCTTGCTCTGTCACTGGCTGGAGTGCAGTGGTGTGATCTTGGCTCACTGCAACCTCCGCCTCGTGGGTTCAAGAGATCCTCATGCCTCAGCCTCCTGAGTAGCTGGGATCACAGCCGTGTACCACCACGCCTTGCTACTTTTTGTATATTTTTTAGAGAGGGGACTTCGCCTTGTTGGCCAGCCTGGTCTTAAACTCCTGGTCTTAAGTGATCCGCCTGCCTTGGACTCCCAAAGTGCTGGGATTACAGGCATGAGCCACTGTGCCTGGCAAGGGGTTCCTTCTTATGATGAGCAAAGAAAGTGATTTTTTTTTTTTTTTTTTTGAGACGGGGTCTTGCTCTGTTGCCCAGGCTGGCGTGCAATGGCGCCGTCTGGGCTCACTGCAACCTCGGTTTCCTGGGTTCAAGTGATTCTCCTGCCTCAGCGTCCCGAGTAGCTGGGATTACAGGAGCCCGCCACCACACCCAGCTAATTTTTGTATTTTTAGCAGAGACGGGGTTTCACCATGTTGGCCAGGCTGGTCTGGAACTGCTGACCTCGTGATCCGCCCACCTCGGCCTCCCAGAGTGCTGGGATTACAGCCGTGAGCCACCACGCCTGGCCAGAAAGTGGTTTCTTGAGACAGAAACTACTCCTGGTGAAGATCCTGTTGAACACTGTTGAAATGACAACAAAGGATTTATAATATCCCATAAACTTGGTTTATCAGCCATCTAAGTTTTATAGTTTTAGATCTTATATTTAGGTCTTCCATCCATTTTGAGTAAATTGTTTTATATGGTGTTAAGTAAGGATCCAACTTCATTTTTTTTTTTTTTTTTTTGAGACGGAGTCACGCTCTGTCGCCCAGGCTGGAGCGCAGTGGCGTGATCTCAGCTCACTGCAACCTCTACCTTCCAAGTTCAAACAATTATTGTTCCTCAGCCTTCTGAGTAGCTGGGATTACAGGCTTGCGCCACCATGCCTGGCTAAGTTTTGTATTTTTAGTAGAGACAGTGTTTCACCATGTTGGCCAGGCTGGTCTTAAGCTCCTGACATCAGGTGATATGCCTGCCTCGACCTCCCAAAGTTCTGGGATTACAGGCGTGAGCCACTGCGCCTGGCTTCTTACTGTTTCTGTATATGAATTTCCTGCTTCAACCAGGTTGGCCTCTGGTCACTCTTGTGTACAACATTTTTCTGCCCACCTCCTTGCTCTTGCCCATCAGTGAATCCTGCCTGGGAAGACTTCCCCTGTCAGCTCTGCCCATCTCAAACTTACGTAAGACTTAGAAACCTACTTATAGATTGGGCATGGTGGCTCACACTTGTAATTCCAGCATTTTGGGAGGCTGAGGTGGGCAGATCACTTGAGACCAGGAGTTCCAGACCAGCCTGGGCAATATGACAAAACCCTGTCTCTATTTAAAAAAAGAAACTTAATTAAAAAAAAAAAAAAAACCAACACTGAAGTACTAGCTATTTACAATAGCAAAGGTGTGGAATCAACTTAAATGCCCATTGGTGACAGACTGAATAAAGAAAATGTGGTACGTATACACCATGGAGTACTATGCAGCTTATGCATAAAAAAGAATGAGATCATGTCTTTTTCAGGAATGTGGATGGAGCTTGAGGCTATTATCCTTAGCAAACTAACACAGGAACAGAAAACCAAATAGCATATGTTCCTGCTTGTAAGTGGGAGCTAAATGATAAGAACTTAAGAACACAAAGAGGGAAACAACACACACCGGGGTCTACTTGAGGGTGAGGGTGGGAGGAGGGAGAGGAGCAGAAAAGACAACTATTGGGTCCTGGGCTTAATACTTGGGTGATGAAATAATCCGTTCAAGAAACCCCTGTGATACGTGTTTACCTATGTAACAAACCTTCATATGTATCCCCAAACCTAAAATAAAAGTTAATAAAAAAGCCCGACCAAACTAAAAACCGGCCGGGCGTGGTGGCTCACGCCTGTAATCCCAGCACTTTGGGAGGCTGAGGTGGGCAGATCCCTTGAGGTTAGGCGTTTGAGAGCAGACGGGCCAACATGATGATACACCGTCTGTACTAAAAATACAAAACATTTGGCCAAGGATGGTGGCTCACACCTGTAATCCTAGCACTTTGGGAGGCCGAGGTGGGAGGATCACCTGAGGTCAGGAGTTCGAGACCAGCCTGGCCAACACGGCGAAACGCTGTCTCTACTAAAATTACAAAAATTAGTCAGGCATACTGGTGGATGCCGGCAATCTTAGCTACTTGGGAGGCTGAGGCAGCAGAACCGCTTGAATCCGGGAGGTGGAGGTTGCAGTGAACCGAGATCGTGCCATTGCACTCCAGCCTGGGCAACAAGAGGTAAACTCCGTCTCAAAAAAACAAAAACAAACAAACAAAAAAACCCCAAAATTAGCTGGGCATGGGAGTGGGCGCCTGTAATCCCAGCTACTTGAGAGGCTGAGGCAGGAGAATTCCTTGAACCCGGGAGGCGAAGGTTGCAGTGAACCGAGATTGCACCACTGCATTCTAGCCTGGGCCAGAGAGCGAGACTCCATCTCAAAGAAAAACAACCACAACAAAAACAACCAAAACACCAAAACCAAAATAAAAAACCCCTACTTACTCTAGGCTCAGTCTATGAAGCCTTTTTAGACTGTTACACCCCTCTATGACCTTCAAACTCTTCTGGAACAAATCTGCTATTCCTCGATTGCACGTAAGACATAATTAGTTTCTTTTCCAAACTGCATGATGGGAGTGGGCCTTGTCTTCCCTTTACAGAACATCAGCTCTGAGCAGGGCATTCTGCTAGGCTCAGGGCATACTGAGGATGACAAGATGCTTAGGGGCTTCTCCCTGACAGAGCTGATGGTCTGGGGGTAGAGGAAAGATAAGCTAAGAGGTGATTCTGGACCAGTGTAACAAACGGCATCGTATGGTCCTGGATGCAATATGCACAGGAATCAGGGAACCTTTCTCAACTGAGATGTGAAATGACCTTTTTTTTTTTTTTTTCTTTTTTGAGACCGAGTCTCACTCTGTCACCCAGTTCTGTCACCAGAACTCTCTCTTCTTGGCAGTTTATCCTACCTCACCCCACTCTACTTGCCAAGCTTAGAGATCACTTTATAGACTGGGCCTGGTGGTTCATGCCTGTAATACAAGCACTTTGTGGGGCCAAGGTGGGAGGATCACTTGAGACCAGCTGGGGTAACATAGCGAGACCCTCATCTCTACAAAAAATGTTAAAAATTAACTGAGCATAGTGGCACGTGCCTATAGTCCTAGCTACTTGGGAGGCTGAGGTGAGAGGATCGCTTGAGCATATAAGGTCACGGCTGCAGTGAGCTATAATTGTGCCACTGCTCTCTAGCCAGGCCAGAGAGCGAGATTGCTCAAAAAAAAAAAAAAAAAAAAAAAAAGAGGGTCAGTTCAGCTGGGTACGAGTGGCTCAGCGCCTATAGAGTCCCAGGCACTTTGAGAAGAGCCAAGAATGTCAAGTGTGGATGCACTTGGAGGCCAGGAGTGTCGAAGACCAGCCTGGCCGACACTGGTGGGAACACCCCATCATCTACCAAAAATACACAAAAATTAGCCTAAGGCGTAGTGGCATGAAGCCTGAGTGGAATCTCCAGGGCTACTCTGGGAGGCTAGAGGAGCCTGAAGAATTGCTTGAACCTGGGAGGCGTGAGGTTGCAGTGAGACTGAGGATTGTACCACTGTCACTCCATGGCCTGGAAAGGGATTGCAGTGAGACTCTGTCTGCAAAAAAAAGAAGAGAGGAGCCGGGCGTGGTGGCTCAGCGACCTGTAATCCCAGCACTGTTGGGAGGCTGAAAGTGGGCAGATCATCCTGAGGTCAGGAGTCTCGGCAGTGCCAGCCTGGCCAACAGTGGTGAAACCCCCGTCTCTGACATAAAAAAATACAAAAATTTGCCAGGTGTGGTAGGCATGCACCTGGTAATCGCAGCTACTCAGGAGGCTTTTTGAGGCTGGAAAATCGCTCTGTAACCCGGGAGGCTGGAGGTTGCAGTGAGCTGAGATCGTGGCTCACTGCAATCTCGAGCCTCCCGGGCGACAGAGTGAGACTCTTTTTTTCTAGAGACAAAGAAGCGGAGAACTATAGGTGCGTGTAAGTTTTGCCCGGCTAATTTTTGTATTTTTAGTAGAAACAGAGTTTCACTACGTTGGTCAGGCTGGTCTCGAACTCCCGACCTCAGGCCCACCTCGGCCTCCCAAAGTGCTGGGATTACAGGGCTGAGCCATCGTGCCTGGCACCACCTCCTTTTTATTTTTATTTTTATTTTTATTTTTATTTTGGAGACAGGGTCTCACTCTGTCGCCCAAGCTGGAGTGCAATGGTGTGATCATGGCTCACTGCGGCCTCGACCTCCTGGGCTCAAGCAATCCTCCCACCTCAGCCTCCTGAGCAGCTGGGACTACAGGCGTGCACCACCGTGCCTGGCTAATTTTTGCATTTTTTATAGAGACAGGGTGTTGCTTTGTTGCCCAGGCTAGTCTTGAACTCCTGGCCTCAAGTGATCCTCCCACCTCTGCCTCCCAAAGTGCCAGGGTTACAACCGTGAGCCACTACACCTGGCCAATACCCCTTCTTTTATACTTATGAGCTAGAGGCAGCAAGTGACTTGGTCAAGGCCCCGCAGTGGGTACTGGGCGCCCCTGCTCTAGCTGTCTCCTGGCTCTGCGGCGTGTTCTTGTCTCAGCATGGGTGACCTTTCGGGCAATCCTGGTATGGGAGGGGGAAGGAAGGTACTATCTGTTCTTCCAGGCCAGCCACAGACCTTGAGGGAGCCACAATAAATGCTGTGTTTGTTTGATAAAGCAGTTGGCTTTTGGTCTGGCAGGAGGAAGAGCTGGAACAGGTGTGGCAAGAGCGGGCAGCCTGCGGCACCTCTGTGGGAGATGGGTGAGACGGCTCCAGGGCTGTGAGTTTGAAGAAACCCAGGGAGTTTCTCAGCCATCTCTCTCATGTGGCACACCCCACGGCCTGGCAGGGGACTCCGGGGGTGTGCAGTTTGAAGAAACCTAGGGACTTTCCCACGACCTAGCCATCTCCCACACGTGGCCATCTCTCTCATGTGGCACCACCCCAGGGTCTGGCAAACTCCAAGGCTATGGAGTTTGAAAATCCCAGGGACGGCCAGGCATGGTGGCTCATGCCTGTAATCCCAGCACTTTGGGAGGCCGAGGTGGGCAGATCACCTGAGGTCAGGAGTTCAAGACCATCCTGGCAAACATGGTGAAACCCCGTTCCTACTAAAAATACAAAACATTAGCCAGGCATGGTGGTGTGTGCCTATAATCCTAGCTACTTGGGAGGTTGAGGCACGAGAATCACCTGGACCTGGGAGACGGAGGTTGCAGTGAGCCGAGATCACACCACAGCACTCCAGCCTGAGCGACAGAGTGAGATTCCGTCTCAAAAAAAAAAAAAAAAAAAAAAATGTGGGGAAACAGACCTGGAAGGGGAAGGGATTTTCTTGGAGTCACACAGGAAAGCAGTGGCCAGGCTGGTCCTAGAGTGATCAGATTTCCTGACTCCCACCTGGGGTGTGTTTCCTGACGCTAAATGCCTTTCTCTTCTCTGGCTGTTGGAAGACTTCCTGAAACCCCTTACCTGGGATCCTGCTCAGCCTGTGGCCTGTGTGTTACCAGCTCTACCACCTCTGCTTCAGGATCAAAAAAGAAGTAAGTTAGGATGGCCCCAAAGCCAGACACAGATCTGTGTGCACGTGGCGGAGGCTGTAAGATGGAGTAGGACACCTCCCTTCCCCTGTCCCTCCCCCAGGAGGCCCCAGGGGTGCCCAGGCGTTGGGAGAAACCAGGGGAGACTCTGAGACCCGGTAGCCCTGCCACTGGGGATTGGGTCTGTCTCCCTTCTCTGCCACATCCCCCTGGCTTGAGGATGCTGGGTTGGGCTAAGGAGGCAGACGATACCTGGGCCTCACAGTGCAGCCAGGAGGAATGGCGTCCAGGCTGCCCTCTTGAAGCTGATGGTAAATGAATAACCCTGCCCCTGCCTCCACAGCTTCCCGGCTCTCTTGGCCAGGGACTGCTGGGGGTGGAGGCAGATGCAACCCCTTGGTCCTCTGCCCCTGCCTGCAAATCCCATCCCAGACAGGCCCAGAGAAACCTCCTCTCGGGTCCCTCCCCTTCATCTCCTATCCCTAAGCCCCTTCATTGTCTAAGGCGACCTCCTCCTTGAATCCTTCCTTCTCACTAAGCCCGGACCCTTCCCTGAGCCCCCTCCCATCTCTAAGCCCCCTTCCCTCTAAGCCCCCTAACCCTACCCCTTTTCCAGCCTCATCCTTTCACCCTCATTCCCTCCCTCCCTCCCTCTCTTTCTTTCCCTCTCTTTCCCTCCCTTCTACTCTTTCTCTCTTTTTTCTTTCTTTTCTTTCTTTCTCTCTCTTTCTTTCTGTCTCTCTGTCTTTCTTTCTTCCTTCTCTTTTTTCTTGTCACTTCCTCCCTCCCTTTCTTTCTTTCTTTTCTTTCTTTCTCTCTCTTTTTCTCCCTCCCTTTCTCCCTTCCTTTCTCCCTCCCTTTTCTCCCTTCCTTTCTCCCTCCCTCCCTTTCTCCCTTCCTTTCTTCCTCCCTGCCTTTCTCCCTTCCTTTCTCCCTCCCTCTCTTTCTCCCTTCCTTTCTCCCTCCCTCCCTTTCTCCCTTCCTCTCTTTCTCTCTTTTTTCTCTTTCTCTCCCTCCCCATCTTTCTTTTTCTCTTTTTTCCCTTCCTTCCTCTCTCTCACTTTCACTCTCTTCTCTCTCCCCCAATTTCCCCCTCCTCTCTCTCCCCTTCTCTCTCCTCTCTCTCTCCCATCCTTCTCTCTTTCTCCTTTTTTTTTTTTTTGAGACAGAATTTTGCTCTTGCTGCCAGGCTGGAGTACAATGGCGTGGTCTCGGCTCACTGCAACCTCCGCCTCCCAGGTTCAAGCAATTCTCCTGCCTCAGCCTCCCAAGTAGCTGGGATTACAGGCGCCCACCACCATGCCCGGTTAAGTTTCATATTTTTAGTAGGATGGGATTTCACCATGTTGGCCAGGCTGGTCTCGAATTCGTGACCTCAGGTGATTCTGCCTGCCTCGGCCTCCCAAAGTGCTGGGATTACAGGCATGAGCCAACATACCTGTCCTTCCCCTCCCCTTCCCACCCCTCCCCTCCACTCCCCTTTCCCTTCTTTGTCTTGCTGTGTCACCCAGGCTGAAGTGCAGTGGTACCATCATTGCTCACTGCAGCCTCAAACTCCTTGGCTCAAGCAATCCTCCAGGCTCAGCCTGCCTAGTAGCTGGGACTACAAGCATGCACCACCACGCCTGGGTAATTTTTAATTTTTTTATAGGGTTGGGGTCTTACTATGTTGCCCAGGCTGCCTTCATCCCCTTTCTCAAACTCTCTCCAGGACCCATCTCCATCAATCATTCCTGGTGCCTGCATAATCAGTTTCACTCTCCCTGACTCCCTCCAGAGACTAGAAGAGCAGTTCCCAAAGGGAAATCTGCTGGGGAGAGAGTAATCCAAACACCCAGTCCTTTCCTAGAATCTTAGAGAGACCAACCAAGCAAAGCTACACTTATTATCATAAAGTGAAGGTACTTTTTTTTTTTTTTAGACAGAGTCTTACTCTGTCATCCAGGCTGGAGTGCAGTGGTGTGATCTCAGCTCACTGCAAGCTCCGCCTGCCGGGTTCACGCCATTCACCTGCCTCAGCCTCCCAAGTAGCTGGGACTACAGGTGCCCGCCACCTTGCCCAGCTAATTTTTTGTTTTTGTATTTTTAGTAGAGACGGGGTTTCACCATGTTAGCCAGGATGGTCTCAATCTCCCGACCTCATGATCCGCCCACCTTGGCCTCTCTCAAAGTGCTGGCTGCCACCTCTGCCTCCTGGGTTCAAGTGATTCTCCTGCCTCAGTCTCTGGAGTAGCTGAGATTGTAAGTGCCAGCCACCACACCCGGCTAATTTTTTGTATTTATTTATTTATTTATTTATTTATTTGAGATGGAGTCTTGTTGTCGCTTCAGGCTGGAGAGTGCAGTGGCGCGATCTTGGCTCACTGCAAAGTTCTCCCGGGTTCATGCCATTCTCCTGCCTTAGCCTCCTGGGAGTAGCTGGGACTACAGGCCTTAAGTACCATGCCTGCAATTTTTGTATTTTAGTGGAGACGGGTTGCAACGGTTAGGCTAGGATGGTCTCTGGCCTCCTGAACTCGTGGATCCGCCTGCCTTGGCCTCCCAAAGTGCTGGAATTACAGGCGTGAGCCACTGTGCCTGGCCAATTTTTTGTATTTAGTAGAGACGGCATTTCACCATGTTGGCCAGGCTGGTCTTGAACTCCTGACCCCAGGTGATCCACCTGCATTGGCATCTCAAAGTGTTGGGATTACAGGCATGAGCCACCGTACTCAGCCTCACTTGCTATTAATAGTAACCCACTTGCTCTTCCTTGGATCATCAGGGGTGACTACACATTGGTGTTTCTTACTTGGAGGGGAAATTTCTGGAGTTAAGTGGAATGTTCTGTCATGAAATCTAGGCTGTGTGCGGTGGCTCATGCCTGTTATTCCAGTACTTTCAGAGGCCAAAACAGGAGGATCACTTGAGCCCAGGGATTTGAAAGTGGCCTGGGCAACATGGTGAGACCCCATTTCTATAAAAAATACAAAAATTGGCCAGGCACAGTGGCTCATGACTGTAATCCCAGCACTTTGGGAGGCTGAGGCAGGCAGATCACCTGAGGTCAGGAATTCGAGACCAGCCTGGCCAACATGGTGAAACCTCCTCTACTAAAAATACAAAAAATACAAAAAAATCAGCCAGGCATGGTGGTGGGCATATGTAATCCCAGCTACTCAGGAGGCTGAGGCAGGAGGATTGCTTGAACCCAGGAGGTGGAGGTTGTAGTGAGCCCAGATCGAGATCGCAACATTGTACTCCAGCCTGGGTGACAAGAGCAAGACTGTCTTATTAAAAAAAAGAAAAAAAAATTAGCTGGACATGGTGGTGTGTGCCTGTAGTCCCAGCTAGCTGCCACAGGGATCTTTTGCCCTTTTTGCTTTAGCTTTGCTGCGGCCAAAAACAGTTTTTAAAAATATTTATTTATGGCCGGGCGCGGTGGCTCAAGCCTGTAATCCCAGCACTTTGGGAGGCCGAGACGGGCGGATCACGAGGTCAGGAGATCGACACCATCTTGGCTAACACGGTGAAACCCCGTCTCTACTAAAAAATATAAAAAACTAGCCGGGCGAGGTGGTGGGCGTCTGTAGTCCCAGCTACTTGGGAGGCTGAGGCAGGAGAATGACGTGAACCTGGGAGGCAGAGCTTGCAGTGAGCTGAGATCTGGCCACTGCACTCCAGCCTGGGCAACAGAGCAAGACTCCGTCTCAAAAAAAAAAATTATTTATTTATTTACTTATCTATCTATCTATCTATCTATCTATCTATCTATCTATCTATCTATCTATCTATCTATCTTTTGAGGCAGGGTTTTGCTGTGTCACCCAGGCTGGATCGAGTGCAGTGGCGTGATCGTGTCTCTCTGCGGCCTCAACTTCTCTAGGCTGAGGTGATCTTCTGATGTCAGCCTCCAGAATAGCTGGAACTGTAAGCGTACGCCACCACACTCGGCTGTTTTTTTTTTTTTTTTTTTTTTTGAAATGGAGTCTCACTCTATTGCCCAAGCTGGAGTGCAGTGGTGCGATCTCAGCTCAATACAACCTCCGCATTCCGGGTGCCAGCGATTCTCCTGCCTCAGCCTCCCGATTAGTTGGGATTACAGGGGCCTGCCACCACGCCCAGCTAATTTTTGTATGCTTTGTAGAGATGGGGTTTCGCCACGTTGCCTAGGCTGTGTTTGTGTTTTTAGAGACAGCCTGTCAGTCAGGCTGGAGTGCAGTGGTGAAATCGTAGCTTGCTGCAGCCTTGAACTCCTTGGCTCAAGTGATTCTCCTATCTCAGCCTCCCGAGTAACTGGGACCACAGGCATGCACCACCATGCCTGGCTAACTTTTAAATTTTTTGTAGAGACAAGGTCCTAGCTATATTGTCCAGGCTGGTCTCAATCTCCTGGCCTCAAATGATCCTCCCACCTTGGCCTCCCAAGGAGTTGGGATTACAGACATAAGCCTTCAGGTCCAGTATCCAAAACATTTGAGATACAATAATTTAGGGGAAAAAAAAAAGGTCCAGCTGGGCGCGGTGGCTCACACCTGTAATCCCAGCACTTTGGGAGACTGAGGCAGGCGGAAATTCGTGCACAGGACCCCAGCCTGACCAACATGGAGAGAAACCTTGTCTCTACTAAAACACAAAAATTAGCTGGGCTTGGTGGCATATGCCTGTAATTCCATCTACTCTGGGAGGCTGAGAGGCAGGAGAATTGCTTGAACCTGGGAGGGCGAGGTCATGGTGAGCTGCAGATTATGCCATTGGCGCCTCCAGCCCAATGGGCTCCATCTCAAAAAAAAAAAAAAAAGACCAGCATGTCACACCCTGTACTGTAATCCCAGCACCCTTAGGAGGCCTGGTGGCAGGCTGGATCACCTGGATCAGGAGTCGACTAGTCTGGCCAATGGCAGGAAAGTCCCGCTTCTACCACAAACAAAAAATGAGCCAGTGGTGGCATGCCTATAATCCCAGCTACTTCTGGGAGGCTGAGGCAGGAGAATTGTTTGAACCCAGAGCAGGGACAGAAAGTGAGCTGGGAGCCTGCCACTGCACCAGGCTGCATGACAAGTGATTGTTCAAAAAAAAAAAAATTCAAGTCTCCCAGTGCCCAAATACATGTACAACCTTTGTTTCCCTTCAAGTTGCTGGTTTGACCTACAAGTCCCTTTCTTTTTCTTTTTTTTTGAGACAGAGTTTCGCTCTGCTGCCCAGGCTGGAGTGCAGTGGTGAGCTCTCAGCTCACTGCAACTGGTTCATCATGTTGAACAGCCTGGTCTTGAACTCCTGACATCTGGTGATCCTCCTGCCTCGGCCTCCCAAAGTGCGGGGATTACAAGCATGAACCACTGCCCCCGGCAATTCCCCCCTACTTTTTTTTTTTTTTTTGAGAGGGAGTCTCGCTTTATCGCCAGCCTGGAGTGCAGTGACACAATCTCGGCTCACTGCAACCTCCACCTCCTGGGTTCAAGTGATTCTCCTGCCTCAGCCTCCTGAGTAGCTGTGACTACAGGCGTCCACCACCACACCCGGCTAATTTTTGTGTATTTTTAGTAAAGATGGGGTTTCACCATGTTGGCCAGGTTGGTCTCGATCTCGACCTTGTGATCCACCCGCCTCGGCCTCCCAAGTGATGGGATCACAGGCATGAGCCATTGTGCCCGGCCTTTTTTCTTTTTTTTCTTTTTTAGACAGAGTCTCTCTCTGTTTCCCAGGTTAGAGTGCAGTGGTGCGATCTCAGCTCACTGCAACCTCTTCCTCCTGGGTTCAAGTGATTTTCCTGCCTCAGCCTCCCAAGTAGCTGGGATTACAGGGATGTGCCACTACATCTGGCTAATTTTTAATCTTTTTGGTAGAGACAGCGTTTCACTATGTTGGCCAGGCTGGTCTCGAACTCCTGACCTCAAGTGAGCCTCCCAAAGTGCTGGGACTACAGTGCCCACCACCACGCCTGGTTAATTTTTGTATTTTTAGTAGAGCTGGGGTTTCACTATGTTGGCCAGGCTTGTCTTAAACTCCTGGGCTCAAGCTATCCCCGACCGTGGCCACGCCTCGGCCTCCCAAAGTGCTGGGGTTACAAGCGTGAGCCACTGCTCCCCGCCACAATTCCTTTTCTATGCAAATCTCTTGCACACATTGTCTACAGCTCCCTGTTTCAACT
Organism: Papio anubis; assembly: GCF_008728515.1. NCBI lineage: Eukaryota > Metazoa > Chordata > Mammalia > Primates > Cercopithecidae > Papio > Papio anubis. Next base: position 136,107,919 of record NC_044979.1, on the reverse strand, counting down.
CTCGCCTCCCACTCCCTTTTCCATCTAGTGTTTCCGTTTCCATGCCTCTCGCTAAGGCCACCAATGACCACCTGGCTACTGTGAATTCCGCGGCTATTCCTCAGGTCTCATCTTGCCCGACCACTCCTGCAGCCTCAGACACTGTTGCCCACGCCCACCTCCTTGAAACTCTTTTTGTTCTGTGAGTTTCTAGACTGACTTCTTCCCCTACCCTGGTTTTGGTTGCCATCCCTATGCTAACGACTTCCAGGTATACGAGATCTCTAGACGTCATCCTACTTCCTGGACGTCTCTGCCAGGACGTTCTCCAGGCTTGCCAAGCTCTCCATTTATTTTATTTATATTTATTTATTTATTTTTTGAGACAAGATCTCACTCTGTCGCCCAGGCTGGATTGCAGTGGTGCAGTCGCGACTGGCTGCAGCCTGAATCTCCTGGGCTCAAGTAAACCTCCCACCTCAACCTCCCATGTAGCTGGGATTACAGGTATGCACCACTACACTTAGCTAATTTTAAAATTTTCGGTAGAAATGGGGTCTCACTATGCTACCCAGGCTGGTCTCAGACTCCTAGGCTCAAGTTACCCTCCAGCCTTGGCCTCCCAAAGTGCTGGGATTACAGGCGTGAGCCACCACGTCCCGGCCTCACCAAACTCTATACACTCAAAATGGAACCCATCATCTTCCCTGAGAAACTTGGTCTCCTATTTTGGTAAATGTACCACTATCCAATCAGTGACCTAAGGTGGAAACTCCCAGATTCCAGTCTTCTTTGCTAGATTCTCGCCTCTCTCACCCTGCACAACCAAATGGCTCCCGGGTCCCGCCCACTTTAACAACCCCCTTCAGGTTCTGTCCCCACTCCCTGCCCCTGCCTAATTTCTGACCACCATCATTTCACTCCAAGATGGCGGCATATCCTGTTAGGTGGTTGCCCTGCTTTATCTTTCTCCTTGAGTCGCAGTTCCGCAGGGGCTGCTGGAGAGGTTAAAAGTATCTGACCAGGTACTTCCCCTGTCATGACTCCTTACACCCAGAGTAAGTTTCAAAGTTCGTAATCCCACATACGGGACTCTCCACGACTTGGCCTCTGCTGGACTCCTGGGCTTCATTGACACTTCCTATCTCCGGTTGTGTTCCATCCAGTCATTTGAATCTCGCCCCCACCAAGTCGCCCTGCCTGGGCTCAGGCCCCTTTTCCTGCCTGAATCTCCTGTGTTTTCTCCAAGGCACCAGTGCCTCTCCACACTGTTTACCTCAACTACACCTCGGGGGGGGTGTGTGTGTGTGTGTTTTGTCGTTGTGTTTTTGAGACAGGCTTTCACTCTGTTGGCTCCAGCTGGAGTGCAGTGGCACAATCATAGCTCAGGTAGCCTCGACCTCCTGGGCTCAAGCCATCCTCCTGCTTCAGCCTCCTGAATAGCTGGGACCACAGGTGTATGCCATCATACCCAGCCATATATATATATATTATATATATATATTTTTTTTTTTTGTGGTAGAGATGGGGTCTTGCTATGTAGCCCAGGTTGGTCTCGAACTCCTGGGCTCAAGCGAGCCTCCCACCTCCTCCTCTGGGAGTGAGCCAGCGAGCACCGGCCTCAAGCCCCTCTGAGATGCGCCTTCTAAGTCCTCTCTCTTTCCCTCCCTTGAGGTTCCCAGGAAGGAGATAGGGCCCCTTTCTCATCTCTCCCCCAGGTGAGAAGATTTGGCCCGGTTTTACTTTTGGTAGCGTGTTTTATCCAAACAATAGGTCTTTTTGTTTTCTTTTTTCCAGTAGGAAATGGCAGTACGGAATGCGCTCTCTCACAAGGCGCACGGGAGATTCCCAATGTGTGGGGTATTGTCGGCTCCCAGCACAGACCCAGGGGCACATCTCTGCCACCTTCCCCCTCCCATCCCGAGCCACGAATAAGTGGGGTATTGTCGGCTCCCAGCACAGACCCAGGGGCGGGAAGTGCGCATGCCTGCTTCCTAGATTGGACCTTGGCTTTGGCCGCACAGGCTGTCTTCCAAATCCCCAGGGAGTGGGCGAGTGACCACTCCGTGATCACCGAGCTCAGCTTACAACCCCACCTTCCCTCTAAGCTACATCTGGGAGAGCGAGATCCAGCCAGGGCCGCCCCGAGGGGGCGCTCTGCAGGGAGGTGGAGGCGCTCGGAACAAGGAGGCTCCAGCGAGTGCAAAACGAAAGGCGTTTATTGAAAAATATCAAGTGCCCCCTTTCATGGCTGCCGGTCCCTGCCCAGCGCGAGCATGGGGGCAGCGGCCCGATGGGGCTCGACGGGGCGGTCAAGTATTGGCGGGCACCCAGGCCCCGTGCTCCAGAATGGTGAGGTTTCACAGTCCATGCAGGTTGGTCCCTGGGCCCGGAAGTCGACTCCCTGGCCCGAAAATTGGTGGCTGCTGGGGAGGAGTCCTCGAGCCGCCCCCTCCCAGTCCTGCGCGGGAGCTTCCTGGCATCTGGGAGTGGGCTGGCCTCCGAGGCAAGGCTGCATGCTGGATGGCCTGGTGCGCGCTCCAGCTCGCGGTGGTGAAGGTGGGGGGTCTCCCTGCGTCTGTCCCTTAGACATAGTCCTTGCGGTCGTAGGCTGTGCCCATGCTGGCTCCCGGGCCGGTGGAGCGCGGCGCGGAGTAGACGACCTTGGTGGGCATGTACTTCTTCTCGCGCGGGGGGCACGAGCAACAGAGCAGCGCGCCCCCCAGCAGCTGCAGCGCCGCGGCCGCCCAGCCCACGTACAGGCTCGTGCCCATCTCGCGCTTCTGCGCCTCAGGCACCACGGGGTTGTAGAATTCCCGGATAATGGTGTTGGCCGACCAGGACACGGGCACGAGGGTGAGCAGGGCGGCCAGAAGGAACAGCACGCCCGCCACGATAGTGATCTTGGCCTTGGCCGTGTCGTCCTGCACGCAGTTGGTGCACTGGGCGCCCACCAGCGCCACTAGCAGCCCGAAGGCGGCCAGCAGGATGGCCACCACGATGAGGGCGCGGGCCGCCTGCAGGTCCTGCGGCAGCGCCAGCAGCGAGTCGTACACCTTGCACTGCATCTGGCCCGTGCTCTGCACCACGCAGTTCATCCACAGGCCCTCCCAGATGGTCTGCGACGTGATGATGTTGCTGCCGATGAAGGCCGTCACGCGCCACATGGGCAGCGCGCAGCACACGATGGTGCCCAGCCAGCCCAGCACGGCCAGCGCGGTGCCCGTGATCTCCAGGCCCATGGACATGGCTGCCGCGGCAAAGCCCGCTCCACCGGGTGGCTCCGGGTGCAGGGAGACGAGGGGCCGGGGCCGCTGGGCCTGGTGGGAGCTGCGGCGCCCCGACGGACAGACGGACGGACGGACGGACGGACGGACTCACCGACGGCGCGCGCTAACGGCTCGGCTCCACACACTCGCGCCGCGGCTGCGCCTGCACCTGCCTGTGGCTTTGTGGGCGGGCGGCGGCGACTGGGCTGGCCCTGGGCTGGGGCCGGTGCGTCTTAGCTAAGTGCCCAGCGCTCCGTTGGGGGCGGGAGGGGCGGAGCAGCGCTCTCCAGGGCCTGGGGACAGTGACGTGGCCGCTGCCTCCCACCTTCACCTAGCGTCCTGGGAGGAAGGACTTGGCCCCGCGCAGGCCGCAACGCCGAGGTAGGGGAGTTGCCAAGGAAGGGCGGGACCTGCCCCAGCCCCCGCCCCTCGGTCCTTGTCCCTCTCTGCTCGGGAATGAATTCTCCAGGGTAAAAACGAGGATGAGATGCGTCAGGAGCTTGGGGTGCAAATCCCAAATAATTTGACAGGGCTTCTCCCTCCTCACGACTTTGGGCGCTTTTGGCACTGGCCGCGTGGGGATGGGGGCGCTGCCAATTACCCCGGAACAGCGGGGCGGGGAGGGCCACGGTGGGCGTGGCCGCGGCTGTTTGCAGGAGCCGCGCACCTGCTGCTCTGCCCCTCCGGCACACATGTCGCACAGGCTCGGCCTGAGTCCGGGCGGTGGGGTTGTCCAGCCCAGGAGGTGCTGGGCCCAGAAGCCAGGGACTGCCTGCAAAGGTACCCAAAAGGTGCCTTTAAGCCTAACTAAGATCAAATTCCTCTGCAGCTCTCCCTCCAGTTCCCATCGCTGGCCGTGAGCCTGCATGCCTTTAGCTAAGCTGCTCTCCCCTCCCAGGAGTCCCCCCTCGTCCCATTGAGTCCTCTCCCCTTTCCGAGCCCTGTCCTCCCTCCCTTTGAGCCCTAGTCAGGGCTGAGGTACACCTTAATGAAATGGTGGTGAAAGGTTCGATCTCGGCAAAAGTGGGAAGTCAGACCGGACAGAGTACGGTGGTGGCTCACTCCGTCTCTACAAAAAGTTTGAAAACTAGCCAGGTGTGGTGATGTGTGCCTGTAGTCCCAGCTACTACTCCGGAGGCTCTGGCAGGAGGATTACTTGCGCCCAGGAGTTCGAGGCTGCAGTGAGCTATGATCGCACCACTGCACTCCAGCCTGGGCATCAGAGCAGACCCTGTCTTTAAAAAAAAAAAAAAAAAGTTAGGAAGTCAGAAACACTACTCTCAAAGCCCTGGCTCACACACCTGGACAGTCGTTCCCCCTTCTTCAGCAAGCTCAGAGCCCTTCAGACTTGGCCTTGGAGATTCAGCCTGGGCTATTCCTAACCCCATCTCCTCTCTTCCCCTCAGGGCAGCCCTTGCATACCACATGCCCCTGCCTCAGAGTTCCTGCACTTGCTGCCCCCTGTACTTGGAACATGCCTGCAGACATCCACATGGCTTACTCCTAACTGCCTTCAGGTTTTGCTCTCAGTGAGTCTTTCCCTGACCACCCTATTTAAAATTGGGGCACGGTGGCTCAAGCCTGTAATCCCAGCACTTTGGGAGGCTGAGACGGGTGGATCACTTGAGGTCAGGAGTTCGAGGCCAACCTGGCCAACATGACGAAACGCTGTCTCTACTAAAAATACAAAAATTAGCCAGGTGTGGTGGTATACGCCTGTAATCCCAGCTACTCGGGAGGCTGAGGCAAGAGAATCACTTGAACCCAGGAGGTGGAGGTTGCAGTGAGCTGAGATCACACCCCTGCACTCCAGCCTGGGCGACAAAGCCAGACTCTGTCTTGAAATAAAATAAAATAAAATAAAATAAAATAAAATAAAATAAAATAAAATTGCAGTTTCTTACACCACAATGGCCTGTCCCCCTTTAATACTTTATATTCTGCTTAGCATTTAACACCATTGGACAATATTCTATATTTTTCTTATTTATGTTTCATTGTACTTAAAAAAATTTTAAATTGGCAATGATTGTACATACATGTGGCGCACATAGTGATGTTTTAATACATAAAATGTATAGTAATCAGATCAGGGTAATTGGCATATTCGTCATCTCAAACTTTTATTTTTTTGTGTTGGGAACGTTCAATGACTTGTTCATATATTTATTTTAGAGACAGTGTCTTGCTCTGTCACCCAGGCTGGGGTGCAGTGGTTCTATCATAGCTCACTGCAGTCTTGAATTCTTGGGCTTAAGCAATCTTCCAGCTTTAGCCTCCCAAGTAGCTGGGACTACAGGCACACACCACCAAGCCCACCTAATTGTTTCATTTTTTTGTAGAGATGGGGTCTCACTGTGTTGCCCAGGCGGGTCTTGAACTCCTGGTCTCAAGCGATCCCCCGACCTTGGCATCCCAAAGTGCTAGGATTACAGGTGTGAGCCACCACGCCCAGCCTTTTTTTTTTTTTTTTTTTTTTAAGACGGAATCTCGCTCTGTCAACCAGGCTGGAGTGCAGGCTGGAGTGCAATCTCAGCTCACTGCAACCTCCACCTCCCGGGTTCAAGCAATTCTTCTACCTCAGCCTCCTGAGTAGCTGGGACTATGGGCGCATGCCACCATGCCCAGCTAATTTTTGTATTTTTAGTAGAGACGAGGTTTCACCATATTGGCCAGGTGGTCTCGAACTCCTGACCTCATGATCTGCCTGCCTCGGCTTCCCAAAGTGCTGGGATTACAGGTATGAACCACTGCGCCCAACCTATTTTTAAATTGTTTCTTTCTTTCTGTTCCAGTATGTCAACTCCATTGGGACATCTGTAGTGTCCCAGAAAAGGCAAGAATTTTGCTGGTTTTATTCACTGCTGCATTCCCATTGCCTAGAATGGTGTTGGGTACTCAAGAGAGAGTCGATTTAGTGACTTGAGTGAAGGGAAGACTTTCTCATGTTCCTACAACCTTACCTACCCAGGCTTTCCTACTGGCATAAATGACTGATAAAGGGGTGCTACTGTGCTGAGTCAAGGGGGCTTGGTCATCTTGTAGGAGTCAAGGGCTCTTCCAGAGAGAAGAGAGACCCATTGAGCTGGGCCTTGGGGTTTTTCGGGGTTGCCTCCATATCTCAAATCACAGGCGTGCAGCCTGTGCCCTCTTCCGTAAACGCCCAAGCCTTGGAGTGATAGAAGAGCAAGAAACATGGCTGGGTGTGGTGGCTCACGTCTGTAATCCCAGCACTTTGGGAGGCCAAGGTGGGTGGATCACCTGAGGTCAGGAGTTCAAGACCAGCCTGGCCAACATGGTGAAACCCCGTCACTACTAAAAATACAAAAAAAGTTAGCCGGATATGGTGGCGGGCGCCTGTATTCCCAGCTACTCGGGAGGCTGAGACAGAAGAATGGCGTGAACCCAGGAGGCGGAGCTTGCAGTAAGCCGAGATCTCGCCACTGCACTCCAGCCTGCATGCCAGAGTGAGACTCCGTCTCAAAAAAAAAAAAAAACCAAAACCAAAAAGAACCAAAAAAACCCAGAAATTAGTCGGGCGTGGTGGTACATGCCTGTAGTACCAGCTACTCTGGAGGCTGAGGCAGGAGAATCACTTGAACTTGGGAGGCGGTGGTTGCAGTGAGCTGAGATCGCACCACTGCACTCCAGCCTGGGTGACAGGGTGAGGCTCCATCTCAAAAAAAAAAAAAGAAGAAGAGTAAGAAACAGTATCAGGGGCTCATGGAAACCAGGGTCCTGCTTCTTTCAGGAGCAAAGGTCTTGGGCTGGGCCTGTTGGGCAGGGCCTGGGCAGATCTGGGAGTGCCAGTCCAGAGGGCCCAGCTGGTGCTGGGTGGAGCTGTTCTAGAGGAAGTTCATATAGCCCAGGTCTTCCAGTGGACTACTGGCTGCTACGGTTTCCTGGTGAGTGGGGGTGGCTCTGGGCCAGAAGAAAAGTGGACCCTCCAGGTGGTGTGACTGGGCTTAGACCTGGGGCTGAGGCCCAGAGTGGTCCCCACTGCACTGCCAGTTGTGCCTGGATTGGGTACCATGACCCCTACTCCTGCTGGCCTTGAGGCTGGTGAACGTCATGTCACCTCTCTTAGCCTCAGTTTCCTCCTCTATAAAATGAGGGAAATGGTGTCTGCATGACTCACTTCCAGGGTTATGGTGAGAATAGAGGTGATGTTAAGTGCGCTATAAAAGCAGAAAACAGCCAGGCAGTGCATGTACACGTGCAGAGAAATTGTGCAGAGAAAGGATAGATCTGAACTTGAGCCTGGCTTTGCTCTCCTGGGTCACCAGAGCTTAAGCCAGTCCTTTTACCACCTTGAGCCTCAGTTTCCCCATCTGTGAGAGGAGAGTTGTCCTGAGTTGCTTGGGTTTGGGGCTTGTCCCTGAGCCTGGGGGAGGTGGACCTGCTGGGCAGGGCTGCACTGAGATGAGGCCAGCAGGACAGAGCTTTGTGCCCGGGGCCAAACTTCAGGGACTTTGCAAATAAGACTTTGCCTCTGGGCAAACACAGCTCCAATCAGCTTTTTGCTCAATATCTACCATGATTCCTACAACTCAATAATAAAAAGACAAATAAACCAATTAAAAAATGGCCAAAGAAACTGAGCAGACATTTAGAATAGAGACAGAAGATATAAAAATGGCCAATAAGTGTGACCGGGGGTGGTATCTCACGGCTGTGATCTCGGCACTTGGTGAGGCCGAGGCAGGAGGATCGCTTGAGGCCAGGAGTTTAAGACCAGTCTGGGCAACATAGCGAGACCTTGTCTCTACTAAAAAAAAAAAAAAAAAAAAAAAAAAAAAAATTAGCCAGGGATGGTGGTGCACACCTGTAGTCCCAACTGCTTGGGAGGCAGGCTGAGGTGGGAGAATTGCTTGAGCCCAGGAGTTTTGAGGCTGCAGTGAGCTATCATTGTGTTACCGCACTCCAATCTGGGCAAGACAGTGACACTGTGTCAAAAAAAAAAAAAAAGTCCAGTAAATACATGAAAAGATGCAAATCAAAGCCACAAAGAGATACTACTTTGCACCCACTAGGGAGGCAGTAATCAATAACAAATGTTGGTGAGGATATGGAGAAATTGACACCCTGATATATTGCTGGTGGCAATGTAAGTGGGGCAACTGCTGTAAAAAACAATCTGGTGATCCCTTGAAAGATTACATTGCTGACTCGTGTTACCATAAGACTCAGCAATTTCCCTCTAGGAATACCCAAGTACCCAAGAGACACAAAAGCATATGAGCAGGTCAGACAAAAAAAACTTGTACCTGAATATTTGTAGCAACATTATGCATAATAGCCAAAAATTGGAAACATCCTAAATGTTCATCAACTGATGAATGGGTAAATAACATGTGGTCTATCCACACAACTGAATATTATGCAGTCATTAAAAAGGAATAAAGTACGGATACATGTTGCAACATGAATGAACCTTGAAAACATTACAGTAAGTGAAAGAGGCAGGACCATCTATTGTATGATTGCGTTTATTTATTTATTTATTTTTTTAATTTTTTGAGACAGAGTCTTGCTCTGTCGGCCAGGCTAGAGTGCAGTGGCATGATCTCGGCTCACTGCAACCTCCTCCTCCTGGACTCAAACAGTTATCCTGCCTCAGCCTCCCGAGTAGCTGGGATTACAGGCATGTGCCACCACGCCTGGCTAATTTCTGTATTTTTAGTAGAGATGGGGTTTAACCACATTGGCCAGGCTGGTCTCGAACTCCTGACCTCAGGTAATCCACTCACCTCAGTCTCTGAAACTGCTGGGATTACAGGCGTGAGCCACGGTGCCTGGCCCTGATTCCATTTATTAAAAAATATTCCGCCAGGCGCGGTGGCTCATGCCTGTAATCCCAGCACTTTGGGAGGCCGAGGCGGGCAGATCACGAGGTCAAGAGATTGAAAGCATCCTGGCCAACGTGGCAAAACCCTGTCTCTACTAAAAATACAAAAATTAGCTGGGCGTGGTGGTATTTGCCTGTAGTCCCAGCTACTCGGGAGGCTGAGGCAGGAGAATCACTTGAACCCAGGAGGTGGAAGTTGCAGTCAGCTGAGATCGCACCACTGCACTCCAGCCTGGCAATGAAGACGGACTCTGTCAAAAAAAAAAAAAGAAAAAAAATCCGAATAGGGAAATCTTCCGAGACAAAGAGTATAGCAGTGGTTGTCAGGGGCTGGGGTGAGGATGTTGGGAGAAAATAGGGACAGAGTTTCTCTTTGGGGAAACAAACGTTTTACAATTGATTGCGGTAATGATGGTTGTATAACTCTGTGAATATACTAAAAATCATTGACTTGTACATTTTTTTTTTTTCTTTTTTTTTGAGATGGAGTCTCGCTCTGTCCCCCAGGCTGGAATGCAGTGGCATGATCTCTGCTCACTGCAACTTCTGCTTCCTGGGTTCAAACAATTCTCCTGTCTCAGACTCCCAAGTAGCTGGGACTACAGGAGCACGCCACCACGCCGAGCTAAATTTTTGTATTTTTAGTAGAGATGGGGTTTAACCACATTGGCCAGGCTGGTCTCGAACTCCTGACCTCAAGTGATCCACCCGCCTGGGCCTCCCAAAGTGCTGGAATTACAGGCGCGAGCCACTGCGCACACCCGGCCAACTTGTTTTCTGCTTTATGGCACACTTAACCATCTCCTCTATTCTCACCATAACCCTGGAAGTGAGTCGTGCAGACACCATTTCCCTCATTTGATAAAGGAGGAAACTGAGGCTAAGAGAGGCGATGTGACTTTCACCAGCCTCAAAGCCAGCAGGAGTAGAGCTTGCAGTACCCAACCAGGCACAACTGGCAGTGCAGTGGGGGTCACTCTGTGCCTCAGCCCCCAGTCTAAGCCCAGCCATACCACCTGATGGGCCCACTTTTCAAATGGATTACCATTTGAATTGGTGAGTCGTATGGTATGGAAATGGTATTTCAATAAATCTGTTAAAATAAAAACCAGTGTGGTGCTCAGGCCTGCAGTGTGTGTCTGAGTGTGTCACCTGAGTGTTTGGGTGCCCAGAGAGTACAATGCAGGTGTCTCTCCTCCTCCTCCTCCTCCTCATTTCTTCTTCCTCTTCCTCTTCTTCTTAGTCGTTGTCTTCTTTTTTTTTTCCCCCCTGAGACATGGTCTTGCTCTATTGCCCAGGTTGGAATACAGTGGCATGATCATAGCTCATCACTGCAGGTTCAACCCCCTGGGCTCAGGCAGTCCTCTCACCTTAACCTCTCCAATAGCTAGGAATCCAGGTGAGTCCCACCATGCCCAGCTAATTATTTTTATGTTTTGTGGATATGGAGATCTTGCTATGTTGCCCAGGCTAGTCTTGAACTCCTGGACTCAAGAGATCCTCCAGGGTTGGCCTCCCAAAGCACTGGGATTATAGGTGTGAGCCACCATGCCCAGCCTGCAGGTGCTTTTTTTTTTTTTGAGACGGAGTTTTGCTCTTGTTGCCCAGGCTGGAGTGCAATGGTGCCATGTCAGTTCACTGCAACCTTCGCCTCCCGGGTTCAAGCGATTCTCCTGCCTCAGCCTCCCACGTAGCAGGGGTTACAGGTGGCCGCCACCATGCCCAGCTAATTTTTTGTATTTTTAGCAGAGACGGGGTTTCACCATGTTGGCCAGGCTGGTCTTGAACTCTTGACCTCAGATGATCCGCCCGCCTTGGCCTCCCAAAGTACTGGGATTACAGGCATGGGCCACAGTTCACGGCCGCTTTTTAATGGGAAGTGGTATGAAGGCGTGGAGCGGGAGTGAGGCCTGGAGTCTCCAGGCATAATGGACGCCCCTCCTCCACTCCCGAACCTCCTGTCCAGAAGCAACAGCGTGACCCGGCAGTGGGATAGCCGCTCCAGGAGTGGAGCCCTGAAGTAAGTGCTGAGTGTCCACAGGGAAGGGGAGCTCTGCAGCTGCTTTGGTCCAGGAGGGCTTCCTGTAGGAGGCTGATCAGGAGCTGGTGGAGGTGACGAGGTATGTTTACACAGAAGGGTGTGTGTGTGTGGAAGAGAGATTTCGAGGAGCAAAGGGCTAGAAAAAGAGGAATTGAGAGAACAGCACCCACAGCTGGGAGATTAGCCTGTTCTCTATCTCCCATCTGGTGTCCATCCCCCAAGAAAGTCCCCAGCGCACCATGCCTCTCCCCTACTGCAACTACCGCATTCTCTTCCTCCTGTACCAACCTGTCCCTCTCCTTTCCCCAGTCGGCAATATCTACGAGGGTCAGGATCCTGCAATCTCTAGCATCAGAAGAGATGAGGATTGGCCAGACGCGGTGGCTCACACCTGTAATCCCAGCACTTTGGGAGGCCGAGGTGGGCGGATCCCCTGAGGTCAGGAGTTTCGCCTGACCAAGATGGCGAAACCCCGACTCCACCAAAAATACAAAAACTTAGCTGGGTGTGGTGGCGGGCACCTGTAATCCCAGCTACTCTGGAGGCTAAGGCAGGAGAATCGCTTGAACCCAGGATGCGGAGGCTGCAGTGAGCTGAGATTGCATCACTGCACTCCAGCCTGGCAAGAAGAGAGAAATTCCGTCTAAAAAAAAAAAGAGAGAAAAAAGGGAGATGAAATTGTGTGCAGAACTGTGGTGGAGAGGAGCCTAGTGTCTGTGGGGCTTTGGGTCCTCCATTGCTCTCCATGGAGAGCGCGTGCACTGGAAACCGGTGCATGCATACTGTGGTCACTGAGACACTGAAGAAACATCACCCCTTATCTGGCTGCAGAGTGTGGGTGTCAGTGTGTGCGTGGGAGTGTGCATGACTGTAGATGTGTGTGTGGCATATGACCAAATGCAGGTAACTGAGCATGACATTTGTGACTGATTGTGTGCCTATGTGTGTATCGGTGGGTGTGCAGTATTTGTGTGTGGTGTGTCTGGGTGTGTGGGGATAAGAAATGAACAGTAACGATAATGCATTTCACCAAATATGTTTTAGGCCGGGCTCGGTGACTCACACCTGTAATTCCAGCACTTTGGGAGGCCAAGGAGGGCAGATTACCTGAGGTCAGGAGTTTGAGCCCAGCCTGGCCAGAATGGTGAAACCTCATCTCTACTATAACTACAAAAATTAGCTAGGCGTGGTGGCTCACACCTGTAGTTCCACCTACTCGGAAGGCTAAGGCAGGAGGATCACTTGAACCTGGGAGGCAGAGGTTGTAGTGAGCTGAGATCTCGCCACTGTGCTCCAGGATGGGAGACAGAGTGAGACCCCCCAAAACAAAACAAAACAAAACAAACAAGACAAAACAAAAACAACAACTAAATATATGTTTTAAACCTTCTTGTCAGTTTCATTTGCTCTCAGCGCTAAGCTGTGTTCTCAGGTCTCGGCCAGAGGTTGCAAACTGCAGCCTAGGGGCAGAATTTTATCTGCAAATAATTTTGTTTGGCCGGTGCAAAGTTTTTCTCAAATCTGAAATAGAATGCCTCTAGGTGGGGTACGTATACTTAACTTACTACTGGCATTCCACACCTATTCTCTCTCTCTCTTTTTTTTCCCCTTTTTTTTTTGCCTTCCTTCCTTCCTTCCTTCCTTCCTTCCTTCCTTCCTTCCTTCCCTCCTTCCTTCATTCCTTTCTTTCTCTCACTTTTTTTTTTTTTTTTTAAGACGGAGTCTCTGTTGCCCAGGCTGGAGTATAGTGGCACGATCTCGGCTCACTGCAACGTCTGCCTCCCGGGTTCAAGAGATTCTCCTGCCTCAGCCTCCCGAGTAGCTGGGACTACAGGCGCGCACCACCATGCCTGCCTAATTTTTGTATTTTTAGTAGAGATGGGGTTTCATCATGTTGGCCAGGCTTGTCTTGAACTCCTGCCCACCCTGCCTCCCAAAGTGTTGGGATTATAGGCATGAACCACTGCACCCGGTCTCTTTTGCTTTTTTTTTAAAAAAAAGTTCTGGACTGAGATAAAACACACCTATTTTCTTTTGTGTTTTCATTAAATTCTTAATTTTGAGAGATTTGTAAATTCACATGCAATTGTTAAAAAAAAAGAAAAAGAAAAAGAAAAAGAAACAGATCCTGTAAGCTTTACCTAGTTTTCCCCAATGATAACATCTTGGAAAATTATAGTACGATGTCACCAGCCAGGATATTCACAGTAGTAAGATATAGAATTTTCCTTCTCCGTAAGGATCCCTCCTGTTCCTCTTTTACAGCCATACCTACTGCCCTCCTAACTCAACCCCTCCCTGCCCCCGCAGCCACTAATCTTTTCTCCATTTCTATACTCTTGTCATTTCAGGAATCGTACAGTATCTAACTTTTTGGGTGTGGCTTTGTTCACTCAGTAGATTCTCAGGAGATTCATCCGGGTTGTTAGGGGTATCAGTAGTTCATTCCTTAGATGGGCGTGGTGGCTCATGACTGTAATCCCAGCACTTTGGGAGGCTGAGGAGGGAGGATTGCTTGAGCCTAGGAGTTTGAGACCAACCTGGCCAACATGGTGAAACCCCGTCTTTACTAAAAATAGAAAAAATGAGCCAGCATGGTGGCTCATGCCTGTAATCCCAGCTAATTGGGAGGCTGAGGCAGGAAGATCATTTGAGCCCAGGCAGTTGAGGCTGCAGTGAGCTATGATGGCGCCACTGCACTCGAGTCTGGACAACAGAGTGAGACCCTGTCCCTAGAAAAAAAAAGTTCATTCCTTTTTATGGCTGAACAGTATTTCATGGTATGGATGTTTACATTTTAGTTGAAGGATATTTGGGACCCTGTCTCTAGTTGGGAGCAACATTCTATCAACATTCGTGTACAAGTTTGTCTTTTTTTGGGGGGGTGGGGTGGTGGAGACAGGGTCTCCTTCTGTTGCCCAGGCTGGAGTGCAATGGTGCAATCTTGGCTCACTGCAACCTCCACCTTCTGGATTCAAGTGATTCTCCTGCCTCAGCCTCCCGAGTAACTGGGACTACGGGCAACTGTGACCACGCCTGGATAATTTTTTGTATTTTAGTAGAGATGAGGTTTCACCATGTTGCCCAGGCTGATCTCGAACTCCTGAGCTCAGCAATCCACCCGCCTCGGTCTCCCAAAGTACTGGGATTACAGGCGTGTGCCACCGCGCTTGGCCTCATGTGCAGGTTTTTGTGTGAACGCAAGTCTTCATTTTTACGTAATTAATGTCCACGAGTGTAATTTCTGATTTAGATGGCAGTTGCATGTTTAGCTTTTTAAGAAACTGTCAAACTGGGCTAGGTGTTGGTGATTATGCTTTTTTTTGAGACAGAGTCTTGCCCTTGTTTCCCAGGCTGGAGTGCAGTGGTGTGATCTTGGCTCATTGCAACATCTGCCTCCCAGGTTCAAGTGATTCTCATGCCTCAGCCTCCTGAGTAGCTGGGATTACAGGCACATGCCACCACGCCCTGCTAATTTTTTCTATTTGTAGTAGAGACAGGGTTTCACCATGTCGGCCAGGCTGGTCTTGAACTCCTGGCCTCAAGTGATCCACCCGTCTCAGCCTCCCAAAGTGCTGGGATTATAGGCGTATAAGCTACCATGCCTGGCCTCTACTCTTATTTTTTGGAGGGATTAAACAAAAAATAACGAATGGGGTTGAAATTTGTCAAATGCTTTTCTATGTCAATTGAAATGATGTGATTTTTCTTCTTTAGCTTGTTAATCACATTGACTTTTGGATATTGAGCCAGGCTTGTGTGCCTGGAGTAAACTCATTTGGTCATGGTGTGTACTTCTTTTTGTGCATTGCTGAATTCTTTTTGAAAACATTTTGTTAAAGATTTCTGAGTCTATATTCATGAGAGAGAGTATTAGTCTGAAGTTTTTTTTTTTGTACTATCTTTGTCTAATTTTGATATCAGGGTAATACTAAATAAAACAAACTGGGAAATGTTCTCCTTTCTTCTGTGTTCTGGAAGAGACTGCATAGAAATGGTGTATTAGACCATTCTTGCATTGCTATAAAGATATACCTGAGACTGGGTAATTTATAAGAAAAGAGGTTGAATTGGCTCATGGTTCAGCAGGCTTTAGAGGAAGCATAGTGCTGACATCTGCTTGACTTTTGGGGAGGCCTCAGGAAGCTTCCAATCATAGCAAAGGCAAAGAGGGAGCAAGCACGTCACATGGCAAAAGCAGGAAAAAGAGAGAGAGTGCAGGAGAATATCATTAAAAAGAATATCATACTTTTTTTTTTTTTTTTAGTTTCACTCTTGTTGTCCAGGCTGGAGTTCAATGGCATGATATTGGCTCACTGCAACCTCTGCCTCCTGGGTTCAAGCGATTCTCCTGCCTCACCTCCTGAGTAGCTGGAATTACAGGCATGTGCACCACCACACCCAGCTAATTTTTGTATTGTAAGTAGAGACAGTGTTTCTCCATGTTGCCCAAGCTGGTCTGGAACTTCTGACCTCAAGTGATCCACCCACCTCGACCTCCCAAAGTGCTGGGATTACAGGTGTGAGCCACTGTGCCCAGCTGCCACACACTTTTAAATGACCTGGTCTGATGTGAACCCAGAGCAGTAACTCATTCATTACCAAAAGGATGGCCCAAGCTATTCACGAGGAATCCATCTCCACGATCCAAACACCTCCCACCAGGCCTCACCTCCAACATTGGGGATTACATCTCAACATGAGATTTGAGTGGGGACAAGCATCCTAACTATATCAAATGGTATTAATTCTTTAAATGTTTGGTAGCATTTTCCAAAGAAAATTTGGCCTGTTGATTCTTTTTTGAGAGTTTTAAAATTGCAAATTTAATTTCCTCAATAGATATAAGGCCATCAAATTATATATTTCATAATGGGTGGGTTGTTGTAGTTTATGTTTTTTGGGGGAACTGGGCTATTTTAACTAAGTTGTTGAATTTATGTGTTCCCTTATTCATAGAGTTGTTCATAGTGTTCTCTTATTAGCCTTTATGTGTCTGTAGGATCTGTCGTAACAGCCCATGTTTCATTTCTCTTTTTTTTTTTTTTTGAGTGGAATCTTGCTCTGTCGCCCAGGCTGGAGTGCAGTGGCTCAATCTTGGCTCACTGCAAGCTCCCATTCCCAGGTTCGCACCATTCTTCTGCCTCAGCCTCCCGAGTAGCTGGGACTACAGGCGTCCACCATGCCCAGCTAAGTTTTTGTATTTTTAGTAGAGACAGGGTTTCACCATGTTAGCCAGGATGGTCTCAATCTCCTGACCTCATGATCCACCCTCCTTGGCCTCCCAAAGTGCTGGGATTACAGGTGTGAGCCACCGTGCTCAGGCTCTTTTTATTTTTATTTTTATTTTTTTGAGATCGAGTTTTGCTCTGTCACCCAGGCTGGAGTGCAATGGCATGATCTCAGCTCACTGCAACCTCTGCCTTCTCAGCTCACTGCAACCTCTGCCTTCCAGATTCAAGCAATTCTCCTGCCTCAGCCTCCCAAGTAGTTGGGATTACAGGTGCCTGCCACTATGCCCGGCTAATTTTTGTATTTTTAGTATAGATGGGGTTTCACCATGTTAGTCAGGCTGGTCTTGAACTCCTGACCTCAGGTGATCTGCCTGCCTCAGCCTCCCAAAGTGCTGGGATTATAGGCATGAGCCACCGCACCTGGCCCTGTGTTTTATCTATTGATAAATTGTGTCTTCTTTTTTTGTTGGTCTTGCTATGAGTTTGCCAATTTTGCTGATTTTTTCAGATTTTTCTTTTGTTTCATTTATATTTTTCTATTCAAAAAATTTCTGTTTTCAATTTCACTAGGTTTTGCTCTTACCTTTATATTTCCTTCCTTCTACTGGCTTTGTATTTATTTGGCTCTTCTCTTCTAGGTTCTTCTACTCTCTATTTTGATTTTTCATAGAGTCTTGTCCTGGTCTCTCACCCAGGCTTGAGTACAAAGGTGTGATCATAGCTTATTACAGCCTTGGACTTCTGGGCTCAGGCAACCACTTCTTCTTCCTCTTCCTCCTCCTCCTCCTCCTCCCCTCCTCCCCTCCTCCCCTCCTCTTCTCCTGCTCCTTCTGCTTCTCCTTCTCCTTCTTCTTCTTGACAGAGTTTTGCTCTTGTTGCCCAGGCTGGAGTACAGTGGTGTGATCTTGGTTCATTGCAACCTCCACCTCCCAGGATCAAGTGATTCTCCTGCCTCAGCCTCCTGAATAGCTGGGATTACAGGCATGCGCCACCACGCCTGGCTAATTTTTTTGTATTTTTGGTAGAGATGGGGATTTCATCATGTTGGCAATGGATTATAGGCGTGAGCCATTGAGCCCGGCCAAGGGCTCAGGCAACTTTTTCCTTGAACTTCTTCTGCCTCAGCCTCCCAAATGACTGGGACTACAGGCATGAATCACCACACCTGGCTTTTTTTCTAGGTTCTTGATGTGACAGATTAGATTATTGATTTGGGACTTTCCCTCTTTTCTGATGTATACATTTTAGTGCTATAAATTTCCTTATCAGCATGGCTTTATGTGTGAGCCACCATTTGGATATGTTGTATTTTAATTTTCATTTACTTAAGTGTATTTTTTGAAAATACACAAGAGGAAACCATGGATTATTTAGAAGTATGTTGTTTGGTTCACAAGAGTTTGCAGATCTTCCTGTTATTTTTCTGTTATTCAGTTCTAGTTTAATTCCAGTATGTGACAGAACACACTGTATATGATTTCAATTCTTTTTTTTTTTTTTTTTTTTTGAGACAGAGTCTCGCTCTGTCGCCCAGGCTGGAGTGCAGTGGCCGGATCTCAGCTCACCGTGAGCTCCGCCTCCCGGGTTTACACCATTCTCCTGCCTCAGCCTCCCGAGTAGCTGGGACTACAGGCGCCCGCCACCTTGCCCGGCTAGTTTTTTTTTGTATTTTTTAGTAGAGACAGGGTTTCACCGGGTTAGCCAGGATGGTCTCGATCTCCTGACCTCGTGATCCGCCCGTCTCGGCCTCCCAAAGTGCTGGGATTACAGGCTTGAGCCACCGCGCCCGGCCTGATTTCAATTATTTTACATTTGTTAAAATTTGTTTTTTGGCCCAAGATGTGGTCTATCTTGGTATATGTTCCATGGGCTCTTGAAAAGAATGTGTATTCTGCTGTTGTTGGGTGGAATGTTCTATAAAGGTCGACTAGATCCTATTGGTTGATGGTATTGAGTTCTATACCTTTGCATTATTCTGTCTAGTTGTTCTATCAACTGTTGAAAAAAGAGTGTTGGGCCGGGCGCGGTGGCTGACACCTGTAATCCCAGCACTTTGTGAGGCTGAGGCAGGTGGATCACCTGAGGTCGGAAGTTTGAGACCAGCCTGACCAACATGGTGCAACCCTGTCTCTACTAAAACTACAAAATTAGCTGGGTGTGGTGGCACGTGCCTGTAATCCCAGCTACTTGGGAGGCTGAGGCAGGCGAATCACTGGAACCCGGGAGGCGGAGGTTGCAGTGAGCCAAGATCAGGCCGTTGCACTCCAGCCTGGGCAACAAGAGCAAAACTCCTCAAAAATAAAAACAAAACAAGAGAAAAAGAAAAGAGCATTGAAGGCTCCAGCTCTAATTGTGTTTTTTTTTCTATGTGTCTTTTCAGTTATGTCAATTTTTGCTTCACATATTTTCAACTCTATTGTTTGATGTAAACACACAAAGATTGCTATGTTTTCTCGGTAGATTGGCTTTGTAATCATTACATTATGTCCCTCTCTGTTTCTGATAATTTTCTTTGCTCTAAAGCTTACTTTATCTTATACTAATATAGCTACTCCCACTTTCCTTGGATTAATGTTTGCATACTATTTCTTTTTCCAGTTAACCTACCTATATTGTTACATTTGAAGTGAATTTCTTGTGGACAGAATATAGTTGGGTCCTGTTTTTAATCCACTCTTCCAAACTCATTTATTTATTTATTTTTATTTTCTGGAGACAAGGTCTCACTCTGTCACCCAGGTTGGAGTGCAGTGGTATGATCCTGGCTCACTGCAACCTCCGCCTCCCGGGTTCAAGTGATTCTCCTTCCTCAACCTCCTGACTAGCTGGGATTACAGGCACTCACCACCATGCCCATTAACTTTTGTATTTTTAGTAGAGACAGAGTTCCACCATTTGCCATTATGCTTGGTCTCTAACTTCTTTGACTCCTCCCACCTTTCCTGGAACCCATTCTCACCTGCCTGTACACTCTCACCCACTGTCTCAGCTCACCCTTTTACATCTCCCTAGGAAGTGCCCTGAGCAGCCTCCCACCTCCGCCACTCCCAAAGAATGGATCCACCTCAAGCATTTTGATGGAGGCCGTTTGTCCCCCAGGGAGTTTGAGAGAGCACTGAGCCATCCTTTGCTCCACTCAACAGCTGTTTCTGTCTTTAATTTATTCTGCTCTAGCCTCCTGCTGACTATAGGGCGCTCTTGGCCACCATACCTCAAGACCTCTTTTTTAGGCTTTAGAGACGGGAGTCAGCTAGGATGATCTCTTAATCTCTGACCTTGTGATCCCCCTCCTCAGCCTCCTCCTGCTGATTACAGGCATGAGCCACCGCGCCCGGCCCACCTCAAGCATTTATCCTTTATCTTACAAACAATCCAGTTCTAGCCTTTAGCTTTGTTGTTGTTGTTGAGACGAGTCTCCAGGCTGGGAGCGTAGGAAAGTAATCTTTGGCTCACTGCAAGTCTCACCCAGGTTCTAGACCATTCTCCTGCCTCAGCTCCTGAGTAGGCTGGGACTACAGGCTGCCTCACCACTCAACCAATTTTTCAGACAGTGGAGACTGGGTTTCATTGTGTTAGCCAGATGACCATCTCCTGACTCCTAGATCTGCCCCAGTCTCCCAAAGTGCTGGGATTACAGGCGTGAGCCACGGTGCCTGGCCTTTTTTTTTTTTTTCCCTGAGATGGAGTCTTGCTCTGTTAGCCCAGGCTGAAGTGCGGTGGTGCCAGCTCGGCTCACTGCAACCTCCACCTCCCAGTTCAAGCGATTCTCCTGCCTCAGCCTCCTGAGTAGCTGGGATTACAGGCGCCACCATTACGCCCGGCTAATTTTTGTGCCTTTAGAAGAGACGGGGCTTCACCATGTTGGCCAGGCTGGTTGCGAACTCCTGACCTCAAGTGATTTACCCGCCTTGCCCTCCCAAAATGCTGGGATTACAAATGTGAGCCACCATGCCTGGCACTTTTAGTTATTTTTAAATGTACAATTAAATTATTATTGATGAGGCTGAGCATGGTGGCTCACTCCTGTAAGGCGAGTGGATAACCTGAGCTCAGGGGTAGGGGTTTCAGGTTTCTACAGAGCCTAGCCAACATGGCGAAACTTCATCTCTACAAAAACACAAAAATCAGCCAGGCATGGTGGTGCATGCCTGTAATCCCAGCTACTTGGGAGGCTGAGGCAGGAGAATTGCTCTCACTCGGGAGGTGGAGGTTGCAGTGAGCCGTGATGGCATCATTGCAATTCAGCCTGGGCAACATGAGCGAAACTCCGTCTTAACAACAACAACAACAGCAATGACAACAACAACAAAAACATAACATAAAATTTACCATCTTAACTAATGTTAGATGTACAGTTCAGTTTAATTAATATATTCGTAATGTTGTACAACCATTGCCAACATCCATTTCTATAACTTTTTTCATCTTGTAAAACTGAAACTCTATTCCTACTAAACAATAAAGCCCATAATCTCTGCCGCTCAGTCCCAGGCAGCTACCATTCCACTGTTTTTTTTTTTTTTTTTTTTTTTTCATTTGAGGGCATTACTCTGTCAACACCATTCCACTTTCTGTCTTGATAATTTAAATTTTTTTTTGTTTGTTTTACTCTTGTTTTAATCTTTAAAATAATTTTTTTTTAAAATAGAGATGAGATCTTGCCATGTTGCTCAGGCTGGTCTGGGACTCCTGGGCTGAAGTGATCCTCCCACCTTGGCCTCCCAAAATACTGGGATAACAGGCATGAGTCACCATGCTTGATCTCTGCTTCTAGGATTTTGACTACTCTAAATAACTCATATAAGTGAAATCATATAGTGTCTTTTTTTCTGACTAGCTCATTTCACCTAGCGTAGTGTCCTCAAAATTAATCCATGTTGTAGCTTATGTCAGAACCTCCTTTATTTTTTATTTTATTTTTTCAGACACGGTCTCACTCTGTCACCCAGGCTGGAGTGCAGTGGCTTGATCTCAGCTCACTGCAACCGGGATGGCCCGGGCTCAAGCAATCCTCCTACCTCGGCTTCCCAAGTAGCTGGGATTGCAGGCACGTGCCACTGTGCCTGGCTAATTTTTTTTTTTTTTTTAATTTAACTTTTTGTAGATACGGGATTTCACCATGTTGGCCAGGCTGGTCTGCCTCGGCCTCCCAAAGTGCTGGGATTACAGGCATGAGCCGCCGCACCTGGCCTCAAACTGTTTCTTTAACTTTGAAAATTGTTTAATTTTCCTACCTTAAAGCCATTAGATTCTAGGTAAGGCCTGGGGACATGTGGAGTTAGCTACACCCCCTAGCTATGCTGGAGAGTCAGCCTTTATGTGCATTTCTGCCTGGTGTGTCCCAGGCAGGCTCCACACCCAGTACATAATTAAAATCCCTTACTTGCCAAGGTTTTCACCAAAAACAAAAGTTGCTAAGACTTAACATTGTAACATGTAATTAAGACTACTGAAGAGGTCGGGTGCAGTGACTCATGCCTGTAATCCTAGCCCTTTGGGAGGCCAGGGTGGACAGATCACCTCAGGTCAGGAGTTTGAGACCAGCCTGGCCGACATGACAAAACCCTGTCTCTACTAAAAATACAAAAATTAGCTGAGTGTGGCGGCACATGCCTGTAGTCCCAGCTACTCAGGAGGCTGAGGACGGAACTTCGCTTGAACCTGGGAGGCGGAGGTTGCAATGAACCAAGATTGTGCCATTGCACTCCAGCCTGGGCAACAGAGCCTGATTCTGTCTCAAAACAAAACAAAAAACAAAAAGACTACTGAAGAAACAGTTTTACACGCAAGGTGTGTAAGAAAAGTGAAATGTGTTTTTGGTAAAAAAAAAAAAAAAAGATCATAAGAAGGCATGGGAATGTGGATTTTTTTCTGCCTAAAGTGTTAAAGGATTGTTTTAAGTAAGAAAAAATCTAAAGGTTTAAACAAGTTGTGGAAGATTTATAAAAATTAATTGTAAGAGATTCTGTGTGTAACATACTGGCTAAAGTTAAAAGAGTATTATTCAGTTTTTCTGGAAACTGAACATTGGAATAGAAGCACAGCAGGGTTTTCTTAGAGCACTCATCTACTCTTTCACAAAAAAATGTAAAGGGTTATAAAAGGTTTATAAGAATCTTACCTTATAGTTAAATATTAAAATTGGGCCAGGTGCTGTGGCTCATGCCTATAATCCCAACCCTTTGGGAGGCCAAGGTGGGTGGATCACTGAGGTCAGGGGATCGAGATCAGCCTGGCCAACATGGTGAAATCCTGTCTCTACTAAAAATACAAAAAATTAGCCAGGCATGGTGTCAGGTGCCTGCAGTCCCAGCTACTTGGGAGGCTGAAACAGGGGAAGCAGTTGAACCTGGGAGACAGAGGTTGAAGTGAGCTGAGATCATGCCACTGCACTCCAGCCTGGGTGACAAAGCAAGACTCTGTCTCAAAACAACAACAACAACAAACTCAAACATTAAAATTGGGTAAATATGCCTATAAGGTTTTATTAAAAATTGGGTTTAACATTAATAGCACATTAATATAAAGGTGAAATTTGGGTTATTTGGTACAAAAATCATACAGGAAACACTGTCAAATATAAAATAGTGTTTTTTGCTTTATTTGGACTATATTTGCATAAATGTGTTCTTGGTATATGTTCCAAAGTTATGGGAAACTCCTATAACTCTAATATGACAGTGTATGTTATTAATAATTATAATTGTTACGTAAAATTTTGTGTGCCACAGAAGTAACCAAGTTTTCTTATCATTTTTGGCTTTAATAGTGGCTGTCCTAAGATTTTTTATCATCCACAGACAATTGTTGTCTTATTTTAATCCTCTTTAGAAGGTGGTTTATAATCAACTACAGAACTCTAGCGGGTGTTCTTAAACACAGGTTTCTAATAACTTTGGAAAATGTAATATCAGAATAGAGGAAACAACTTTCAAAACTCTCATGAAGAGCTGGAATGCTCATAAATATCTAACAGAAGTTAACTGAATTAACTAAACCAATAGAAAATTGAAGTAATCTTTTTAACTTTGCTTAAAACATTGCTGATCCTTTGTTTTGTTTTTCAGAGTCAAGGAAATTTTTCTTTTAAGCTATTTACAGCTTGTAACAATTGAGTAAAGTATACTGCTATGAACGAAATTTGGAATATATTTGTTACTCTCTATCTAATTTCTCCAAAATTTAAAAACTAGTTGTGAGCATTCTCAACTTGTGGCAATATAGTTATTTGCATAAGTGCAATAACTTGTTTTCTTTTGTAACAGGACACAGTTGAAAAAATCAGTTATTGACCGGGCGCGGTGGCTCAAGCCTATAATCCCAGCATCTTAGGAAGCTTCTGACGGCAGATCAATGCAGGTCAGGAGATCTAGACCATCCCAAGCAACCCGTGTCCCATCTCTACTGGGGTGTGAATACAAAAACCTAGCTACAGGTGGCGTACCAGTCCTGGAAGCTGAGCTGAGGCAGGAGAATGGCGAACTTGGGAGTAGTGGAGCTTGCAGTGAGCTGGAGATCCCGCCACTGCACTCCAGCCTGGGCGACAGAGAGCCGCAGACCCCATTCTCAAAAAAAAAAAAAAAAAAAAGAAGAAACTGGTTATCAAACCAAGACTTTGACTGGAAAGGTGTGTTTTCCTTTAAGGAATTAAACGTGACTTATAAAGCCAATAAAGCCCCTATAACCAGCCCTCTCATAATACCTTGTGGTATGCACAGTCCTGTACAGGGCTTCTGACCTGTGACAAGAAAAGAATGTCACTTTCTAATAGGTTCAGAGCTGCAAGTTATCTTGGGACCTCAAGAGGAAAGAAATGTACCCAACTCATAGGTATTTGAGAGTACAAACCCATGGCTGGGCTGGGCTTTAAAAAAGTCTTACCTAAAATTTCTTCTATGGAATAGAGTTCCATCAAGGCCAATTTAAAAAGACCTATGTGAAAAACAATTATTCTTGCTGCACTGTATACAAATAATCAGGCCAAGTATAATAAAGCATATCAGTCTTACCATGATTTGTCTTTAGTAAAAATAGGAAACTGGAGAGAGAAATATTATGTTTCAAGAACTATGGTACACTTCTTATTAAATTCTAGTCTCATTAGTTGTTTTTAAGTTTTTTCCTGCAATTTAGGCTAACCCTGCCTATTCCTGTGAACCAACAAGTGATCTCAGTGTTGTTCAGAAAAAAAACAAAAACAAAAACAAAACAGGGGTAGGTAATATAAAAATCTGGATCAGTATTCTAATTCTGGGCAAATTAGAATTAGCTAACAACCCCATATCATCTTAGTTCCAGCAGTTGCCCACTTCGTGGAAAGCCTTCTAATTTTGTTTACTTGGAATAAGTTTACTTATTTTTCTTTACTCTTGTGGAATATGTTGCTGTTATGCTCTTTGTGTAGGAATACAGGACAAGCTTACCGAATGTTTTCTTAAATTAAACGCTTGCTTTTTTTATTTGTTTGTTTGTTTGTTTTTGAGATGGAGTCTTGCTCTTGTCCCCCAGGCTGGAGTGCAATGGTTCGATCTCGGCTCGCCGTAACTTCTGTCTCCTGGGTTCTAGCAATTCTCCTGCCTCAGACTCCTGAGTAGCTGGGATTACAGGTGCCTGCCACTACATCTGGCTAATTTTTGTATTTTTAGTAGAGATGGGGTTTCACCATGTTGGTTAGGCTGGTCTTGAACTCCTGACCTCAGGTGATCCACCAGCCTCAGACTCCCAAAGTGCTGGGATTACAGGCGTGAACCACCGTGCCTGGCTTCAAATTAAACACTATTTAATCTTCCAGATGTCACCTTTTGTCAAAACTCAAGAGTTATGAATGGACCTTAGCATACTGACACTTTCTGACTGAGCTCCTCTCTACCCTGAATACAAGAGACCCTCATAGTTAGGCAGGAATATCATCACCCCTATTCAGCCGTAAGAAGTGATAGAAGATGGATCTTCGTCCCTCTGCAACCCTTAGGATTAAGGGTTCTGTTATAAAAGGTAGGGAGAAAATGTTGGAGGCGTGTGAACCAGAGCAACTCCATCTTAAACGGGAGCTGGGTAAAATGAGGCTGAGACCTATTGGGCTGCATTCCCAGACGGTTCAGGCATTCTAAGTCACAGGATGAGACAGAAGGTCAGCACAAGATACAAGTCATAAAGATCTTGCTGATAAAACAGATTGCAGTAAGGAAGCCAGTTAAAACCCACCAAAACCAAGATGGTGACGAGAGTGACCTCTGGTCGTCCTCACTGCTACGCTCCCATCAGCGCCATGACAGCTTACAAATGCCATGGCAACATCAGGAAGTTACCCTATATGGCCTAAAAGGGGGAGGCATGAATAATCCACCCCTTGTTTAGCATATCATCAATAAATAACCACAAAATGGGCAACCAGCAGCCCTCAGGGCTGCTCTGTCTATGAAGTAGCCATTCTTTTATTTTATTTTATTATTTTATTCCTTTACTTTCTTAATAAACTTGTGTTCACTTTGCACTGCGGACTCGCCCTGAATTCTTTCTTTCTTTCTTTCTTTCCTTCCTTCCTTCCTTCCTTCCTCCCCCTGTTGCCCAGGCTGGAGTGCAGTGGCCAGATCTCAGCTCACTGCAAGCTCTGCCTCCCGGGTTCACGCCATTCTCCAGCCTCCGCCTCCCAAGTAGCTGGGACTACAGGTGCCCACCACCTCGCCTGGCTAGTTTTTTGTATTTTTAGTAGGGACGGGGTTTCACCGTGTTAGCCAGGATGGTCTCGATCTCCTGACCTCGTGATGCGCCCATCTAGGCCTCCCAAAGTGCTGGGATTACAGGCTTGAGCTACCGCACCTGGCCTCCCTGAATTCTTCCTTGTGTGAGGTCCAAGAACCCTCTCTTGGGTTCTGGATTGGGGCCCCTTTCCTGTAACAAGACCACGCCCACTTCTGTGACACTTGCATGTCCCAGGTTGTGACCTGTATTTCTGACCCACCGGCTATAAATCTGGGCTTCCCATGACCCCCTCCTTGGGTTCAAGTAATTTGTTAGAGTGGCTCACAGAACTCAGGGAAACACTTTAATTTACCCATTTTTTATAAAAGAGATATTACAGACCGGGCACAGTGGCTCATGCCCGTAATCCCAATACTTTGGAGGCTGAGCTGGGAAGATCGCTTGAGCCAAGGAGTTTGAGACCAACGTGGGCAACACAGCCAGACCTCCTCTCTACAACTTAAAAAATATTTGTTTTCTACAAATAGAAAACACACCATTTCAGTGCATGGTGGCACACGCCTGTAGTCTCAGCTACTGGAGAGGCTGAGGTAAGAGGAGGATCGCTTGAGCCCAGGCGATTTAGGCTGCAGTGAGTCACGATCGTCCCACTGCTCTCCAGCCAGAGCAACAGAGCAAGACTCCATTAAAAAAAAGAGTATTACAAAGGGTAGAGATGAAAGATGAACAGCCAGATGGAAGAGGTGCATATGGCAAAGTGCGGGCAGGGTGGGGAGCATCCCTGCTTTTTCTGATATGCCATCCTCCAAGCAGTTCCACAGGTTTTGCAACCCAGAAACTCCCAGAACCCTGTCCTTTATGGGAATGGGGGTGGGGGCTATGGAGGCTTCATTACATAGGCATGATTGATTGCATCACTGGCCAATGGCAATCAGCTCAGCCTTCAGCCTCTCTCCTCTCCCCAGAGGCTTAGGGGGTGGGGCTGAGTGGTCCAACCCTCCAATCACAGGGTTGGTTCCCTTGGCAACCAACCCCCATCCCGAGGCTATCCAGGAATCCACCCAGAGTCACCTCATCAGAACAAAAGATGATCCTACCACCCAGAAAATTCCCAGGGATTTAGGAGCTTCTGCGTCAGGAACCGCGAGGGCAGAGACCAAATACTAGAACCAAAGATTCTCCCAGCATCCCTATCAATGAGGGTATTAGGAGCTCTGGCTCAAGAACTGGGGGCAGAGACCAAATCTATGTTTTTACCATGTCGAAATATCGCGCCCATTGTTTTTTACCCGGCTTGCTGTACACATTTCAGTTACCCGTTCAGTTCCTGTAACCATTTGGGTTTGAGATCATTTGGGCCTTTGCGGTTTGGTGTTTTGGCTCTGGGTTCCTTACTAGCAAAGAAGATGAGAAAAGGAAAAGAAAGGAATCCTGGCCGGGTACGGTCACTTTGGGAGGCCAAAACAGGAGGATCGCTTGAGGCCAGGAGTTTGAGACCAACCTGGGCAACATAGCAAGACCTTATCTCTACAAAAACTTTCTTTTTTTTTTTTTTTTTTTCAAAAAAAAAGAAAATCAAAGGAAGTCTCCTTTGGTTGGGGGGGGGGGGGGGGGGGGGGGGGACTTCAGGTGAGAGGGGGCTAAGAGACCTCCATCTCCAGCCTCTGTGGGGGCATATGTCCTCATCTCTCTCTTAAGCCTTTTTCCCGGAGTAATAGACTCTGTTGACTTACAAGTTTATTTAAACGTGTGGGCCTTATCATATGCTTGATCCTAACAGCACAAAGTTAAACAAAGCAACTTTCAAGGCCTAAGGAGAGAGAAGTTGATTTAAGATAGGGTCCTATGGGAGGTTACTCAACTGTTTCTGGCTCCTGCCTTATCACTGACAAAGGCCACGCTCCCTTGCCTGGGTGCGCCCTGAGCTTCAATCGAAAAGAGAATCTACTTGAACAGCCCTGTCGGCTGCCTTCTTCCTCAGCCAGCCCAGTGCCTGCTCTATGGGCTGTGACCACAGTGGCCATGGTAGCAGGGAGGGAGGCCGTGCAGGGCTTTCTCTCACTATGGCTGATGCCAGAGCCCACTGGCAGCAAAACAGTGCCAATTCTTTTCTTTTTTTTGTTGTTGTCAGATGGAGTCTTGCTCTGTTGCCCAGGCTAGAGTGCAGCGGTGTGATCTCAGCTGACTGCAACCTCTGCCTCCCGGGTTCAAGTGATTCTCCTGCCTCAGCCTCCTGAATACCTGGGACTACAGGTATACACCGCCACGCCAGGCTCATTTTTGTGTTATTTTATTTTTAGTTTTTAGTAGAGACAGGGTTTCACCATGTTGACCAGGCTGGTCTCGAACTCCTGTCCTCAAGCGATCCACCCGCTTTGACTTCCCAAAGTGCTGGGATTACAGGTGTGAGCCACTGCGCCTGGCTGATTCACCTCTTGATAAGCATCTAGATAGTTTCCAGTGGTTTTGCTGCGGCAAATAAGGTGTGATGCACGTCCTTGCAAATACCTCCAGGTGCGCATGTGTTCCCCTAGAAGTGAAACTTCTGGGTCGTCAGGTAAACACACCTCCCGCCTTCCCAGATATTGCCAAATGATTCTCTAAAATGGCGGTACCCACTGACACTCCCTCAGCATATCAGAGAGGTTGTTTTTTGTGTGATTCTGTGGGTGTCCAGCAGCATCTCATTTTAACTCACATTTCTCTGATTACTAGCAGTATTGAGTATCATTTCTATGTTTATTCATTTCAGTGTTTCTTCTGTGGGCTATTTATTTATGAGACAGAATCTCACTCTGTCACCCAGGTTGGAGTGCAGTGGCATGATCTCGGCTCACTGCAACCTCCACCTCCTGGGTTCAAGCGATTCTCCTGCCTCAGTCTCCCGAGTAACTGGGATTACAGGTGCATGTCACCACACCCAGCTAATTTTTTTGTATTTTTTGTAGAGATGGGGTTTTGTCGTGTTGGCCAGGCTGGTCTCGAACTCCTGGCCTCGGGGGATCCACCCACCCCTCCCAAAGTGCTGGGATTACAGGCGTGAGCCATTGCGTCCGGCCAAGTTTGGGTAGTTTTCTATTGGGTTGTTTGTCCTTTTCTCATTATTTGTAGAATTTCTTTCTTTCTTTCTTTTTTCATTTTAGATCCAGGGACTACACATGCAGGTTTGTTACACGGATATATTGTGTAATGCTGAGGTTTTGACTTTGAATCCACCATTCAAACAGTGAGCGTAGCGAGTTTTCAACCGTTGCTCCGTCTCTCCAACCCCATCCCCAATAGTCCCCAGTGTCTATTGTCCTTCTGTCCACATGTACCCAATGTTTAACTCCCACTTGTAAGTGAGAACACGTGATATTCTGAGAATCTTGTATTCTCAGATCAACAATCTTAACTTTCTGCCGAAGCCCCTGCTGTACCCCTTACCTAATATGTGTTTTTCTGTTTCTGTGTTTATTCACTTAGGATAATGGCCTCCAGCTGCATCCATGTTGCTACAAAGGACATGATTTCATTCTTTTTTATGACTGTGTAGTATCCCATGGTGTATATGAACCATGTTTGCTTTATCCAGTCCACCACTGATGAGCACCTAGATTGATTCCGTGTCTTTGCTATTGTGACCAGTGCTGTAATAAACATGCGAATGCATGTGTCCTCTTTTGCTTTTTTTTTTTTTTTTTTGAGACAGAGTCTCGCTCTGTCACCCAGGCTGGAGTGCAGTGGCCAGATCTCAGCTCACTGCAAGCTCCGCCTCCCGGGTTCCCGCTATTCTCCTGCCTCAGCCTCCCGAGTAGCTGGGACCACAGGCGCCGCCACCTCGCCCGGCTAATTTTTTGTGTTTTTAGTAGAGACGGGGTTTCGCCGTGTTAGCCAGGATGGTCTCGATCTCCTGACCTTGTGATCCGCCCGTCTCGGCCTCCCAAAGTGCTGGGATTACAGGCTTGAGCCACCGCGCCCGGCCCTCTTTTGCTTTTTTGAGACGTACTCTTGCTCTGTCACCCAGGCTGGAGTACAATGGCGAGATCTCGGCTCATTGCAGCCTCTTCCTTTCAGGTTCAAGTGATTCTTCCGCCTCAGCTTCCCAAGTAGCTGGGATTACAGGTGCATGTTACCACACCCAGCTAATTTTTTTTTTTTTTTTTTTTTGAGACAGAGTCTCTCTCTGTGGCCCAGACTGGAGTGCAGTGGCACAATCTCGGCTCACTGCAAGCTCCGCCTCCTGGGTTCACGCCATTCTCCTGCCTCAGCCTCCCGAGTAGCTGGGACTACAGGCGCCCGCCACCACGCCCGGCTAATTTTTTGTATTTTTAGTAGAGACGGGGTTTCACTGTGGTAGCCAGGATGGTCTCGATCTCCTGACCTCGTGATCCGCCCGCCTCGGCCTCCCGAAGTGCTGGGATTACAGGCGTGAGCCACCACGCCCGGCCATAGTTTTTTGTATTTTTAGTAGAGATGGGATTTCGCTGTGTTGGCCAGGCTGGTCTTGAACTCCTGACCTTAAGTGATCTGCCCACCTCGGCCTCCCAAAGTGTTGAGATTACAGGTGTGAGCCACTGTGCCCGGCCACATGTGTCTTTTTGGTAAAACGATTTATATACCTTTGGGTATATACCCAGTAATGGGATTGCTGGGTGGAATGGTAGCTGTATTTTCAGTTCTTTGAGAAGTGTCCAAATTGCTTTTCACAGTGGCTGGACTAATTTACACTCCCACAAACACTGTGTGAGTGTTCCTTTTTCTCCCCAACATTGCCAACATCTGTTATTTTTTGACTTTGTAGTAATAGCTCCCCGACTGGTGTGAGATAGTATCTTACTTTGATTTTGATTTGCATTTCTCTGATGATGAGTGATGTTGAGCAATTTGTAGAATTTCTTTGTATATTCGAAGTACTAACCATTTGTTGATTATAAGGCTTACATATATTTTCTCCCAGATGATAGCTTATCTTTGGCCATTTTGTTCTATGATTTTTTTTTTTTTTTGGCCATGAAGTTTCCTTTTTGAGACATAAAATACATTTGGTAAGGTCCTTAAAATGCACTATTTTATTTTATTTTGTTTTATTTTTCCTGAGACGGAGTCTCATTCTGTCACCCACGCTGGAGTGCAGTGGTGCAATCACAGCTCACAGCAACCTCCACCTCCCAGGTTCAAATGATTTTCCTGCCTCAGTCTCCCGGGTAGCTGGGAATACAGGCATGTGCCACCACGCCCGTAAAATACACAAATCTTAAAGGTACAGCTTGATAAAATTTTTACATTTGTGAACACGTGTGTAACCACTACCCAAATCGAGACATGGAACATTTCTATAACCAAAAAAAATCCCAAGTCCTAAAGTGCTGAGATTACAGGTGTGAGCCACCATGACCCACTGTTTTATATATTCTGATTACTATACATTTGTTGGCATTTTAACTTATTTTAAAACTTTAAAAATTATATGTATGGTCTTGCAATTTTTTTTTTTTGAGATGGAGTTTTGCTCTTGTTGCCAAACTGGAGTGCAATGGCACTATTTATGCTTACTGCAACCTCCACCTCTCGAGTTCAAGTGATTCTCCTGCTCAGCCTCACAGGTGCCCACGACCATGCCCAGCTAATTTTTGTATTTTTTTTTTTTTTGAGACAGAATCTTGCTCTGTTGCCCAGGCTGGAGTGCAGTGGCACAATTTCGGCTCACTGCAAGCTCCGCCTCCTGGGTTCACGCCATTCTCCTGCCTCAGCCTCCTGAGTAGCTGGGACTACAGGTTCCCGCCACCACGCCTGGCTAATTTTTTTGTATTTTTAGTAGAGACGGGGTTTCACCATGTTAGCCAGGATGGTCTCAATCTCCTGACCTCGTGATCCGCCCGCCTCAGCCTCCCAAAGTGTTGGGATTACAGGCGTGAGCCACTGTGCCCGGCCTTGTATTTTTTTAGTAGAGACAGGTTCACCATGTTGGCCAGGCTGGTCTCGAACTCCCGACCTCAGGTGATCCACCTGCCTTGGCCTCCCAAAGTGCTAGGATTACAGGCGTGAGCCACCATACTCAGCTGAGTTCTTTATATACTCTGATTACTAGACATTTGTTGGCTATATGGGTTGTATTTAGCTTATTTTAAAACTTTAAACATTATATGTATTGTCATGCAAAGTTTTTTGTTTTTTTGTTTTTTTTTGTTGTTGTTAATGGAGTCTTGCTCTGTCGCCCAGGCTGGAGTGCAGTGGCACGATCTTGGCTTACTGCAACCTCCGCCTGCCGGGTTCAAGCAACTCTCCTGCCTCAGCCTCACGAGTAGCTGGGACTACAGGTGCACACCACCATGCCTGGCTAATTTTTTGTATTTTTAGTGGAAACGGGGTTTCACCATGTTGGCCAGGCTGGTCTCGAACTCCTGACCTCATGATCCTCCCACCTCGGCCTCCCAAAGTGCTGGGATTACAGGTGTGAGGCACCGTGCCTGGTGTCATGCAAGTTTTTAATATGTCCATTTCCATCAATATTTTCTTTTTCATGTATCTTTTGTGTCTTAAGAAATACTTCTCTAGATCCAAGAAATGGAGGTATTCTCCTATAGTTTCTTCTAAGTGTTTTACAGTTCTTTTCTTCACATTTACATGTTTAGTGACAAAAGGTTCTTTGCTTGTCCAAACTTTAGTCAGGTTTCTGAGTCTTCTCCTAAGCCCATCCATGTAGTTTCTTATAAAACTCAGTTTTGGCAAGAACTCTGCTAGGTCAATTTAGCAAGAACTCTCCGTCCTCAATACCTGATCGTCCTTAGTATCTAATCGCTTCCCCACCCTCCATGATATCCCACGTGATGTCTGATTACCCTGGCCTGTCTTCAGCAACAATCCTGCTAGGTTGGTTTAGCTAGGATTCCCTTCACCCCTGATGTTTCCTCTTAGTAATTTTCCATCCACCGACTCCCACTCTGCTCCTGGGTTATAAATTCCTACTTGCCCATGCTGTGTTCGGAGTTGAGCCCAATCTCTCTTCCCCACCGCAAGATCCTGGTGCAGTGGTTCCCATACCTATCGCGATGGTCCCGAAGAAAGTCTTCCTTGCCATGCTTTAACACGTATTATCGAATAACGTTTTAACAGTTACGGTGCTGCGACTCAGGTAGGACCAGATTTATCCCTGGAGCTAGCTTCTCCCTACGACATTAAGTGAGTGCCTTTGAAGTCTTTGTCTTCCTTCCTGACACATCAGGAAGTCAGACTCCCAAACCATTGCTCCAGACAAACATCCGTTGAAGCAGGTGAGGACAGACTTTGATTCTGTGGTTTTTGTTGTTTCTTTGTTTGAGACAGGGTCTCACTCTATCACCCAGGCTGGAGTGCGGTGGTGCAGTCATAGCTCACTGCAGCCTCAAACTCCAGGGCTCAAGTGATCCTCCCACCTCAGCCTCCCGAGTAGCTGGGATTGCAGGTGTGCACCACCATGCCTGGCTAATTTTTTATTTTTTGTTTTTTGTAGAGACAGGTCTCACTATGTTGTCCAGGCTGTTCTTGAACTCCTTGGCTCAAGTGATCCTCCCACCTTGGCCTCCCAAAGTGCTGGGATTATAGGTGTGAGCCACTATGCCTGGCACATTCTTTTTTTTTTTTTTTTTTTTTTTGAGACGGAGCCTTGCTCTGTCATTCAGGCTGGAGTGTGGTGGTGTGATCTCGGCTCACTACAACCTCCACCTCCCAGGTTCAAGCGATTCTCCTGCCTCAGCCTCCCAAGTAGTTAGGACTACAGGCATGTGTCACCACGCCTGGCTAATTTTTGTATTTTCACTAGAGACGGGGTTTCACCATGTTGGCCAGGCTGGTCTCGAACTCCTGAGCTTGTGATCCACCCGCCTCGGCCTCCCAAAGTGCTGGGATTACAGGCATGAGCCACTGCTGGCACAGACTTTGATTCTTAAATTATAGGTGTATTTGCTGAAGCTGGGTTAGAGTCCCAGGCTTCGTTTGAAAGGTACTTTCTGGGCTGGAAGTCCTTCTTCCTGGCTGTCTGTGAGGCCTCCCTATTCTCTCTGTTCTCTCTATTGGATCCTGCTTCTCCTATGGGAACTTTTCTGTCACCTGAAAGCTCTCTTCTCAAACCCCTGCTGACTCTATCTTCCGCCAACTGTGTACCCCATTGCCAGGCCCTTTTCCTCTCCTCTCCAGCCCCTCAGTCTCTTGTACCTTAGGTCCCCTACCCTTCAGTGAGGGCTCTCAAGGAACTCAGCACCTCATCCCCCAAGCAAGCACCTGAAGCTGAAAAGAGAAAAACAACAACAAATAGAACTGTTTGAAAACTGAGGCTGGGTGTGGTGGCTCATACCTGTAATTCCAGCACTTTGGGAGGCTGAGGCAGGAGAGTTCCTTGAGCTGAGGAGTTTGAGATGAGTCTGGGTAACATAGCGAGACCCCATCTCTATAACAAACTTAAAAATTAGCCTTTGAAGGCACACACCTGTGGATCCAGCTACTTGGCAGGCTGAGGTTGGAAGATTACTTGAGCCTGGGAGGTCGAGGCTGCAGTGAGCTGTGACTGCACCACTGCACTCCAGCCTCGGTAACAGTGAGATCTTATCTCAAAAATAAAAAATAAAAAAAAGCAAAACAAAGAAAAAGAAAACTGGACAAATGAAAAATCTTAAAAGCTGCCTTCACAGATATTGGTAAAAATTTTTAGTCCTTACTGGGTTGGTAACCTTAATTTGTCCCATTTTCATCAGAAACATAATTGGATAAAATATAAAGTGGAGATAAACCAGTGAATTTATATTATCCTGGTTTACTGCCTCATGATTCAAATTTTTAAGATGAAAAGCTATAAGATCTGTTCACATCTGTCTGTATGTTTATGTGTGTGTGCATGTATGTATGTATCCATGTTTGTTATGTATACATGATATTTTTCTA
This sequence comes from Papio anubis, assembly GCF_008728515.1. NCBI lineage: Eukaryota > Metazoa > Chordata > Mammalia > Primates > Cercopithecidae > Papio > Papio anubis. The sequence continues at coordinate 136,072,951 of NC_044979.1, read as the reverse complement.
ACTTCAATGCTAATACAAAATTAAAATAGCAAATTGTCTTAGGGATAAATGAGCACTCAAACAAATTAAGTATTCATAAAATAATCGGAAAAATAAAAAACTGAGTAATTTTTTTTAAGTTCACATGATCCAGGATAGTCTTTAGTAAATAAAAGCTAATTTTAAAATTGTTGGTAAAATGAAAATAGGAATGTCTTCAGAACTGTTACCGTGAAATACAGACATACAATTTTTCCTGAGTATGCTGGTAAGATACGTTTGTGTTGTATTTGCTAGATGTTTAAGGTCATAAAACTATAAATCTAGGAACAGAATGTACAAGAAAAATGAATTGCTTAATTGCTTCGTGCATGTAAGACATAAAAGTAAAAAAAAAAAAAAAGAACCTTGTTTAACTTTTTAGTTTCATTGCTTTTGTGATGTTTTTGATACTTATCTGATTTATTAACAGGAAAAATACTTTAAAATAGTGCCTACCTTTGTCTAATGTTTCATGAAATTTTTCGTGAGCAGTTAAAACATAATTGCTGAGAATAAATAAATTAGGTGAATGTAGTAGAATAAAAGTTTATAAATGAACTCTTAAAAAATAATTATGGTTTAAAAGATGTCTACTTGAAAATAGTTTCAAAAATCTTTTTGTGATGACTTGCAACCTTAAAGTTGTGTTAAGTAAAATTGAATAATTGATATTCATTAAAAATCTAGACTCAGTTGTGGAAAAGGAATCTTGTCATGTGTGGTCAAAGCTAGCTAAGATTGGCTAGATTTATTTGTGAAGTTTTATTTAAAATTAGTTCTAGTAGTACACTGGTGCAAAAGTAGAATTTGGTCCTCTTTCTAAAAATTACAAAGTTTCCTTGAACTATTGGTCTGAGAACGTGAAGGGTTTTTTTTTCCTTTAAGTATTGACCTAGAAAATAAAAATTTTATGTCTTATCAAGAGAATTTCCTGTGCTTGATGTTGTCTTTTATCAGGTCTTTGCTTACTTAAGAAAACTAAGTCTTCTCAATATCAAAAAACCTAAGTTTTTCTTCACAACTATGTAATCTGCTATATTTGCCTTTAAAATATTTTATAATCACCAACATGGTGAAACCCTGTTTCTACTAAAAATACAAAAATTAGCCTGGCGTGATGGTGTGCACCTGTAATCCCAGCTACTTGGGAAGCTGAGGCAGCAGAATTACTTGAACCTGGGAGGCGGAGGTTATAGTGAGCTGAGATTGCACCACTGCACTCTAGCCTGGGCAACAAGAACGAAACTCTGTCCCAAAAAAAAAAAAATTATCATCACTTTGATTAGATAACCAAGATTATGTGTAATTAAGTGCTTTAAACCTTTTGACATTTTTTATAAACTTCCCAAAATCATCCTCTAAATTAAGTCTTTTTAACTTCAAGTTAACTTTGGTATTTTCCAGTTGGACCCTAGGATATCTCAAAAGGTGTGTCTCTCACCTAGTAAAAGAAAGACATTAAAATAATTACACTTATTTCACATGTTAAATTATACAAGAAGCATTGTGAAATAAGAAATAATGTTTAACCTTGTCTGAGTTAAATTTGTATAGACATGTTATTAATATGTGCTCCAGAAACTATAGGAAATTCCTAGAAATGTAGTATGTTATCAATCATAATTTTGATTATTACGTTAAAAGGTTGTATGCCACAGAAATCAAATTTTCGTAATTGCATCACTACTATAATGAACTCTTATCAGATCTTTAACCATGGACATTTTATATCTTTATCATCCACAGACAGTTATTTTACTTTAATTATTCTGTAAAAGCATTTGCAACACTTAGCTGCAGTTCAAAGTTGCTTCTTTGTCAAGGAAATTAATAAAAACACTGTGTCAGTTACCCTGGAATACAGGTTTCTGATAACTTTAAGATAATACCGTTGGGCTGGGTTAGAATTTCCAGAACTCTAGTGAAACTGATGGGCTCATGAAACTATGATCTCAAGATCAAGCATAACAAATATTAACTACATGGAGCTGAATAAACTGATGAAGATAATTTTCACTTTAAAAAGTTATTTTTGGCCGGGCGTGGTGGCTCAAGCCTGTAATCCCAGCACTTTGGGCAGGCCGAGACGGGCGGATGACGAGGTCAGGAGCTCGAGACCATCCTGGCTAACACGGTGAAACCCCGTCTCTACTAAAAAATACAAAAAATTAGCTGGGCGCGGTGGTGGGCACCTGTAGTCCTGGCTACTTGGGAGGCTGAGGCAGGAGAATGGCATAAACCCAGGAGGCGGAGCTTGCAGTGAGCTGAGATCTGGCCACTGCACTCCAGCCTGGGCAACAGAGCGAGATTCCGTCTCAAAAAAAAAAAAAAAGAAATGGGAGTGACTATAAAGAAAAAAATATGTTTCAGAAGAAAACTATAGTCCATCCGTTATTATGTTATTAGATGCTTGCACTGTTATTTATTTATGTTTTGAAGTTTTCTTATCTACCTACAATCTGAACGAGCTCTTGAATTCTGTTCATTTTCTCCATCATCTGACTACAACTCTTCAAACGAATATTTCCAATTTTCTCCTACCCTTCTGGTTTGGAATCACTGAAATTAAAACTGCTCTTTTCCTGAAACCCTGCAAGCTGAAGCTGACTACTTGATACAAACTTCAGAGAAGCTGCCACAACAGTTTATGTATGGCCAGCCTTCATGATAGCCAAACAGCAAACCAGGGAAATCTGTCATTTTCCACTGCTTGCTGAAGATGGTTCAGGCCCAGCATCTAGAAATCTTCTGGACTGGTTGCCCTTTGGATTTAGAAACTGAGTTTACAGTTTGTTCCCACTATTAACCTTGTTTTTCTTTTATTTTCATAGAAACTAAACTTCCCTTATTAAAAACCTGCTGGTGGCTGGGCGCGGTGGCTCAAGCCTGTAATCCCAGCACTTTGGGAGGCCGAGACGGGCGGATTACGAGGTCAGGAGATCGAGACCACCCTGGCTAACCCGGCGAAACCCCGTCTCTACTAAAAAAAAAAAAATACAAAAAACTAGCCGGGCGAGGTGGCGGGCGCCTGTAGTCCCAGCTACTCGGGAGGCTGAGGCAGGAGAATGGCATAAACCCGGGAGGCGGAGCTTGCAGTGAGCTGAGATCCGGCCACTGCACTCCAGCCTGGGCGACAGAGCGAGACTCCGTCTCAAAAAAAAAAACAAAAAACCTGCTGCCTTACACTTACACTATCTAGGAGATCTCCACTAACAAGTCCCAACAGATGATTTCGCTGGTCCTTAATGAACCAGCTAAGATTGGCTAGATTTATTCATGAAGTTTGATTAAAAATTAGTTCTGGTAGTACATTGATGCAAAAGTAGAATTTGGTCTTCTTTGTAAAAATGACAAAATTTTCTTGAACTATTGGTCTGAGAATGTGAAGGTTTTGTTTTGTTTTGTTTTGTTTTCCTTTTAAGTAATTGGCCTAGAAAATAAAGATTTTCTAATTTATCAGGATAATTTATTGTGCTTGATGACTGAACAAAAACTGGACTTGTATTGTTCAAAGGAAAGAAGAATGTCTCTTTCTTTCCTTTGAACAAGAAGGGGGACTGACAAAGATTCTTTGCTTGGCCACACTTTAGTAAGGTTTCTGAATCTTCTGCTAGGCCCATCTGCACACTTCCTTGTAAAATCTAGTTTAAGTGAAAACCCTGCTAAGTCTGTTTAGTGAGAATCCTCATCCTTGACATCTGATCATCCTCAGTATCTGATCAGGTTCCTCATCCTCCACCACGCCCCAGGTGATGTTGGATCACCCTGGCCTGTCTTCAGCAAGAACCTTGTTAAGTCAATTTAGCCAGAATCTTCCTAACCCCTGATGCTTCCTCTTAGTAATTTTCCATCTGCTGACCCCCACCCAATCTACTTCTTAAGTATAAATTCCCACCTGCCCATGCTGTGTTCAGAGTTGAGCCCAATTTCTCTTCCCCAGTGCAAGACCCAATTGCAGTGCCCTTATTAAGTGCCCCTAATAGTGATTGCAATACTCCTAAATAGGCCAGGCATGGTGACTCATACCTGTAATCCCAGCACTTTGAGAGGCCAAGGTGGGTGGATCACCTGAGGTTAGGAGTTTGAGACCAGCCCAGCCAACATGGTGAAACCCTGTCTCTAGTAAAAATACAAAAATCAGCCGGGCGTGGTGGTACATGCCTGTAATCCCAGCTACTTGGGAGGCTGAGGCATGAGAATTGCTTGAACCCAGGATGTGGAGGTTGCAGTGAGCCAAGATCATACCACTGTACTCCAATCTGAGCCACAGAGCAAGACTTTGTCTCAAAAAACAAACAAACAAACAAAAACAAAGCAAAAAACAAAACCAAAAGCAATAGTCCTAAATGAAGTCTTCCTTACTGTGCTTTAACAAGTATCATTGAGGCTGGGTGTGGTGGCTCATGCCTGTAATCCCAGCACCTTGGGAGGCAGAGGCAGGTGAATCACGAGGTCAGGAGTTCGAGACTAGCCTGACCAAGATGGTGAAATCCCGCCTCTACTAAAAATACAAAACAATTAGCTGGGCATGGTGGAGTGTGCCTGTAATCCCAGCTACTCAGAAGGCTGAGGCAGGAGAACTGCTTGAACCTGGGAGGCAGAGGTTGCAGGGAGCCGAGATTGTGCCATTGTACTCCAGCCTGGGCGACAAGAGCAAAACTCCGTCTCAAAAAATAAAACAACAACAACAACAACAAAAACACAAAACAACAACAACAACAAAAACCTCAAGTATTATTGAATAATTTTTTTCCTTAACATTAGTTTATGTCATACATATATACATTCATATATATGTGTTCATATATAGCTATATAAAATCCATCCTATAGCCAGTCTCTCCAACACCCACACTTTTTTTTCCTTGGCTTAAGTTAGGCATTGTCAGTTTTGATTGCTTTCCATCAAAATAATCATATCTAGCACCTCTGCTATCTTCTATACGGAGGCCTTAGTCTGATTGGAGAGACATGGCCATGCCTTTGGGAGACACTTCTGAAGGAGGCAGGCCCTGCCCTGGGAAGCCTCGGTTAGAAGGGGAAAAATAAGTCATTGCTGCTGGGTGCAGTGGTTCACGCCTATAATCCCAGCACTTTGGGAGGCTGAGGTGGGTGGATCACCTGAGGTCAGGAGTTTGAGACCAGCCTGGCCAACATGGTGAAGCCCTGTCTCTACTAAAAATACAAACATTAGCCAGGTGTGGTGGTGCACACCTGTAGTCCCCACTATTCAGGAGTCTGAGGTGGGAGAATCGCTTGAATCTGGGAGGCGGAGGCTGCAGGGAGCTGAGATCACGCCACTGCACTCCAGCCTGGGTGAGACAGAGTAAAGAAGTCATTGCATATACAGGAAGCTCCAAACAGGTTTGCATCTTGGGTGCTCCGGCTGTGTATCCAGGTGCTGGGCTGTTCTGACAAGTATGGCCATGGACTCCAGGGACTTCCTGGAAGGGTGATTTCCCAGCTAACTTTTGTTATACTGACATCTAGGCTGATACACCAATATTTATGTGTGTTCTTAGAGACAGAGCCTGAAGTGTGGAGACAGAACTGGGGGCAGGAGGCAGAAGAGGGAGGGGTGGGGGCACCTGGTGCTCCTGGACAGGAAATTTCCTCTTAGAGCTTCCTGCAAGTGGGAAAATCACCCACACCTTAGGTCCCTGTGACCATACAGTGCCTGGCCCTGGTGAGTTAAAACTCAATTTGAGGTGGGGTGCCGTGGCTCACACCTCTAATTTCAGCACTTTGGGAGGCAGAGGCGGGAGGATTGCTTGAGGCCAGGAGTTCAAGATCAGCCTGGGCAACACAGGGCGACCCCTGTCTCTATTTTTTTTTTTTTGGATGGAGTTTTGCTCTTGTCGCCCAGGCTGGAGTGTAATGGTGCGGTCTCGGGTCCCTGAAATCTCTGCCTCCCGGGTTCAAGCCATTCTCCCGCCTCAGCCTTCTAAGTGGCTGGGATTATGGGCACCTGTCATTACACCCAGCTAATCATTGTATTTTTAGTAGAGATGAGGTTTCACCATGTTGGCCAGGCTGGTCTCGAACTCCTGACCTCGTGATCTGCCTGCCTCAGCCTCCTAAAGTGCTGGGATTACTGGCATGAGCCACTGCCCCTGACCTGCTTTTTAAAAAAGGAAAAAACAGTCCAGGTGTGGGGGCTCACGCCTGTAATCCTAGCATTTTGGGAGGCCGAGGTAGGAGGATTGCTTGAGGCCAGGAGTTCAAGACCAATTTGGCCAACATATTGAGACCCTGTCTTTTTTTTTTTTTTTTTTTGAGACGGAGTCTTGCTGTGTCACCCAGGCTGGAGTGCAGTGGCGGGATCTCAGCTCACTGCAAGCTCCGCCTCCCGGGTTCCCGCCATTCTCCTGCCTCAGCCTCCCGAGTAGCTGGGACTACAGGCGCCCACCACCTTGCCCGGCTAGCTTTTTGTATTTTTTAGTAGAGACGGGGTTTCACCCTGTTAGCCGGGATGGTCTCGATCTCCTGACGTCGTGATCCGCCCGTCTTGGCCTCCCAAAGTGCTGGGATTACAGGCTTGAGCCACTGCGCCCGGCCGAGACCCTGTCTTTAAAAAAGAAAAAAACAAAAGAAAAAAGAAAAGAAAAAAACAAAAAACTACGTAACTCAATTTGTGTTTTTCTTCCTGTGAAAAAAACCAAAAAACCAAAAAACCACATAACTCAGTTTTTGTTTTTCTTCCTGTGCAATGGGGTTACTGGCATTCGCCCCTCCCCAATTGCCATTTCCCTATCTCTGTTGCCCCCAGGCTCCTTCTCTTCTCTGTCCAGCTCCCTGAAGCCCCTAAGCAGCCTCTTTTTTCAAGATGGAGTCTTGCTCTGTTGCCCCAGGCTGGAGTGCAGTGGTGCCTTCTTGGCTCACTGCAACCTCCATCTCCTGGGCTCAAGCTATTCTCCCGCCTTAGCCTCCCAAGTAGCTGGGATTACAGGCGCCCACCACCATGCCTGGCTAATTTTTGTATTTTTAGTAGAGACGGGGTTTTGCTATGTTGGCCAGGCTGGTCTCCAACTCCTGACCTCAGATGACTCGCCCACCTCAGCCTCCCAAAGTGCTGGGATTACAGGCGTGAGCCACCGCACCTGGCCCCCTAAGCAGCCTCTTAAACTGGCCATCTGAGAAGCAGAACTCTTGAGGTGAGGGGTTTGGTTTGGGGCTCAGAGGGCCGTGTGTGTGCGCCTCTGTCTGTCTGGAGAAGGGGTGGGCGTGTTTGGCTTTCGAGGTGGATTCGTGCTTGTGTGAGAGGGTGTTTGTTTCTCATTCCTGGTGTTCTCAGTTCCGGGTGTGGCCTGTCCCTCCGTGTGAGTGACGGTGGGAAGGTGAGGTGAGAGCGGCCAGGGCGGGGTGGAACTGTTTTCTCCTGGCCTGTCTGGGTTGGCTGCTTTTGGGTAATTCCCAGGCTCTGAGATGTCACAGAGCCAGGAAGGGAGGAGTGAGTCACCCCCACCATTCCACCACTGCCCTGGAGAAGCTTCTTCCCTGTCCCCAGGGCCCGGTTTCACTGGGAGCCATAAAAAGGCCCTGCCCAAGCTTGGTTTCTTCCGCTGCTAAAACCAAGCCTGGGGGCTGCCTGGGAGCGTGCCAAGGGCGCTGCCCAGAAGGGGCCCAGCCCAGAGGGAAACCAGCCCAGCCTGGACCCAGCTCCAGCTAAGGCCAGGAACCAGAGCCCATCCTTGGGGGCTGTTCTGTTCCTGGTCTCATCTGGTTTATATCTTTTTTTTTTTTTTTTTTTTTGAGACTGTGTCGAGCTCTGTCACCCAGGCTGGGGTGCAGTGGCACCATCTCTGCTCACTGCAACCTCCGCTTACCAGGTTCAAGCAATTCTCCTGCCTCAGCCTCCTGAGCAGCTGGGACTACAGGCATGTACCACCATGCCCGGCTAATTTTTGTATTTTTAACAGAGACGGGTTTTCACCATTTTGGCCAGTCTGGTCTCAAACTCCTGACCTCAAGTGATCCACCCGCCTTGGCCTCCCAAAGTGCTGGGATTATAGGCATGAACCACCGTGTCCGGCCACGTCTGCCCATCCTTCCCCTGCAGGACTATGCCCCAGACCCCCTCCACTCCCAGACTCCCCTCTCTAAGCTCCCCTTCTTCCCCTGAACCCCACTCCCCTCCAAGAGTCTCCTCCCCCATCTGAAGCCCCTCTTCTCCTGGAGACCCCTCCCCTTCCAGTCCCCCTGCACCCCCTCCCTCCACTGCCTCTCCCTCTTAAGTCCCCTGTCCCTCTGTGTCCTGTCGCTTCCCTGAGCTCTCGCTCCCTGGGATGGGAAGGCCCGAGTGGGGAGGAAGGAGAGGGGGCTAAGAGAGGGGAAGGGGCTCAGGGTGGGGGCAGGGCGTGTCTGGGGGCTAGCCAGCTTGTCTTGGCCTGGCTGGCTCTCCATTCCATTATGAACATGTGGCTGGGGTTTCTGCCATCCTCCCAGGCCCTGGTGGGGCGGCTGGGACTGAGAGGGTGATGGGGAGGGGAGGAGGAAGGGGCTGCAACTCCAATCACATCACCCCAGGGGTTAGGAACACCTCCCGCCTCTCCTCCTCCTCCACTTCTTTCTTGCCCCTACTCACCTCCCCACCTTCCAGAGCCAGTTAGCCCAGGGCTGCGATGATGCCCGCCACCACTAGGGACCCTCCCCTACTCCTGGGACCATAGCTGCTCCTCCAAGGGTGGGTTACCCTCTTGCCTTTTGACCTTCCCAGGGACCTGGCAGTCCTGCCCCAGGGTGGCCACCTCCTCAGCCTCCCCCAGAGCCTTGGCCACACTTGTTGTGCCCTCTGCAAACACCCAAGGGGACACCATGCCCAGTCCAGGAACCAGGTAGCCATCACCTGCCAAGCCAGACCCTGGGAAGGACAGACCCACAGCCTTAGCCATACACAGGGCACTGGGCAGCTTCTGCTTTTCATCATGATAAGCAACTTGTCCAAAGAATTTGCAAACGGACAGGCGCGGTGGCTCCCGCCTATAATCCCAGCACTTTGGGAGGCCAAGGTGGGGGGATCACCTGAGGTCAGAAGTTCGAGACCAGCCTGGCCAACGTGGTGAAGCCCCATCTCTACTAAAAATACAAAAATTAGCCAGGTGCGGTGGTGTGTGCCTGTAATCCTAGCTACTCGGGAGGCTGAGGCAGGAGAATCACTTGCACCCAGGAGGCAGAGGCTGCAGTGAACTAAGAGCTTGCCACTGCACTCCAGCCTGGATGACAGAGCAAGACTCCGTCTCATAAAAAAAAAAAAGAAGAAGAAGAATTTACAAATCCTACCTCTGGCTCACCATTAAAACAGCCAGTTTGGGGGTGTCTGGGGCAGCCGGTTACAATTCTCTCTCTCCACCCCTCCACCTGCCACTAGCACAGGTGTGATTTTCAAAATTTCCATCAGCCAGTGTGGGACACCCTGGAGGTTGCAGTTCTCACAAGCAAACAGGCGAGGGCGACTCTAGGGAGACTCACCGCGGCCGTGGGCTGGCCCAGGCTTGGGGAGAGCAGTGACACACAGAGTTTGCCAGCACCACGGCCGGCGATGCTGCCTTCTTGCTGGAGGTCCCTGCTCCTTCTGGACAGGGATTTGTGGTTGGGGGTAGGGTGCATTGCTTAGAATAGGAATTAACTAACCATTTGACTGACTTTTTGTTTTTTTGCTTTTTCCCCCATCTATGTCACGTTCACTGACTTCATTATCTCTGTTCTACTTTTGAGCTCATTCAAGGTTTTGTATTATTATTATTATTGTTGTTGTTGTTGTTGTTATTTTAGAGGGAATCTCACTGTGTCGTCCAGGCTGGAGTGCAGTGGCGCGACCTCAGCTCACTGCAACCTCTGCCTCCCTGGTTCAAGCGATTCTCCTGCCTCAGCCTCCTGAATAGCTGGGATTACAGGTGCCCGGCTAATTTTTATATTTTTAGTAGAGACGGGGTTTCACCATGTTGGCTAGTCTGGTCTTGAACTCCTAACCTCAGGTGATCCACCTGCCTTGACCTCCAAAGTGCTGGAATTACAGACGTGAGCCACTATGCTCAGCCTGGCTTTGTTTTATTATTGTGGTTATTATATTGTTTAGTTCTAAACTTAATTTAAATTTTATTTGTTAATTAATTAGTTAATTAATTAATTATACAGGGTCTTGTTCTGTCACCCAGGCTGGAGTGCAGTGGCACAATCATGGCTCACTGCAGCCTCCACCTCCTGGGCTCAAACAATCCTCCCATCTCAGCTTCCCGAGTAGCTGGGACCACAGGCACAAGCCAGCATGCCTGGCTAATTTTTAATTTTTTTGTCAATATGGGGTCTTGCTTTGTCGCCCAGGCTGGTCTTGAACTCCTGGACTGAAGAGATCCTCCTGCCTTCACCTCCGAAAGTGCTAGAATTACAAACATGTAAAATTTCTGTTTGGGGCTGGGTTCACTGGCTCATGCCTGTAATCTCAGTATTTTGGGAGGCTGAGGTGGGAGGATCTCTTGAGACCAGGAGTTTGAGACCAGCCTGGGCAACATAGTGAGACCTCATTTCTACAAAAAAATAAAATATTAACATAGCGTGGTGGCTTATATCTGTAGTCTCAGCTACTCTGGAGGCTGACATGAGAGGATCACTTGAACCTGGGAGGTCGAGGCTGTACTGAACTATGATCATGCCACTGTACCCCAGCCTGGGCGACAGAGGGAGACCCTGTCTCAAAAGAAAATAAAAAATTGTTTGGTTCTCCTTTACATCTTCTCTTCTTTGCAAAGACTTTCTATATTTCAATTGATTTCAAGAGTGTTGGCCTTTCTTGAAACATTTTGACAATAGTTGCTTTAAAGCTTTGATCTGATATTTCCAATTTTTGGTCGTCTCAGCATTGACCACTGTTGATGGTCTTTTCTCCTGTGAGTTGAAATTCTTCTGGCTCTTTGTATGCTGAGTAATTTTGGAGTGTCTCCAAGATATTTTAAATATTACGATATAGGAATCTGGATCTTTGTAAAATTCTATGGAGAATGTTGATATTTTTGTTTTAGCAGGCTGGGGTTTTGTTGTTATTGTTGTTGTTGTTGTTATTGTTTTTGGACATGCTGGACCTAGGAACCCTGAATTTCCACTACCTTGCTCTGTCCCCCTCCCTTATCACAGCCCTGTGCCATCTCAGGCATCTCTGATCGCCTCCTGCATGTCCATGGCCTGGCCAGAAGCCCTTGAAGAACTGGCCTGTGGGTTTCTGAGTTCCTCCCTAGCATAAGTGAGTTTGGGGCTCAGTAATGTCTTGGAAACAAACTTGGGTAGACTTGATGCTTGTTATGGTTACACACCCTGGTTATACTAAGTGAAAGAAACCAGACACAAAGCATCTATAATATGTGATTAATGATTCCATGATTCTGGACATTTCATAGACCTATGATTCCATGCCCACTTTGAGATGTCCAAAATAGGCAAATCCACCAAGACAGAAAGATTAATCACTTAGGGATATATGAAATATATGGAATGGGGATAAAGGGTTTGGAATTTCTCTCTCTTTCTGTTAAGAAACAGGGGCTCACTCTGTCACCCAGGCTGGAGTGCAGTGGCACAGTCACGGCTCACTGCAGCTTCAAGCTTCTGGGCTTGGGCCAGGTGAGGTGGCTCATGCCTGTAATCCCAGCACTTTGGGAGGCCGAGGCAGGTGGATCACCTGAGGTCAGGAGTTCGAGACCAGCCTGGCCAACATGGTGAAACCTCATCTCTACTAACCATACAAAAATTAGCTGGGAGTGGTGGCGTGTGCCTGTACTCCCAGTTACTTGGGAGGCTGAGGCAGAAGAATTGCTTGAAACTGGGAGGTGGAGGTTGCAGTGAGCTGAGATTGCACCACTGCACCCCAGCCTGGGTGACAGAGTGAGATTCTGTCTCAAAAACAAAAACAAAAAACCCCAAAAACTTCTGGGCTGGAGCGATACTCCCTCCTCAGCCTCCAGAATAGCTGAGGCAGCTTTATTGAGATATAGCTGTTTACCAATGGTTCTGGGTTCAAATCCTAACTCCACTAGCTGTGTGACTCTGGGTGAGTCACATTAATACACCAAGTTTCTGTGTCCTGAGGGTTAATAGTGGCTGTGTGTGGGGCCAGCCCGGCATTGGACAGGCATTCAAGAAGTGCTAATTATTATTTTTGAAGCAACTTTGTTGACATAGAAGTCACATATCATACAATTCCCCCTTTCAAAATGCACATTTCAATGGCTTTTAGGATATTCACAGAGGTGTGTAACCATCATCATGGTCAATTTTAGAACATTTTCATCACTACAAAGAGAAACTGCAAACAAGAGCTGGGTGTAGCGCCTTATGTCTGTAATCCCAGCAGTTTGGGAGGCCAAGGTGGAAGGATCACTTGATGCCAGGAGTTCGAGGCCAGCCTGGGAAACATAGCAAGACCCTGCCTGTACAAAAAAAAAAAAAAAATGTAGTCGGGCATGGTGGCATGCACCTGTGGTTCCAGCTACTCAGGAAGCTAAGGCTGGACCGTCACTTGAGCCCCAGGAGGTTAGGGCTGCAGTAAACTCTGATTGCACCACTGTACTCCAGCCTGGGTGTCAGAGTAAGACCCTGTCTCTAAAAAATAAAAAATAGAAAAGAGCTGGGTGTAGCAGCTCACGCCTGTAATCCCAGCATTTTGGGAGGCCAAGGTGGATGGATCACCTGAGGATGAGAGTTTGTGACCAGCTTGACCAACATGGAGAAGCCCTGTCTCTACTAAAAATACAAAATTGGCTGGGCGTGGTGGTGTCCTCCTGTAGTCCCAGCTACTTGGGAGGCTGAGGCAGGAGAATCGCTTGAACCTGGGAGATGGAGGTTGCAGTGAGCCAAGATCACGCCATTGCACTCCAGCCCGGGCGTCAAGAGCGAAACTCCGTCTCAAAAAATAAATAAATAAATAAATATATAAATAAATGTTACTGGCCTTGTCCTCCAAGATAAAAAGGTCTGAGCTCTCCCCAGTTCATCCAGAACACAGAGAAGGGAAAGAATTGGGAGGGTCATTTTGGACCAGACTCATCCAAGGTGATGTTAGATGGGACAGGGATGCCACATCCCCAAAAGCAGGGAAGCCAGATGTACAGGGTGCTGGTCAGATGCTAGAGAGAGAGCAGGGAATGTGGCTTTGGTGGTCACGGGGCTGGGGACACGGAGACAGGGAGAGCCTTGTGTGTGTGTCTGCTGGTATGACCCAGCCCTTGGGTGGCTCTGGGGCCTGGGCAAGGATGGACTGGATGAGGAAGCCAGGTTCAAGGAGCTTCCATCCTGCCTTGAGCTGATTGTCTGCTGCCTCTGTCCCCTTGCTGTCCCTGCACTGTCCCTGGGCTGGCACACCTGCACCAAAGCTCTTCTCAGCATCTCACTCTGAAGATTCTGATTCTGGCCTGTCTGGATGTTTTAGTCCCTTTTGTGCTGCTATAAAGGAATACTTGAGGCTGGATAATTTTTTTTTTATATACTTTAAGTTCTAGGGTACATGTGCACAACGTGCAGGTTTGTTACATATGTATACATGTGCCATGTTGGTGTGCTGCACCCATTAACTCGTCATGTACGTTAGGTATTTCTCCTAATGCTATCTCTCCCCGCTTCCCCCAAGGATAAATTTATAAGGAAAGAGGTTTATTTGGCTCATGGCTCTGCAGGCTGTACAGGAAGCATGGTGCCAGCACCTGCTTCTTCTTTTTTTTTTTTTTTTTTTTTTTTTTTGAGACGGAGTCTCGCTGTGCTCCCAGGCTGCAGTGCAGTGGCGTGATCTCGGCTCACTGCAAGCTCCGCCTCCCGGGTTCACGCCATTCTCCCGCCTCAGCCTCCCAAGTAGCTGAGACTACAGGCGCCCGCCACCACGCCTGGCTAGTTTTTTGTATTTTTAGTAGAGACGGGGTTTCACCATGTTAGCCAGGATAGTCTCGATCTCCTGACCTCGTGATCCACCCGCCTCGGCCTCCCAAAGTGCTGGGATTACAGGCTTGAGCCACCGCGCCCGGCCTGCTTCTTCTTTTTTTAAGAAACGGAGTCTCATTCTATCCCCCAGCTGGAGTGCAGTGGCGCAATCTGGGCTCACTGCAACCTCCACCTCTTGGGTTTAAGCGATTCTCCTGCCTCAGCCTCCTGAGTAGCTGGGAATACAGGTGTGCACCACCGCGCCCAGCTAATTTTTGTATTTTTGGTAGAGACGGGGTTTCTCTATGTTGTCCAGGCTGGTCTCGAAATCTGCCTCTTTATAAGAGACAAGGTCTCACTCTGCTGCCCGATGGGAGTGCAGTGGTGAGATCCTAGCTCACTGCTGCTCCAACTCCTTGGCTCAAGTGAGCCTCCCACCTCAGCCTCCCAAGTAACTGGGACTATAGGTGTTCACCAGTAAAAAACGTCCTTTTTTTGAGATGGAATCTCATAATGTTGCTCTGGATGGTCTTGAACTTCTGGGCTCAAGTAATCCTCCCTAGCCTGGGGCTCCCAAAGCTTTGGATTCACAGGCGTGAGCCACCTCACCCAGCCAGCACCTGATTATGGTGAGAACCTCAGGAAGTTTTCAAAGGTGTTTGCAGATCACATGATGACAGAAGAAGGTAGAGAGAGAGTTAGCAGGGAGTAGGGAAAGGAGGTGTCAGGCTCTTTTCTTTCCCTTTTTTTTTTTTTTTTGAGATGGAGTCTCATTTTGTGGCCCAGGCTAGAGTGCAGTGGCGCAATGTTGGCTCACTGCAAGCTCCGCCTCCCGGATTCACGCCATTCTCCTGCCTCAGCCTCCCGAGTAGCTGGGACTACAGGCGCCCACCACCATGCCCAGCTAATTTTTTGTATTTTTTTCAGTAGAGACGGGGTTTCACCGTATTAGCCAGGATGGTCTTGATCTCCTGACATCGTGATCCGCCCGCCTTGGCCTCCCAAAGTGCTGGGATTACAGGTGTGAGCCACTGTGCCCGGCTGTCAGGCTCTTTTCAACAACCAGTTCTTGCAGGAACTAAGAGTGAGAACTCGCTCCCTTCTGCAAGAATGGCACCAAGCCGTTCATGAGGGATCTGTCCCCAGAACCCAAACACCTCCCACCAGATCCAACTCCAACATTGGGGATCCATTTTCAACACTGGGCCGGGTGAGGTGACTCAAATCTGTAATCCCAGCACTTTGGGAGGACGAGGCAGGTGGATTACCTGAGGTCAGGAGTTCAAGAACAGCCTGACCAACATGGTGAAACCCCGTCTCTACTAAAAATACAAAAATTAGCCAGATGTGGTGGCACATGCCTGTACTCCCAGCTACTCAGGAGGCTGGGGCAGGAGAATCGCTTGAATCCGGGAGGCGGAGGTTGCAGTGAGCTGAGATCGCACCACTGCACTCCAGCCTGAGCAACAAGAGCAAAACTCCATCTCGGGAAAAAAAAAAAAAAAATTCAACATGAGATTTCAAGTGGACAAATATGGAAACCATAAACCATAGCACCAGCCCCTCCACCTCCAGTTGCCCTCCCTCACCTTCTTTTAGCCACATCTCCCAGCCCAAGGTCCTACCCGGGCTCTCCCATGCCTCTGGGCCTTTGCACACGTAGTTTTCCACCTGGAAGGTGAGTTCCTCCCACCCACTCACCTGACTGGCCCCTTCTTAAGTTTTCTCTCCAGTTTTTATTTTGCAAACTTAAAACCAGGCTGGCTGGGTGCAGTGGCTCACACCTGTAATCTTAGCACATTGGGAGGCCAAGGTGGGTGGATTGCTTGAGCCCAAGAGTTCAAGACCAGCCTGGCCAACAATGGCAAAACCGTACCTCTACAAATAATACAGAAATTAGCTGGGTGTGGTGGCATGTGCCTGTAGTCTCAGTTAGGAGGCTGAGGTGGGAGGGCCACCTGAGCCCGGGGAGGTTGAGGCTGCAGTGAGGCAAGATGGTGCTACTGCACTCCAGCCTGGGCAACACAGTGAGACCCTGTATCAAAAAAAAAAAAAGAAAGAAAGAAAAGAAAAACGTAAAAGCTACAGAAGTCTGAATGCAGTGGCTTGAATCTGTAATCCCAGCACTTTGGGAGGCTGAAGAGGGCAGATCACTTGATGCCAGTTGTTCAAGACCAGCCTGGCCAACACGGTGAAACCCTGTCTCTACTAAAAATACAAAAATTATCTGGGCGTGTTGGCAGGCGCCTGTAATCCTAGCTACTTGGGAGGCTGAGGCAGGAGAATCACTTGAACCTGGGAGGCAGAAGTTGTAGTGAGCCGAGATCATGCCACTGTGCTCCAGCCTGGGCAACAGAGTGAGACCCCGTCGCAAAAAAAAAAAAAAAAAAAAAAAAAAATCTACGGAGAAGTTGTGGGAATAGTCTGATGAACTTTCAGATGCACTTTACTCCGGTTCACCAAATGCTAACATTGCTATGGTTGTAATCTGTCTTTTCTCTCCCTATATACACGCACTTTGCTTTTTCCTGAACCATTTGAAAGCTAGATGAATGTATCATGACAATTGACTGCTCAGAACTACAGCATGCATCTCCTATGAACAGGACATTCTCCACCAGAGGTTCTGGAACTTGAGCAACGTTTAGTACTGAGTCCTGCCTGCTGGCTCCTTCAATGCCCCTTCACGGCCCAAGCAGAAGCCAGGAAGGCTCCCTGGAGGAGGTGAGACTCGGGCTCAGTTTCCCTCCTTTCTTCCTTTCATTTCCTCCCTCCCTCCTTCCTTTCCTTCCTTCTTTCCTTTCTCTTTCCCTCCCTTGCTTTCTCCCTCCTCCCTCCCTCCCTCCCTTTTTCCTTCTTTCTCTTTCTCCTTCCTTTATCCCTTCCTCCCTCCTTCCTTTCTTCCTTTATTTTTGTTTTTGAGATGGAGTCTTGCTGTGTTGCCCAGGCTGGAGTGCAGTGGCATGATCTTGGCTCACTGCAACCTTCACCCCCCCAGGTTCAAGTGATTCTTGTGCCTCAGCCTCCTGAGTAGTTGCAACTATGTTGAGCGCCACCACGCCTGGCTAATTTTTGTATTTTTAGTAGAGACGGGGTTTCACCACGTTAGCCAGGCTGGTCTGAAACTCTTGACCTCAGGAGATCCTCCCACCTCAGCCTCCCAAAGTGCTAGGAGATTACAGGCTCGAGCCACTGTTCCTGGCCTCTTCTTTCTTTCTTCCAGCCCTTATTTTTTTTTTATTTATTTTTTAAATTTTTATTCATTTATTATTTTGAGACCGGGTCTCACTCTGTCGCCCAGGCTGGAGTGCAGTGGCATGATCTGGGTTCACTGCAACCTCTACCTCTCAGTTTCAAGCAATTCTCCTGCCCCAGCCTCCTGAGTAGCTGGGATTACAGATGCCTGCCACCATGCCCAGCTAATTTTTTTTTGTATTTTAAGTAGAGACTGGTTTTCACCATGTTGGCCAGGTTGGTCTCGAACTCCTGACCTCAGGTGATCCTCCTGCCTCAGCATCCCAAAGTGCTGTGATTAGAGGTATGAGCCACTGGGCCTGGCCTACAAGCTTAATTTTTTTTTTTGGAGACGGAGTCTCGCTCTGTCGCCCAGGCTGGAGTGCAGTGGCCAGATCTCAGCTCACTGCAAGCTGCACCTCCCGGGTTCACACCATTCTCCTGCCTCAGCCTCCCAAGTAGCTGGGACTACAGACGCCCGCCACCTCGCCTGGCTAGTTTTTTGTATTTTTTAGTAGAGACGGGGTTTCACCGTGTTAGCCAGGATGGTCTCGATCTCCTGACCTCGTGATCCGCCCGTCTCGGCCTCCCAAAGTGCTGGGATTACAGGCTTGAGCCACCGCGCCCGGCCTACAAGCTTTATTTTTAAGAACAGTTTCAGATTTATAGAAAAATTGAGAAGATCGTACAGAGTTCTGTATATCCCCACACTTTCTCCTAATATTAAAATCTTATATTAATACTGCCTATTTGTTTCAGTTAATGAACCAATGTTGATATCAATATTGATACAATGTTATTAACTGAAGTGTATGCTTTATATGGATTTCCACAGGTTTTTTTTTTTTTTTTAAGACAGAGTCTGGCTTGGTCGCCGAGACTAGAGTGCAGTGGTATGGTCTTAGCTCACTGCAACCTCCGCCTTCCCTGTTTAAAAGATTCTCCTGCCTCAGCCTCTTGAGTAGCTAGGACTACAGGCGCCTGCCACCATGTCCAGCTGACATTTGTATTTTTAGTAGAGACGGGGTTTCACCATATTGCCCAGGCTGGTCTCAAACTCCTGACCTCAGGTGATCCACCCACCTTGGCCTCCCAAAGTGTTGGGATTACAAGCGTGAGCCACTTTGCCCAGCCACACAGTTTTTATCTAATGGCCTTTTTCTGTTCCAGCATCTCATCTGGGATCCCATATCACATTTGTTTATATACAATTTACATTTCTTTACATACCATTTACATTTATTTACACATATTTGCATTTGTTTACATATATTGATTTCCATGGCTCTTCCCCAATGTCCTGTTTCTGTTTTAGGATCCCACCCAGGACACCAGGTGACATTTAGTCATCATGTAATGATGCTCCTCTTGGCTGCCACAGTGTCTCAGACCTTCTTTGCTAGGACAATCTTCAGGTTTTAGGAGTGCTGGTCAGCTATATCGCAGATGCTCCTGTCTTGGGATTTGTCTAATGTTTTTTTCATGATTAGATTAGGATTATGGGTTTGCAGCAGAAAGATCTCAGGTAAAGTGCCATTTGCTTTACATTCTATCACGAGTATAGATTATCAACATGACAAATAACTACTGATGTTGACTTTGATCTCCTGGCTGGGGCAGTGATTGTCGGCTTTCTCCACTCACTGTAAGGTTACCCTGCCTGTACTGTACCCTTGGAACTAAGTCACTGTGCACAGCCCATACTCACATTATTCTCCCCTCCATGAGGGCAGAAGTAGCTGCATACATTTTTTGGAGTTAAAATTTTTTTTTTAAACTAAAAAAACCTTTTTTTTTTTTTTCAGACAGAGTTTTGCTCTTGTCGCCCAGTCTGGAGTGCAGTGGCCTGATCTCGGCTCACTGCAACCCCTGCCTCCTGGGTTCAAGCATTTCTCCTGCTTCAGCCTCCCAAGTAGCTGGGATTACAGGTGTGCACAACCATGCCCAGCTAATTTTTGTACTTTTAGTAGAGATGGGGTTTTGCTATGTTGGTCAGGCTGGTCTCGAACTCCTGACCTCAAGTGACCCACCCACCTGGGCCTCCCAATGTGCTGAGATTACAGGTGTGTGGCACCATGCCCGGCCTAAAATCTTTAAAAAATTTTTTTATTTTTTGTAGAGACAGGGTCTTGTTATGTTGCCCAGGGTGGTCTGGAACTCCTGAGCTCAAGTGATCCTCTCACCTGGACCTCCCAAAGTGTTGGGATTACAGGCGTGAGCCACCTCGTCCGGTTCCACCAGTGATTTCTGATTCCTCAGTGTGGCTGCAAGGCCACTGAGACCCAGGCCCTGAAGAGACCACACAGACTGAAGCCTGGAGGTTTCCATGGCAGCCAAAGCTGGGCAATGGCTGATGGGACAAGTGAGGGCCTTCCATTCCCGATGTCCTGGGACTGCATATATCTAGGTCAGAGCGGGAGCTACAGGAGGGATGGACTGTGAGTTCTCTGCCAGCCTGCTGAGATGGCAAAGAATGGGAATAAAATTGCCTGAAAGAAAATAAACATGGATGCTTGTTGCACGGCTGTGGGTGAGGAGAGCCAGCCTGTATGGGGACATGGGGATGGAGACTGATGCTGGGAGGTAGTGACACCAACTGTGTGGCAGCTGGCAGGCCCCTGGGCATCCATACTCCCCCTGCTCAGTTGGCGAGAAGCAAGAAAGCATTAAGGGAGGGAGGGAGGAAGGAAAAGAGGTGGGAGTTGAGTGCTGTGGGTGAACACTGAGGCACACTTCAAAAGCTCAAGCCACGATGCTTATGCCCTGATATAAAAAGAGCATTGAGTTGAGCGAGGTGGCTCACATTTGTAATCCCAGCACTTTGCGAAGCCGAGGCAGGTGGATCAGTTGAAGTCAGGAGTTCGAGACCAGCCTGGCCAACATGGCGAAACCCCGTCTCTACTAAAAATACAAAAATTAGCTGGGCGTGGTGCACGCCTGTAATCCCAGCTACTCAGGAGGCTGAGGCAGGAGGATCACTTGAACCTGGGAGGCGGAACTTGCAGTGATCCGAGACTGCACCATCGCAATCCAGGCTGGGTGACAGAGTGAGACTCTGTCTCAAAAAAAAAAAAAAAAAAAATTGAAAAATTACAAAGCTCAAACCTAATCACCAGTGTGGCTGCTCCTGGCCCCACCCTGCCTCCTACTCCCCAGGGGAGGGGACAGTTCAGACAGGGATGTGTCCTTCCGGGGGCCTGAGATGATCCAGACATGGGAGCTGGCAGGGAATGAGGACTCCAGCAGGGCTGGGTCAGTAGGAGCACCTGGCAATAGGGCAAAGATCTGGCAGCTGGACTTCTTGGGCTCTGAGAAGGCAAGAGATTAGTATCTGTGTGTGACAGGAGAGGGCGTGGCTGGTGTCTGCCCATCCACGCTGCGGGGAGATGTGGGAGAGATGGGGCAGGGGACACAGGGCAGGAGAGAGGCCAGGCCTGGGGCCTCTGTGCCGGGAGGGATAATATGATCTCTGAGTCACCTGGAAATGGGGCGAGATGGTGCTGATGATCCCGGACTCCTGGGTTTTGTCCCTGGCTCTGTCACTGCTGACTCATGGGCTGCTGACCTAGGAGTCTCCTGGTCGGCGTGCGGGTTTCTCTCAGCCTCTTAGTGTGTCAGAGACAGCTTCTCTGTAAACCCTCGTCATCGGGGGTGTGCCCGGCTTCTGGGTTCTGTGTTCTGGCATCCTCTGATCTTCTAAGACGGAGCAGGATGGGATGATCCCAGCTCTTTGCTCCGCTGACTGGTGACAAGGCCTGTTCTGGCCTGGGACCAGGGGGGCACTTCTCTAGGAGTCCTGGCTGGTCCTGAGACAAAGGCACCCTCCCAGTGAAGCCCCGCCTCCTCTGTCCTCCATCACCCAGCCCACAGCAAGACCACCCTCCTGACTCTCCCTCCAACTGACCCGAGCTCCTGGGTTGCGCCCTTGAGGCCCACACTGATGCTCCCAACTTATTTCCCAGCCCTACGCCCTCACCTGCCTGGCTTCCGACTCCTCAAGTTCAGTTTTCCACAGATACTCCCTCCCCACACACACCCCTGTTTTTGTCCCTGCTACTCTCCTTTTTGGAGAACGCTCTCCTCTTCATAGGTCTCTAAGCTTTTACTCACCCTTCTGGTTTCCTCTCCACGTGCCACCTCCTCCAGGAAGCCTGCCTGGTGTGCCCCAGGTAGAGTTGATTTTTCCCTCTCCAGTGCTCACACAGAGCTGGTTTTCCCTGCGTGGGAGCTGTTTATTTCAATTCAGGCTGGGCTGATTACACCCTGATGAGCTCCATGCCAGCCCTGGGCAATAGAAGAGTAGGGGTAGAGGATGAGCCCCAGAATCAGACATCGGGCAGGGTGTGAATACCGGTTTTGCCATTATTCTGGGGGCCCTGGAATGTCACATCAGCTCCCAGAGCCTTAGTTTTCTCATCTCTAAAATGCGAACGGGCTGGGCATGGTGGCTCACACCTGGAATCCCAGCACTTTGAGAGGCTGAGGCAGGAGGATCACTTGAGGCCAGGAGTTCAAGGCCAGCCTGGGCATCATCGGGAGACCCTGTCTCTACAGAAAAACAAAAAGTTAGCTGGGTGTGGGGGTGCACACCAGTAGTCCCAGCTACACCAGAGGCTGAAGGTGGAGGTTTGCTTGAGCTCAGGAGTTCGAGGCTTCAGTGAGCTATGACTGTGCCACTGCACTCCAGCCTGCGTGACAGAGCGAGGCTTCATGTCTTAAAAACGAAAACAAGAGAACGACAATGATACCCCTACACTGTTTTGCAGTGAGATAAAATGATTTCCTGTTATTCAATGTTATTCGAAGGCACTTAGCATAGTGCCTGGCCCTGAAGCAGACGCTCAAAACATGGTTTACTGGCTGGCTTGCTCCCTGAGAGGCCAGGGCAAGAGGAGGCTGCCCTGGATGGGGAGAGGGAGGGGTGGGGTTGGGGAGGACTGACTCCTCCATCAGATTAGAGGGTCTTCAGGAATTCCACAGCCCTTAGGTCCTCTCCCTCCCCCGCCTCTGGGAAATTGGAGTAAAGTCCAGTAGAGACAGGACTGCCCTGAAGTGAGGTGGGGGGAGCCAGAGGGAGGGGTGGAGGAGGGTGGGAGGGAGGGTTTATGCCTGGGACCTGGATGGACCTCTCTGTGAAGTGGGGGAGTGGCCTGTGAGGGGCTGGACAGCTGGGTAGGACGGTGGGAATGCCGAAGGTCATGGTAAATATGGGGCTTGCTAATTATTTATTTATTAGAGATGAGGTCTTGCTCTGTCACGCAGGTTGGAGTGCAGTGGCATGATCATGGCTCACTGTAGCCTCCAACTCCTGGGTTTAAGTGATCTTCCTGCCTCAGCCTCCCGAATAGCTGGGATTTACAGCTGTATGCGACCATGCCTGGCTAATTAAAAAAAAAACAATTTTTTTTAAATAGAAAAAGGGTCTCACTATGTTGCCCAGGTAGGTCTTCAATTCCTGGCCTCAAATGATCCTCCTGCCTCAGCCTCCCAAAGTGCTGGGATTACAGGCATGAGCCACCATGCCTGGCCAGACGTTTTGAAACCGATGGACATAAACCGAAATCGATGCACCGATTTGGAGGAAAGTAATTTAACAACGGTCCTCTCAGTCCTGTCCCCTGTATAAGCCTCCTCCCCTTCACACAGTCATCTCCTCCAAGTCTGTCTAACTAAGCTCTCTCACCGAGTCCCCTCCCTTTGCTCAGCCCCTCTTCCCATCTCTGCCACCAGAAGTGCCCGACCCTGGGACTCCAGCCAGGAGGCATCAGTGTGGTCTTTCTTCTCTTCCTTAGAAGAACCCCCAGACATGGCCACCGCCCCCACCCACGGCCCACGTGGTGCCCAACCTGGGGGCAGCACCCGCTCAGCCAGTCTGGCCAGATTAGTCAGCCACGCCTGCCATCACCTAGCACCAGGCCGAGGGGGTGGACGGTCTGCTGCTGTGGGCAGTCAGGCTGAGGGCCAGGGACTCTCCCTTTCAGCCTGGTGCTAAGACTCCAATCTGAGCTCAAGGACTTCAGAAAGAAATAGGATCTTGTTGTCTAAAGAAAAAAAAAATCCATCCTTTACTATTTTTCTATTACTATTTTTTTGAGACGGAGTCTTACTCTGCCGTGCAGACTGGAGTGCAGTGGCGCGATCTCAGCTCAATGGAAGCTCTGCCTCCCAGGTTCACCCTGTTCTCCTGCCTCAGCCTCCCAAGTAGCTGGGACTACAGGCGCCCGCCACCACGCCTGGCTAATTTTTTGTATTTTTAGTAGAGACGGGGTTTCACCGTGTTAGCCAGGATGGTCTCGATCTCCTGACCTCGTGATATGCCCACCTCGGCCTCCCAAAGTGCTGGGATTACAGACATGAGTCACCACGCCAAACCTACTGTTTTTTATTTTTTAAGGGACAGGATCTTGGTCTGTTGCTCAGGCTGGAGTGCAGTGGCGCGATCTCAGCTCACTGCAACCTCTGCCTCCAGGTTTCAAGCGATTCTCCCACCTCCATCTCCCGAGCAGCTGGGACCATAGGCATACGCCACCACGCCCGGCTAATTTTTAGTATAGACAGGGTTTCACCATATTGGCCAGGCTAGTCTAGAACTCTTGGCTCAAGCGTTCCTTCTGCCTCAGCCTCCCAAAGTGCTGAGATTACAGGCGTGAGCTACTGTTTCCACCCTAGGAATCAATTTAATACACACTGGCTTCCCTGGCTTTAGTCTTCCTGTTCCCAGAAGGCACGGAGTACAGGCTCTGGGAGCTAGACTGCTCAGCCCACTGAGATCTTTTTGGCTGCAGGACAGTGATCCATCACCGGCCCTAGGGCTCAGAAGCCAGTAGGAGCTTGGGGTTAGAAGGGAGACTTTGTTTTTGCCCCTTTGCTAAGGACTCCCAGGGAGCTGAGCTCAGGGCAAGCTGCATGTGTGTGTGTTACAACTGGGGACTTGGGGCCCATGCCTGTAATCCCAGCACTTTGGGAGGCTGAGACAGGTGGATCACTTCAGGTCAGAAGTTCGAGACCAGCCTGGCCAACATGGCAAAACCCCGTCTCTACTAAAAACACAAAAATTATCCGGGTGTGGTGGCGGGCACCTGTAGTCCCAGCTACTTGGGAGGCTGAGGCAGGAGAATTGCTTGAACCTGGGAGGCAGAGGTTGCAGTGAACCGAGATTGTACCACTGCACTATAGCCTGGGTGACAGAGCGACATTCCTTCTCAAAAAAAAAAAAAAAAAATTGGGGACTTGACCAAGCCCCTGGAACTCTGGGGACAGGGGTCTGAAAAGTCCTAGCTCCCACCTGATATGACCAGGATCCGAACTGAGCAGCAGCTGCTTTGCGTGCGGAACTTTGCTCCCTCCCCTTGGTATTACACTTTTCGGCTCACGAAGCATTTTTACATCCTTCTCTCATTTCACGTGTGTCTCAGATTGGGGAGTGGGCCCCAGTGTTCTCACTGTACAAAGGAGGAAGTTGGGGTTCAGAGATGGAATTGGCTTCTCCAAGGTCACAGGGCTGGTAGGATGGCTCATGGATACACAGCTTCCCAGCTTTTGTCCTTTTTGGCTTGCGAAGCATTTTCACATCCCCATCTCATTTCACGTCTGTTTTTGTTTTTGATACTGGAAGGGGTGCATCATCCTCATTTTTACAAAGGAGGAAGCTGTGGCTCAGAGATGGTCCCTGGGTTGGAAAGATGGTTTACGGGGTGGGCAGAGATGGGTGAGCTGATCTGGTGGTTTTTATCCTTGATAGAAACCAGCACGTGTGGCCGGGCACGGTGGCTCACGCCTGCAATCCCAGCACTTTGGGAGGCCAAGGCGGGCAGATCACTTGAGGCTGGAAGTTCGAGACCAGCCTGGCCAACATGCTGAAACCCTGTCTCTACTAAAACTACAAAAATCAGCTGAGTGTGGTGGTGTGCACCTGTAGTCCCAGCTACTCGGGAGGCTGAGGCATGAGAATTGCTTGAACCCAAGAAATGGAGACTGCAGTGAGCAGAGATCGCGTCGTCTCAAAACCAAAACAACAACAACAAAAGTTAGAAACCAGCACATGTGATCCAATTCTGTCAGCACAAAATCACACAGTGCAAGTTACAAAAAAGAAAAAGAAAATAAATGAGTGGCAACCCTGCACTCTCTGACCCCAAAACCAAGGTGATAACAACAGATGTCTTATAAGGTGTTCCTGTAAAAGATCTCTGGGCTTTGGAAAGAGGGCCAGATGCAGGCCTGGAGGTAAATTTCCTTGTTTTCCTCTGCCTTAGGGCTGTGGGAGCCAGAGCGGAGAGGAGAGAAGCACCTCTTGCCTTTGCTGGTGTTTTTCCTGCAGCGGGTGGGTGGGACTGAGCCAACGGTCTCTTGGCATCAACAAAGCATCAACAAATCTCTCTCTAGCTCCACTGAGCTGCTGGCTGATCCCCAAGGACATCCTTCTGGCCTCTCCTTCACACCTGGGTCCTCTAGCCCTGTGTGAGCTCCGTGCTTCTTCCCCGCCTTGTGTCTGCTCTATGCCTGGAGGCCCTCCTGCACCTGCCCTCCCCTCAACCTCCAACCCCTCCCTGCTCTCTGCTCCCGATACGCGTGGCTGTGCCTGGGAGGGAAGGACAGCTTGTTAAGTCACTTCTGTAGGGCCACAGGTGGACTGTTGTAGGACTTGCATGCCCCCCTCCCCCATGCCTGCTTCTCCAAGTGCCAGTTGGCTGTGTCCCAGGAAAGCAAGGGCAGGAAGTGGCGGGGTGGGGCAGGAGGTGGGGGGGAGGCGGGGGAGTAGGTTCTGGCCATCTGGCCAAGTCATGTATCTACTCAGAAAGCTTGCTAAAGGCTACCTGGCTGGGACCACAGGTAAGAGGCACCTGGGGAAGGAGGCACCCATGCTGGAGTGCCCACCCGTCCTAGGCAAGCCCCTGGCCTTCTCTGGGCTTCAGTTTACTCCTTTGAGCCAAGGCAATAAAAGTCCCTGCCCTGCTGACGGCCGGAGGCTGTGATGAGGTCACATCATCGCCAGGAAAGCACTTATCATCAGTCATGATGGTTACTTATCTCTGGTGTTATTTAGCCCATAGGCTCTGTGTGCGGAGAGAGCCTTGTAAAGAAAGCCCCAGGGAGGCGTGGTCCGGGCAGAAACCATCCCTGTTTGTTTTGGTGAGTGTGCTTATGATGGGGGTCAAGGTGTAGGAGTGTGGTTTGAAACTGGAGAATGCTTCATTCTTTCCATCATCAAACATTCCTTTTTTTTTCTTTTCTTTTCTTTTTAGACGGAGTCTCGCTCTATCACCCAGGCTGGAGTGCAATGGCGTGATCTCGGCTCACCACAACCTCCGCCTCCCAGGTTAAAGCGATTCTCCTGCCTCAGTCTCCTGAGTAGCTGTGATTACAGGTGTGAACCACCACACTCAGCTAATTTTTGTATTTTTAGTAGAGATGGGGTTTCACCATGTTGGCCAGGCTGGTCTCGAACTCTTGACCTCATGTTCCGCCCATCTTGGCCTCCCAAGGTACTGGGATTACAGGCATGAGCCACCGCACCCTGCCCAAACATTTCTTTTTCTTTCTTTTTTTTTTTTCGAGACAGGGTCTTGCTCTGTTGCCCAAGGCTGGAGTGCAATGGTGTGATTATGGCTCACTGCGGCCTCCAACTCTTGGCCTCAAGCGATCCTCCCATCTTGGCCTCCCAAAGTGCCGGCCTTATAGGCATGAGCCGCAGCCCTCTTTCCAAAGCCCAGAGATCTTTCTAACATTTATTGAGCATCTGTGATGTATCAAGCCCGGTGCTGGGCACTGAGGTTGCAGAAGGCATTGTTCCTGTCTTCCAGGAGCCCCAGGCTAGCAGGGGAGATAGATGTGTATAGAGTTAACCACAATACCAGGCCTCAACTTCCCATCTGTAACATGGGTGGATCATGCTAGATTGTTCCAGCCTGTCCGGTGCTTCATTAGCCGATCAACAGATCCGTCTCAAATACCTCCCGTGGGTACTCACTGATTGCTTCAACCCAAACCATGGCACCCTTGATGACTTTCCCTCAGGAAGCTCAAGGAATATGCATCCCTCTGGGTCTGAACTGGGCACACAGCCACCACTGCTGGACAATGGTGGCAGCTCAGGGACACACTGGAGCCCTGGCCCCTGCAGAGTTCCCAGCAGGGTTTGGATGAGAGATGCAAAATGACCACACGGCGGGTGAGGAGGGGCTCCCTCGGTGCTGCTGGGATGAGCCCTAGACACTCTCAATCACCCCCACGATGACCCCTTCCCAGAGGTCCCCTCAGTCATCTGCCCTGAACCAAGATCTTCCTGATCCTAGACCCTCCTCCCTCCCTCCATCCCCCAGGGCTCGGTGACATTCCGGGCAGAAATTTCTGACTCTTTTACTCTGGAACCTCCCTCCCCAGCCCAGTCTCTGGTCAAACTGGATTCCTGGCTGTTCCCAGAACAAGCTGCCCTTCCCCACCTTGCCACCTCTGCCCTTGTTCTCTCTGCCCGAATGTCCTCCTTCACCAGTCTCGCTGCCTTGCACATCTCTCCTAAGGGCTGTGTTCCCAGAACGAGCTTCGTTTGTTCAGCCTGGCCCACCGTCTACCAGAATGTCCTCCTTCAGCCAGTCCCGTTGCCTTGCAAACCTTTTCTGGGGGACCCGTTCATGATGCCTTCTGTGGCATAATCCAAGAATCCAGTGCCCCCAGGAGTTGTGCCACCCAGCACCCCTTTGCAGTCAAGCTCCCCCAGCACCACACCTCCCCACCCCGGAAGAGTTTCCCTTCTCTTTGAAATCTCATGGGACTTTGCACCCACCCTGGCTTTATTGGAAGGCTTTGTATGTCTCCACAGGGTAAACACCCATTTACTGGGGTGATGATGTCTCCAGGATCTAGTTAATGTTTGTCGTCGTTGGTGACCAGCCCCACCCAGTTCTGGGCAAGCAGGGTGGCCCCTGGCAGGAACAGAGCCCACCAGACTAAACTTCTGTGGAGGTGGAGAGGGGCAGGCTTCTGTCTCTTTTTGGCTAAAGGTGCATCATGTCCAAGGCCCCTCTTCTAGCCAAACAGAGAAGCCGGTGATAGAGATGGGTGAGAGTGGGTGATGTACCCAGGAGTCCCGGCTTCCCGGCTCCTCACTTCCCTACACGTAACTTTATCCAGCCGGTGCCGCAGAGGCTGCTGGTGAGGCCAGATGCATGAATGATCATAATCACAACAGCAGTGAAACTGCCAGTGATGAAACTGATAAGGACAAGAAAGGACAGTAATCAAGGTGCGGTTTCTCGTGGATGTTTCCAAGACTGCATCCTCAAACTCTCTCCCTGAGGGTCTCCACCCTGTCCTCCCACCTAAACCTAGAATGAGGGGACCCTGGCCTGTGGGGACCCTGGTCTTCAGGATCCCAAACCTGGCTGGTCTGGCTGCCCCCTGGCCTTGCCCTGTGAATATCCAGCTGTCCCTGGGCTGTGATTCAGTGTCTGTCTCCCGGGTGACCTCAGCATGGGCTTTGAGGAAGGGGAGAGGGTAGTTTCTTCTGAGACTGGATAGTGACTCAGGGACCAGGGGCAGGGGCCTCAAAAGTGCCTTTGTTGGCCTGGGCTCAGGAATCCAGAGAAACTGGTCAGGAGGAGGTCCCAGTGACGAAAACCCCTCCCTCTGCCCCCGCCCCTCTGCCAGAGCCATATAACTGCTCAACCTGTCCTGAGAGAGAGAGTGCCCTGGCAGCTGTCGGCTGGAAGGAACTGGTCTGCTCACACTCGCTGGCTTGTGCATCAGGACTAGCTTTTTCTCCTGACTCACAGCGCAAAGGAGCTCTCTGTGAACGTTAAGTCCGTCCCCAGCGCTTGGAATCCTACGGCCTCCACAGCCGGATCCCCTCAGCCTTCCAGGTCCTCAACCTCCACGGACGCTGAGCGATGGCCTCCATGGGGCTACAGGTGACGGGCATCGCGCTGGCCGTCCTGGGCTGGCTGGCCGTCATGCTGTGCTGCGCGCTGCCCATGTGGCGCGTGACGGCCTTCATCGGCAGCAACATCGTCACCTCGCAGACCATCTGGGAGGGCCTGTGGATGAACTGCGTGGTGCAGAGCACCGGCCAGATGCAGTGCAAGGTGTATGACTCGCTACTGGCACTGCCGCAGGACCTGCAGGCGGCCCGCGCCCTCGTCATCATCAGCATCATCGTGGCCGCTCTGGGCGT
The DNA here is from genome assembly GCF_008728515.1 of Papio anubis. Taxonomy (NCBI): domain Eukaryota; kingdom Metazoa; phylum Chordata; class Mammalia; order Primates; family Cercopithecidae; genus Papio; species Papio anubis. Next base: position 136,043,632 of record NC_044979.1, on the reverse strand, counting down.
GCTGCTGTCCGTGGTGGGGGGCAAGTGTACCAACTGCCTGGAGGATGAGAGTGCCAAGGCCAAGACCATGATCGTGGCGGGTGTGGTGTTCCTGTTGGCCGGCCTGCTGGTGATAGTGCCCGTGTCCTGGACGGCCCACAACATCATCCAAGACTTCTACAACCCGCTGGTGGCCTCCGGGCAGAAGCGGGAGATGGGTGCCTCGCTCTACGTCGGCTGGGCTGCCTCCGGCCTGCTGCTACTTGGCGGGGGGCTGCTTTGCTGCAACTGCCCACCCCGCACAGACAAGCCTTACTCTGCCAAGTATTCTGCCGCCCGCTCTGCTGCTGCCAGCAACTACGTGTAAGGTGCCACGGCTCCACTCTGTCCCTCTCTGCTTTGTTCTTCCCTGGACTGAGCTCAGCACAGGCTGTGACCCCAGGAGGGCCCTGCCACAGGCCCCTGGCTGCTGGGGACTGGCGACTGGGCAGAGACTGAGCCAGGCAGGAAGGCAGCCGCCTTCAGCCTCTCTGGCCCATTCGGACACCTTCCCAAGGCCGCCTCCTACTAGCAAGAACAGAGTCCACCCTCCTCTGGATATTGTGGAGGGACGGAGGTGACAGGGTGTGGCAGTGGAGTGGGGAGCTGGCTTCTGCTGGCCAGGATGGCTCAACCGTGACTTTGGGCTCTGCCTGCATCGGTGTTGGCCACTGTCCCCATTTACATTTTCCCCACTCTGTCTGCCTGCATCTCCTCTGTTCCGGGCAGGCCTTGATGTCACCTCTAGGACTGTGCCTTGCTCACCGAAACCCACACCCAGGAGTATGGCTGAGGCCTTGCCCACCCACCTGCCTGAGGAGGGCAGAGTGGATGGACGGGTTTGGAGGGGAGGGGTGAAGGCTTTGTAAACAGGTTTGGGCAGTGGTGGGGGAGGGGGCCAGAGAGGCCACTCAGGCTGCCCAGCTCTGTGGCCTCAGGACTCTGCCTCACCCACTTCAGCCCTGGGCCACTGGAGACTGATCCCCTCTGAGTCCTCTGCCCCTGCCAAGGACACTAACCAGCCTGGGAGGGTGGCAGGGAGGAGGGGCGGCTTCATCCTCGGGAGTCCTGGGGTTTTTCCTCCTCCTTCTTCGTGGTTTCTGTTTTGTAATTTAAGAAGATCTATTCATTACTGTAATTATTATTATTTTCTACAATAAATGGAACCTGTGCACAGGAGGAACTTGTATTGTCTCTGATTTCAGCTGTGGAGGTGGGTGGGGCAGGGCTGGAGGCCTGGGCAGGGGGTAGGTGAGGGGCAAGGCCGCTGTGTTTTGGCCAGTACATGAACACTTAAAAAAAAAAAAAAAAAAAAAGAGATCCAGGGAACTGTGAAAAACTGGAGCTGGGCTGGGTGTGGCGGTGAGCACCTGTAATCCCAGCACTTTACTAGGTCGAGGTGGGAGGATCGCTCGAGGCAGGAGTTTGAGACCAGCCTGCCCAACATTGTGGCGCCATCTCTCCAAAAAGTTTAAAAAATGAGCTGGGCCTGGTGGCTCATGCCTGTAATCCCTGTACTTGGGGAGGTTGAGGTAAGCGAATTGCTTGAGCCCAGGAGTTTATGAGGCTGCAGTGAGCTTTGATCGCACCACTGCACTTCAGCCTGGGTGACGGGGCGAGACCTTATCTCTTAACAACAACAACAAAAAAAAAGAAACGGGCCTCCAAGGTGTCACCTTAAAAAATAAATTAAATGGGCCTCCAAAGTATCAAAGTTTAAAAAAAAAGAAATGGACCCCCAAGCCATCACCTAAAAAAAAAAAAAAATGAGATAGGCCCCCAAGGTATCACTTTGTCCAGATGGGGGCCCTTCGTTGGTTGGAGGGTAAACCTGTATACAGGAAACAGTGTATGCCTGGGACCCCGGTGAAGGGTTGGGGACCCTAGGAGGGAGGTGCCCACATACGCTCCCAGCTCTGAGGTATGGGCCACCAGCCACCCCCACCCCGCTGTTGCTCCAGCTTTGTCTGGGCAGCCAGGCTGGTCTGTTCCTCTTTGCTGAGTCACCCAGGTTCCCCTTCCCAGCCTTTGCATAGCCGGTCCCTGCTCCCAGCCTGGAATGTCCCTTTTCCCTCCTCCACCCTTCTGGATCCTGCTTGTCCTGAAAGCCCAGCTCCCAGGCGCCTCCCCCATGAAGCCTTCCCACTCTCTTGGATGGAGAAATTATTATCAGCCCTGTTCAAACCCCTGAGGTGCTGAGGGTCACCAAATGCCTTTCACCTGGAGGGCAGCCTCCAAGCCACGTCCAGAGCTCGGCATTCTGATTCCTTGATCGATGAGGGAATGGAGTGTGGCCCAGGCCCAGACCTACAGCTTAGGAATTTGGACTCCGAATTTGGGTGGGGAAGCTGTCCAGGACAGGGCTTGGGCCTCAGCAACCACTTGGGCTTGGCCTTGGCCTTGGGTCTGCCCTGCCGCTGTTGTGGAAAGGATGTTCTAAGGTTGCTCGGGCTTCATTTTCTCATTTTCTTGTCAGTAAGTTGGAGGTGAGCAGACCCAGCAGCCTGGAAGGAGTGACCCCGGGAGGCCCCAGGGAGGGGTCTTCTCCATCACTTCTTGCTACTTCCCTCCCTTCCTCCCTTCCTCCCTTCCTTCCTTCCTTCCTTTCTTCCTCACCCAGCTATTTTGTATTTTTAGTAGAGACGGAGTTTTGCCATGTTGGCCAGGCTGGTCTCGAACTCTTGACCTCAGGCGATCTGCCTGCCTTGGCCTCCCAAAGTGCTGGGATTACAGGCGTGAGCCACTGTGCCTCGCTCCCCGCTTTTTTTTTTTTTCTTGAGATAGAATCTCACCCTATTTCCCACACTGGAGTGCAGTGGCGCAATCATAGCTCACTGTAGCCTCCAACTCATGGGCTCAAGCAATCCTCCCACCTCAGCCTCCTGAGTAACTGGGACCATAGGTGCTCACCACCACGCCTAGCTAATCAATTTTTTTTTTTTTAGAGATGGGTTCTTGCTATGTTGTCCAGGCTGCTCTTGAACTCCTGGGCTCAAGGAGTCCTCCTGCCTTGGCTTCCCAAAGTGCTGGGATTATGGGGGTGAGCTGCTGTGCCTGGTGGGGAATTCTTGACTTAATCTCCTGGATTGAGGAGACGCCCTCCTCACCACTCACCCACACCTCTGCCGGAGGATATGACTGTGTCTGAATGGACAGGAAGAAAACCCGCATGTGGGCTTTGGATCTTGGGCTAGTCCCTTCACCTCTCTGGGCCTCAGTTTCCCAGCTGGCACAGAGGATGATTATCTAACATCACAGGAAGGCTGGTATGTGTGTTTGAAGTGCCTGACAGTAAGTGCTGGCTGAATGACCTTGTCACCTCAGGTCCAGGCACCTATAGTGTGCCCAGGGTGGCCTCAGGTGCACTGAGAAGGAGAGATGGGGAAGACCCAGTGACTGGTCTGGGAAGGTTCCTGGAGGAGGGGGTAAGGAGAAGCAAGGCGTTGCTGGTAGAAGGGAGTGCGGTGAGAGGAGAGGCTCTGGAGCAGGGGAGACCGTCACCCATGGGCAGCCCAATGGGGTTGAAGGGCTTAGTAAGCACAGGTTGGTCTAGGATGTCCGATCCTGGCTGCTTCACCCAGTAGAAAGTTCCTGTCTTTTTTGGCCCAACTTCGACCTTTTCGGCTGACCTCATCCATGTCTCTGCATTTGTCAGCCTTCAGGGCTCCCCTGGATGCCTGTCCAGACCTGCCCAGGCTTAGCCACAGTCTCTGCTGGGCCTGGCAAGGGGTGCGGAGAGAGGAGGGAGAGGAAGCATTTTTCCCTCTGTGATTTCCTGTCCTGTGCCTCCTGGTTCTCATGCTCAGCCCCTCTCCTTTCTGCCTTAGGCTGTGCCCTACGTGGATTCCTCACCGGGTCTCAGAAATGCCTCTCTTCTCTACATTCTCGGAGCAGGGCCAGGCGTGGTGGCTCAAGTCTGTAATTCCAGTACTTTGGGAGGCCAAGGCGGGTGGATCACTTGAAGTCAGGAGTTCGAGACCAGTCTGACCAACATGATGAAACCCCGTCTCTATTAAAAATGCAAAAATCAGCTGGGCACGGTGGTGGGCTGCTGTAATCCCAGCTACTTGGGAGCCTGAGGCAGGAGAATCTCTTGAAGGTTGCAGTGAACTGAGATCGTGCCGCTATACTCCAGCCTTGGCGACAGAGCGAGACTCTGTCTCAAATTAGATAAACAAATAAATAAGTAAATAAATTCTGGGGGCAATGAGCACTCACGGCTCTGGTGGGGCTACCTCTGACCAGATCCTGTGCTCTCTGGCCCCTTGCTGGGCCCCAGTGGGTTGGAGATCAAGGCCCAGAGGGCAGGGTCTGAGCCCTCTGCCCAGAGCAGAGAAAAGCCCCGAGCAAGAACACAGCAGGAGACGGGAGATACACCTGCCTGGACAGCGCGATGTGTGGAGTTTACAAACAGTGCTCACAGCTCTCATCTCCCCTAAGCAGCCCTATTTCCCAGATGAGGAAACAGACCAGGAAAGAGAAAGAGACGCCCCGAAGGCAGTCCACGAATGAGTGAGGAAGCAGGCAGAGGAGGGAACAGAACTGAGCCCTCACTGTGGGCTGGGACCAAAGCAAAAGCTTTAGAGACAGGATTTCACCTGATTCTCACTTTAGTCCTATGGGGACCGGATTGTAGCATTTATACCACCTGGCTCCCGGGCTAGGAAATGGAGGCTGCAGGGGAGGGTGGAGTTGCTCCTGGTTGCCCAAGGATAAGAGCCAAGCTGGCCACCTGTCTGCCCCGCCTGTTTGCGTGGGTCTGCCGTTGGTGACTGGGATGTTAGGCTAGGCTGTATGTGGCGATGGGCAGAACGCTGCCCCTTGCTTAGCCTGAGGGACTCTGGGGCCTGTGTCTGTGCTGTGCAGAGGGGAAGGTGTATGGTGATGGGGATTGGGGGTGCTTGGCTGGGCTGCTCCTCACCTGGCTTGGTGACACATAGGAGCTCAGGTATCGCATTGCAGGGCACCTGGCCATCACTGGGGGCGCCAACTATCAGTACCATGTCGAAGGTCCCAGTGTGCGTGGGGAGGGGTGGGGACATGGTGTGACGCTTGGAAGGTGCTTTGTCTATGGTGTGGCCTCAGACCACCCTGGAGGGGACGAAGCTATCACCCGCATCTGCAGGACCCAGGTTCCCTGGAGGATAAGGTAAGTATGGCCCAGTTCTGGGCTGCAGTCAGATCATGGGGTGTAGGATTGAGTGAGGGACTGGGGGCTTAGTGTGGGAGGGGGATGGAGGTTCGGCAAGGGAAAGGGCTTTATGAGGGGGCACCGTGGGGTGTTGGGATGGGAGAGGAAGTACCTTCAGGGCCAGGCAGAGGCTCCTGGCCCAGGGTGCAGAGGCTGAGGTGCTGATAGAGGCCACGGGCCCCAGCCTGTTCCAGCATCCCTAGGCTCCCATTCACCCCATGTAGCTGGAGGAAGCCTCGAGCCCGCAGCTGGGGTAGGGGTGGGAGACTCAGTCATGGTTCACACTTGCCACTTCCCAGCTGGGTCCCTGTGCCTTGGGAGGGCAGTGGATTCTGCACTGAATGTGGCCCATGCATTTGCTTTTCAAAAAATTTTGAGACAAGATCTCTTTCTGTCGCCCAAACTGGAGTGCAATGGCATGATCACAGCACACTGCAGCCTTGAACTTCTGGCCTCAAGTGATCCTCCCACCTCAGCCTCCCATGTAGCTGGGACTACAGGTGTGCACCACCCTGCCTGGCTAATTTTAAAATTTGTTTGTAGAGACAGGAGTCTTGCTATGTTGCCCAGGCTGACCTCAAACTCCTGGCCTCAAGCTGTCCTCCTGCCTCGGCCTCCCAAAGTGCTGGGATTACAGGTTCGAGCCACTGTGCCTGGTCCCATCTCATGCATTTGGAACAGTGAGTCTAAGGCACGGCGCAGGGTTCTGGGGCCAGGGACAGTAGGAGATTTGAGGAAGTGTGGGGCTAAGGAGTAGGCGGGGGATCTGGAAGAGCCTCACCTCGGCAGCCACTAGGCCTGTGCCGCAGGCCACGTCCAGGATCAGGGCACTGTGGGGCAGGCCTGGAAGGGTTTGTGTGAGGCGACTGTGAGGCGGGGGGCATGGTACTGCAGGGTGGCCACATCCTGAGGAAAGAGTGCCGGGCCTACAACACCGGTGCCCTAGTGTCTGGGGGATCCCCCTTGTGGGTGGTCTCAGAGTATGCCGGGCCAAGCTGTGTGTGTTGGGGATCAAGCCTGGCTGGGGCTACTATGAGGGGATGCCCAGGCATGAGGTACTTCCCATTGCTATAGGGCCAGGACTGGAGAGTTAGCCCCCAGCCCACTGTATGGTAGACTCAGTCCTCCAGGGACCTTCTCTCCTGGCCAAGGCAGCTCTCTCTGCTGAGTCCACATGACTTCTCTCTCTCTCTCTCTTTTTTTTTTTTTTTTTTGAGACAGTGTCTCCCTCTGCCGCTTGGGCTAGAGGGCAGTGACAAGATCTTGGCTCACTGCAACCTCTGCCTCCCGGATTCAAGCAATTCTCCTGCATCAGTCTCCCGAGTAGCTGGGATTACCAGGCGCCTGCCACCACGTGGGCCTGGCTAATTTTTGTATTTTTAGTAGAGACAGGGTTTCACCATGCTGGCCAGGCTGGTCTCGAACTCCTGACTTCAGGTGATCCGCCCGCCTCAGCCTCCCAAACGGTTTGGGATTATAGCCGTGAGCCACCGCGCCCAGCCCCACAGTGCCTTCTCAACAGCACCTCCTCCAGGCAGACCTCATGGCCCCTGATGGTGCTGCCAATCCAGAGCTGTGGGGCGGGTTCTGGAAGGGGCAGGACTGTAGGGTTCTTAGCCAGGCCTCACTTCATTCTCACAGCCGCCCCCGGGTGCAAGGCTGATTCCCCACTTTACAGGTAGAAAAATGGAGGCTGGTCTAGTGGAGGCAAGGACCCAGATGAGTTTACCTGGTCGTAGTGAGGAGTCCGCAGTCATAGAAGTGGAGCTTTGGGGCCAGTTCGGGGATGCCATGCGCGGCCCCGACCCGCGCCCGCACCTCGGGCAGGCTCCCACCCTCCTCCTGGGCCATGCTGCTGCGGGGACACGGCTGCCCTGTCTCGAAGTCCACCTCAATCACCCATCCCCTCCTTTCCCCCTTCCCTCCTCCCCCTGCAGAGGAGGCTGCCAGACCACCAGCGCGACCCCTATCCCGGCCCCTATCCCAGATGGCGACACTGGGCGCAGAGAGGGCGGGCTTGGATATTTACACTCTGGGGCTGCAGGGCTCGGGGAAGGGGCAGGGTGCCCCGCAGCTGGAGGAAGGACCTGTCTTCCTCTTTCCCGCCCTCCGACTGGGAGAGGGTCGGAGGTGGGCGACATCCGGAGCAAAAGGGTCTCGAAGGAGGCCGGAGTCAGAACTCACCGCCAATCGAGCGCGCCTGGCGTGGGCACCTGTACTCCGGGCTAGGCCTGTGCGGCGATCCTGGCCACATCCTCAGCACCAGCCCGCAATGATTGGCTTTCCGCCAAGAAAAAATAGCCAATCAAAGGAAGGCGCTGGCAGCCCGCCCCCTACCGCCAGCCAATGAGCTCAAGGCTTGTGGCCCTCTTCCAGCCTGGGTGGAGTAGGGACTGCTGAGACGTTTCCTGCTGTGCGGGTTTAGGGGTTTCTCCGTGGTCTGGCCCCGGCCTCCCCCTCCACCGTCAGGTAGCAGCACCTCCACCGTCCCCCTCCAACTGCTCTACTGCCTCCCGAAGTCCTTTATGCTTCCTAAAAGCATGAGGTTTGTAGGCACTGGGGAGTCCCTGAATTCTCGTGGGCAGGAGAGGGGCCTAGGATTAGCTTTCATTTTTACTTTGTGTTTGTATTTATTTATTTTGTTTTATTTTTGTTTTGTTTTGTTTTGAGACGGTCTCACTCTGTCGCCCAGGCTGGAGTGCAGTTGCTCGACCATAGCTCACTGCAGCCTTGAAATCTTGGGCTCAAGCCATCCTCCTGCCTCAGCCTTCGGTGTAGCTGGGACTACAGGTGCATGCCACCTTGCCCAGTTTTTTTATTATTATTTTTTATTTTCAGAATTTTTATAGAGACAAAGAATGTTGTCCAGGCTGGTCTTAAACTCCTAGTCTCAGGCGATTCTGCCACCTCCGCCTCCCAAAGTGGTGGGATTATAGGTGTGAGCCAGCCTTCATTTTTTAGAACGAATCTTGGGTCTAGGCTATGCTGTCCAGTAGAACTCACCAAGGTCTAGGCCGCACTGTCCAGCAGAACTTCTTGCGATGATGTAAATGTCCTATAATCTGTGCTGTTCCATAGGGTAGCCATTAGGAACCTGTGGCTATTGAGTGGTTGAAATGTGGCCAGCGTGACTGAGGAACTGAATGTTAAGTTTTATTTTATTTATTTATTTTTTTGAGATGGAGTCTTGCTCTGTCGCCCAGGCTGGAGCGCAGTGCTGTGATCTCGGCTCACTGCAACCTTTGCCTCCCAGGTTCAAGCAGTTCTCCTGCCTCAGCCTCCTGAGTAGCTGGGATTACAGGCGCCTGCCACCATGCCCGGCTAATTTTTGTATTTTTATTAGCGACGGGGGTTTCACCATGTTGGCCAGGTTGGTCTCAAACTCCTAATCTTGTGATCCACCCGCCTCGGCCTCCCAAAGTGCTGGGATTACAGGTGTGAGCCACCGCACCCGGCAACTTTTATTTTAATAAGTTAAATAGCCACATGTGGCTAGTGGCTACTGTATTGGACAGCACAGAGTCTTGCTGCTGGAAGTATAACCTGAAGATGTGCAGTCTCAGCCCTTGCAACATCTTGGGTTCCTCTAGGAGATGCCCTAGGGAAGCTTGTTGGAAATGCAAAAATTAGGCCGGGCGTGGTGGCTCACACCTTTAATCCCAGCACTTTGGGAGGCTGAGGCGGGTGGGTCACTTGAGGTCAGGACTTTGAAACCAGCCTGGCCAACATGACAAAACCCCATCTCTACTAAAAATACAAAAATTAGCCGGGCATGGTGGCAGGCATCTGTAATTTCAGCTACTCAGGAGGCTGAGGCGGGAGAATAGCTTGAACTTGGGAGGTACAGATTGCAGTGAGCAGAGATTGCACCACTGCACTCCAGCCTGGGTGACAGAGCAAGACTCCATCTCAAAAAAGAGGCCGATCATTAGCTCAAGCCATAATCAAAACTACACTACAGGAGGCCAGAGTGGATCCACAAAGATCCAGGAGATGAGAGACTATCTAGCTAACATGGTAGAGCCAAATCCCTAAAAATACTAAAAACTAGCCCAGGTAAAGCATGAAAAAAGAATCAGCACCCAGGAGGGAGGAGCTAGAGGCAGGAGGAGAATGTGGAGCCAGAGGCAGGCTGCAATTAAAACCCGAGATCGCGCCCTGCACTCCAGCTGGGAGACACAGTGAGAGACTCAAATCCAAAAAAAGTAAACATTCTCAGTTGACCTGGGACCTTCTGAATCGGAATTAGATTGCTGGGAATGGGAGCCAGAGTTTCTGTGTTTCTACAAACTCTGCAGGCGATTTCTAGGCAGCTGAAGGTTTAGAAGCTCTGGTCTAGAGGAACTGTGTGGGAATCAAAGGTTTGGGCAGGCAGAATCTGTCGCAGCTGTCCAGGCGAGAGTTGATGGTTGCATGACCTTGGGTAGAGGTCATGACTGGGGAGAGGAACAGATGAACTTCAGAGATGTTTAGGGGGCAGTAGTGTCAGAGATGTTTGAACCAGAGCAACTCCATCTTGAATAGCAGCTGAATAAAATAAGACTGAGACCTACTGGACTGCATTCCCAGATGGTGAAGGCATTCTTCTTTTTTGAGACAGGGTCTCTCTCTGTCACCCAGACAGGAGTGCAGTGACTCGATCTCAGCTCACTGCAACCTCCATCTCCTGCCTCAGCCTCCTGAGAAGCTGGGATTACAGGGGAAAGGCTTATCAGAAACTCAAAGAATACGACCATTTGTCTCTCACCTTCCTGTGACCTAGAGCCCTCTCCCTACTTTGAGTTGTCACTGCCTTTCTAGACGAAACCAATGTACATCTTACATATATGGATTGATGTCTCATGTCTCCCTAAAATGTATAAAACCAAGCTGTGCCCCGACCACCTTGGATACATGTCTCCAGGACCTCCTGAGGCTGTGTCACGGGCGTGCATCCTCAACCTTGGCAAAATAAACTCTCTAAATTAACTGAGACCCGTCTCAGATTTTCTGGGTTTATGGGATGAAGAGTAGAATGAACCCTCTAGCATTAGAGGAGAGTGGGAGATATTAGAGTAAACTCATGGTTTTTTGTTATGTTTTGTTTTGTTTTTTTTTGAGACCGAGTCTTGCTCTGTCGCCCAGGCTGGAGTGCAGTGGCGCGATCTCGGCTCACTGCAAGCTCCACCTCCCAGGTTCACACCATTCTCCTGCCTCAGCCTCCCCAGCAGCTGGGATTACAGGCGTCCGCCGCCACACCCGGCTAATTATTATTATTATTATTATTTTGTATTTTTAGTAGAGACAGGGTTTCACCATGTTAGCCAGGGTGGTCTCGATCTCCTGACCTCGTGATCCACCCGCCTCGGCCTCCCAAAGTGCTGGGATTACAGGCGTGAGCCACCGCGCCCGGCCAACTCATGGATTTTAACATAAATAGATGGGAAGATATATAAGTAGACATACATATATGTGTGTGTATTTGTGAATTTCCTAGCTTTGTCTGCCAAAATGACCTAAACACAGTAACACTGCAGTAGTAATCACCACACTGGGCATCCGGATCTTGTTCTAAAACTGCATTCTTGCCGGGTGTGGTGGCTCATGCGTGTAATTCTAGCACTTTGGGAGGCCGAGGTGGGCAGATCACTTGAGGTCAGGAGTTCAAGACCAGCCTGGCCAACATGGAGAAACCCCGTCTCTACTGAAAATACAAAAATTAGCTAGGAGTGGTAGCGTGCACCTGTAATCTGGCTACTCGGGAGGCTGAGGCAGGAGAATCGCTTGTACCTGGGAGGCGGAGGTTGCAGTGAGCGGAGATTGCACCATAGCACTCCAGCCTGGGCAACAGAGCGAGACTCTGTCTCTAAAATAAATAACTGAAATTCTTGGGGCAGGAAAAGTATGAGATATGCCCGAAACATCTTGAAATATCCCAAAATGCGAGCCTTCTCCAGTTTTTCTCCTCCCTGACCCAGAAACCTGTTCTAGCCTTGGGGCTGGAAGGCCTTTCTCTGACTCATCAAGTTTTATTTATTTTTTTCCTCTAATCCTTTACTCCCCTCAAGTCTTAAGTTTTTGGAGCCTCAAAGCCTTTTCTGGGTCTTTTGCTGAAAATGACCCTCTCAGTCCGGGCAGTGGATATCAAGCTTCCCCTCCCCTCCGAGTCCAGCTCCTGCCAAAGTGATGGGGGGAGCTTGGGGACTTGGGGAAGAGAAAACAGTTTGGGGTGGGAGATGTATTAAAAGAATCCATTGGCTGGGTGCAGTGGCTCACACCTGTAATCCCAGCCCTTTGGGAGGCCAAGGCTGGAGGATCGCTTTGAACCCAGGAGTTTGAGACCAGCCTGGGCAACATAGCAAGACCCCATCTCTACAAAAAACTTCAAAAATTGCCTGAGTGTGGTGGTATGTGCCTGTGGTCCCAACTACTCAGGAGGCTGAGGTGGATTGCTTGAACCCAGGAGGTTGAGGCTGCAGTGGGCTAGGATTGTGCCACTGCACTGTAGCCTGAGCAACAGAGCAGACCCTGTCTCCAAAAAAACAAAACAAAAAACAACAAAAAAACCCTCCCACGCACACAACAAAAACCAACCCCAAGTGGTTTAAATATTAGGAGTTTGGTATTTTTCTCACAGCAAGAAGGCCAGTGGTCAGCAGCACAGGGGCCAGCCCAGGGGCCCACTGATCTCACAAGGACCCTGGTGCCCACCTCTCACTTACCACACTGTGTGTTTGCACTGTTGGCTCCTTCTGGTCACAAATGGTGGCAGCAGCTTGAACATTCCTTGCATCCTTACATTCAAAGCCCAAGGCAGGCCAGGTGCGGAGGCTCATGCCTGTAATCCTAGTACTTTGGGAGGCCGAGGTGGGTGGATCAGTTGAAGTCAGGAGTTCGAGACCAGCCTGGCCAACATGGTGAAAACTTGTCGCTACTAAAAATACAAAAATTAGCTGGGCATGGTGGTGGGCGCCTGTAGTCCCAGCTACTCGGGAGACTGAGGCAGGAGAATTGCTTGAACCTGGGAGGTGGAAGTTGCAGTGAGCCAGGATCATGCCATTGCACTCCAGACTGGCGACAGAGCAAGTCCACCTCAAATAATAAAAACAAACAAAACAAAACCCAAGGCAGGCTAGGAATGGCAGGAGCTTTTCCTTGTTTCTCCTTCCCTCCCTCCCTCTCTCCCTCCCTTCCACCTTCCCTCTCTCCCTGTTTTCCTTTATATTTTTAATTTTATTTATTATTATTTTTTTTGAGATGGGTCTTGCTCTGTTTCCAGGCTGGAGTGCAGTGGCACAATCCTAGCTCACTGCAGCCTCTACCTCCTGGGCTCGAGCAATCCTTCCACCTCAGCCTCCTGGGGAGCTGGGACCACAGACGCTTGCCACCAAGTCGGGCTAATTAAAAAAATTTTTTTGTAGAGATGGGCTCTCGCTATGTTGCCTAGGCTGATCTCCAATTCCGGGGCTCAAGCCATCCTCCCTCCTTGGCATTCAAAATGCTGGGATTACAGGCGTGAGGAACTTGTCTTTCTATGTGGGGAGGATATTTCCAGAAGCCACAGAAGCTGGGAAAGTGTGATCTGGCACTTTGAGGCTCAGGTGTGGGGTGTGAGCTTTCCATCCAGGAAGGAGGGAGGGGAGAATGGCTTGTGGTACTATTCCTGGACCACACTGAGGCTCCGGCTGCTACTTCTCGCGGCCCAATAACGAGATGCACATAAACGGGGGAGGAAGAGAGTTTTTATTTCTGTAACTGGTTAGAGGGAGAAGGCCTGGAAATTACCACCAGACCAACCCCAAATTACAAAGTTTTCCAGAGCTTATATACCTTCTAAGCTACATGTCTGTGTGTAAGTGTGCGTTCATCTAAAGACATAAGTGATTAACTTATTTTAATCCATAACTAAGGTTTGAGTCCCGAAGCTCTTCCTCTGGAGCCTCAGTAAATTTACTTATCTAAATGGGTTCAGGTGCTGGGGTGATTACCATTATCTCCTGCTAAATCATGGAGGTTTGAGGAGTTCCTTCAGACTGCCAATACATTTGTTTGCGGAGGCCTGGGGAGTTTCTTCAGACCCACAGTAAAACTTGCTTAATTCTAAATGGTCCTGTTAAGAATTCCTTCATTATTTTGTCATGCTTTAAGGCCCAGGAAAGGCCTGGGCAAAACTCTTGGTGGGCTTTTGTTACATCCCAGCCTCTGTATGAGGGCACTGGCTATTAATATTTAACTTAACAACTCAGTCGGTACTGAAACAGTTGTTAGGGAGACCTGGCTGCCACAGCGTGGGTTCCCGTGCTGCTCCTGGGGTGTGAGGGTGTGTGTTCCTTCATGTGCACCTGTGTGATGAGCAGGGAATGTCGCAGGTGTCCATTTTGATGTGTGCAGGACCCAGGCCATGGAGAGCTTGGGTCACAGGCTGAGACTTCCTTCCCTTCAGCACCGCCTTCCCTTCCTTTTAGTCCTTCCTTCCTTCCTTCCTTCCTTCCTTCCTTCCTTCCCTCCTTCCTTCCTTCTTTCCTTCCTTCCTTCCTTCCTTCCTCCTACCTTCCTTCCTTTCTTTCCCTTCCTTCCTTCCTTCCTTCCTTCCTTCCTCCTTCCTTCCTCTTTCCTTCCTTCTTCCTTCCTTCCTTCTTTCTTCCTTTCTTTCCTTCCTCTTCTCCTTTTCTTTCTTCCTTCTCCCTTCCTTCCCCTTCCCTTCCTTCTTTTTTCTCTTTCTTTTTTTTTTTTCTTTTATTGTTGGGATGGATCCTCTTGTGTGAACTGGATCTGTTGGTGTGATCAGTTCTTCTGACCTCACCTTGGCTGAGACACCAAAGCAATTCTCCTGCTTCAGCCTCCCAAGTAACTGGCACTACAGGCATGCGCCACCATGTCCAGCTAAATTTTTTTTTTGTATTTTTAGTAGAGATGGGGTTTTGCCATGTTGGCCAGGCTGGTTTCAAACTCCTGACCTCAGGTGATCCGCCTGCCTCGGCCTCCCAAAGTGCTGGGATTACAGGCATGAGCCACTGCGCCTGACTTATGGACGTGCTTTCTAACCCTGAATGTGCAATGGGAGTTGTGGCTTCAGATTTGCATTTTACCAAAATGGCTCCAGAAGGCGGTGGGGAGAGCCGGCTGGATGAACGGCAAGTTCCGAAGCTGTTGCAATTACTTGGCAAGAGCTGGAGTGTCAAGAGTCAGGGGCTGCGGAGGAGGGGGTGACATTGGTGCTGATGGGGTGTGGGGCTGTTGAGGACCAGATGGCAACTTCCCTTCCTTGGAGTTTTCTTCCTACCTCATCTTCTTCACCGCCGCCTCCTCGCTTTTCTCCTACCTCTAAGCTTAGGAGAGGCCCCGGGCTCTGTCCTGGGTCTTCTTCCTTCTCTGTCTACACCCACTTCCTAGGTGATCTCATCTAGTCCCATGGTTTTAAATACTGCTTATTTGTGGGTGACTTCCAAATTGATGACTCCTAGTCTTGGCTCTCCCCTGAACTCTGAACTTGTTCACCCAGCCATGAAACTGACATCTCCTTGGAGGCCACAGGTCTGGCAGTGAGCCCAGACCCAAGAGTGATTCTTTCCACTCCCAAATCTGCTCCTTCTCAGGGCCCATCTCTGCAAATGCCCCTGAATGAGATCAGGAGTTCGAGACCAGCCTGGCCTACATGGCGAAACCCTGTCTTTCCTAAAAATACAAAAATTATCCGGGTGTGGTGGCACATACCTGTAATCCCAGCTACTTGGGAGGCTGAGGCGGGAGAATCGCTTGAACCCGGGAGGCAGAGGTTGCAGTGAGCCGAGATTGTGCCATTGCGCTCTAGCCTGGCGACAGAGCGAGACTCTGTCTGAAAAAATTAAAAGGAAAAAAAGAAGAAAATCTCAAACACACACAAAAGAAGAGACTAGTGTGATAACTCCCCATGTATTTCTTCATGAGCCTTTCAATAGTTAACAAACTGTGCCCAGCCAGAGTGGCGTTTTCACAGTATCCATCTAATTGAGCTTATCCCTCTGCTTAAAACCTAAAATCCAAGTTCTTTCCTCTCCTCGTCTGTAGTGTCTCTTTTCCTTGCTCTGTCACTCTGGCCTCTGCTGTTCCTGGAGAGTGCCAAGGCTATCACAGGGCCTTTGAATTATTTTCCAGCCAGGAAAATCCTCTCACCTTAGCCTCCCGAGCAGCTGGGACTACAGGTGTGCACCACCACACCCAGCTAATTTTTTTTTTTTTTTTGTATTTTTCGTAGAGGTGGGGTTTTGCCACATTGCCCACTCTTCCTTCAACTCTGCTTCAGTGGCTTTTTCTTTTTTTTTTTTTTTGAGATGGAATCTTGCTCTGTTGCCCAGGCTGGAGTGAAGTGGTATGATCTCGGCTCACTACAACCTCCACCTCCTGGGTTCAAGAGATTCTCCCGCCTTGGCCTCCCGAGTAACTGAGATTATAGGCGCGCACCACCAAGCCTGGCTAATTTTTTGTCTTTTTAGTGGAGACAGGGTTTCAACAAGTGACCCAGCTGGTCTCAAACTCCTGACTTCAAGTGATCTGCCCGCCTTGGCCTCCCAAAGTGCTGGGATGACTGGCGTGAGTCCCCATGCCCGGCCCTTTACGAGCTCTTTCTGTGTTGATGCTTGTGGACTGGGTTCATTTTCACCACGGCTTAGTCATCCCTCAAGCCTCAAGCTGACACACCCAGTTGATACATCTCCCCTTTCCTGGGGATAGGAAATAACGTTGCCATGCACGTGTCTCTTTGTTCACAAGTGGAAGTTTCTGGAAGAAATGATTTAACCCACTGGAGGGTAGTGAAAACAATTCAGCTGGTTGTGAAATAGAATGAGTAGAAATTAGAAGAGCACATTGCATGTAGTAAGAGTAATTATTGTTTTGCTAGGCTCTTGCTTCAGTTTCACATGTGTGTTTAATGAGCAGCTTTGTGCAATACTTTTTTTTTTTTCTTTTTTTTTCTTTTTAGAGACAAGGTCTCACTCTGTCGCCCAGGCTGGAGTGCAGTGGCACAATCCTAGCTCACTACAGTCTCAACTTTCTGGGCTCAAGTGATCCACCTGCCTCAGCCTCCTGAGTGGCTGAGGTTACAGGCATGCACTATCACGCTTAGCTAATTCTTAAAAATATTTTGTAGAGACAGGGTCTCTCTATGTGGTACAGGCTGGTCTCCAACTCCTGGCCTCAAGCGATCTTCCCACTTTGGCCTCCCAAAGGGCTGGGATTACAGATGTGAGCCACTGCGCCCAGCCTGTTTAATACAATTCTTACCATGGGTGGCACCCAGAGACTAAAAACCAGCAGGGCACTATTGAGTCAGGGTACAGGCAGTGTCTGAGGCTCTGGTTATCCTATAGAGTCATCAATGCACGTGTGCTGTAGACTTTTTTTTGTTTTTGCAAATGAGGGTGAGATCATATCTCGCTGTGGTTTCAATGTGCATTCCTCCCTAATGACTAATGAGGTTGAACCTCTTTCCATCGCTTTATTGGCTCCTGGAGTTTCCTTTTCTGTGAATGGCTTTGCTCTTGTATTCCATTGGGTCATTTGATTTTTTTCCCTTTCCCTATTTTTAACTGACAAGGAACAACCGTACATATTTATGGTGTATGACATGGTGTTTTGATATATGGATGTATTGTCGAATGACTAAGCTAATCACTTAACGTATGCATCACCTCACATACTTACATCATTAGTTTGCAGTGAGAACATTTAAAATCTACTCTCTTGGCTTCCTTCCTTCCTTCCTTCCTTCCTTCCTTCCTTCCTTCCTTCCTTCCTTCCTTCCTTCCTTCCTTCTTTCTTTCCTCCTTCCCTCCCTCCCTCCCTTCCTTCCTTTCTCCTTCTTTCTCTCTCTCTTTCTCTCTTTCTCAGAGTCTCTCCCTCTGTTGCCCAGGCTGGAGTGCAACGGTGTGATCTCAGCTCACTACAACATCTGCCGCCTGAGTTCCAGCAATTCTCCTGCCTCAGTCTCCTGAGTAGCTGGGATTACAGGCGCCCACCACCACACCTGGCTAATTTTTGTATTTTTAGTAGAGACGGGGTTTCACCATTCAAGACTGGCCAGGCTGGTCTTGAACTCCTGACCTTGTGATCCACCCACCTGGCCCTCCTTTCCCTCCCTCCTTCCTTCCTTCCTTCCTTCCTTCCTTCCTTCCTTCCTTCCTCCCTCCTTCCCTCCCTCCCTCCCTCTCTCCCTCTCTCTTTTTATTTCTTTCTCTTTTTTCCTTCCTTCCTCCCTCCTTCCTTTCTTTCTCTCTTTCTCTCTCTCTCCTTCCTTCCTTCCCTGCCTCACTCCCTCCCTCCTTCCTTCCCTCCTTCCTTCCTTCCTTCCCTCCCTCCCTCCTTCTCTCCCTTCCCTCCTTCCCTCTTTCCTTCTTTCCTTCCCTCCCTCCCTCCTGCCTGGATCTTGTTCTGTTGCCCAGGCTGGAGTACAGTGGTGCAGTCTCCACTCACTGTAACCCCTGCCTTCTGGGCTTAAGCAATCCTCCTACCTCAGCCTTCCAAGTAGTTGGGACTACAGGCGCATGCCACCATGCCTGGCTAATTTTTGCATTTTTTTTTTTTTTTTTTTTAATAGCGACAGGGTCTCAATATGCTACCCAGGCTTGTCTCCAACTCCTGAGCTCAAGCAATCCACCTGCCTCGGCCTCCCAAAGTGCTGAGCGAGATGACAGACGTGAACCACCGTGCCTAGCCAGCAGCTTTCAAGTGTACACGAGATTGTTATCAACTATAGGTAGCATGATATACAACACATCTCTTGAATTCACTCCTCTGGCTAACCAAAATTCCGTGTGGGTCATTTAATTTTATCTTTACTAGTTTGTAGGAGTTCCTCAGATACTTCAGATTGTGGATACTGTTTGCGGGGTTGCAACCATTTCCCCCAGGCTCTCACAGCTTTTGGCTTTGCTTGGTGACTTGGGCCAGGGCAGTGGCGGTGGCTGGTGGTGGCCATGAGGGGCTGCAGGACTTCTTTCAACAATATGGTTTATGGTTTATTTATTTATTTATTTATTTATTTATTTTTCTGAGACACAGTCTCACTCTGTCACCCAGGCTGAAGTGCAGTGGCATGACCTTGGCTCACTGCAACCTCTACCTCCCAGGTTGAAGCGATTCTTCTGCCTCAGCACACCTCAGATTACAGGTGTGCACCACCACACCTGGCTAATTTTTGTATTTTTAGTAGAGACTGGGTTTTGCCATGTTGACCAGGCTGGTCTCGAACTCCTGACTTCAGGTGATCCACCTGCCTTGGCCTCCCAAAGTGCTGGGATTATAGATGTGAGCCCCCACGCCTGACCCACAGTATGGTTTAAACAGAGAGGTGACGGGGCTCTGAGGAACATTTTATTTTTTCTTATTTTATTTCTAACTTTGCGAAACCGTAGGAAATGTCCTAGAAACATCTGCTTTAGGACATGAGACATAAGAGCAAGTAGAGGCCGGGCGCGGTGGCTCACACCTGTAATCCCAGCACTTTGGGAGGCTGAGAAGGGGGATTGCTTGAGGCCAGAAGTTCAAGACCAGCCTGGGCAACTTAGCAAGACCCTGCCTCTACAAAAAAAATTTTTAAACAATCAGCCAGGCTTGGTGACATGCATCTGTAGTCTACTCAAGAAGCTGAGTTGAGTCTGGGCAGGGTGGCTCATGCCTGTAATCCCAGCACTTTGGGAGGTCAAGGTGGGTGGATCACCTGAGGTCAGGAGTTCAAGACCAGCCTGACCAACATGCTAAAATCCCACCTCTACTAAAAATACACAAATTAGCCGGGACTGGTGGTGCGCGCCTGTAGTCCCAGCTACTTGGGAGGCTGAGGTGGGAGAATCGCTTGAACCCGGGAGGCGAAGGTTGCAGTGAGCCGAGAATGTTCCACCGCACTCCAGCCTGGGTGACAGAGTGAGACTCTGTCTCAAAAAAACAAAACAAAAACAAAAATAAAAAGAGCAAGTAGAGAAAGAGGGAGTGGATGAGGATGGGGCAGGGGTGCTGGGAGAATGTCCCAGAGAAAGGTCTAGGTGAGCTGGCAGAAAACAAGTGTCTAAAAAGTTTGGTTCTGAACACATTGATCGATAAATGCATTGGTAAATGTTATGCATAATTTCCATTGCTGTTTTTTTAATATGTTGATGATTTTTAAATTTATTTATTTATTTATTTTTGAGACACAGTCTTGCTCTGTCACTCAGGCTGGAGTGCAGTGTCGCAAACACAGCTCACTGCAGCCTCCACCTCCTGGGCTCAAGCGATCCTCCTACCACAGCCTCCTGAGTGGCTGGGACTACAGGTGTTCACTCCCACTCCTGCCTAATTTTTGTATTTTTTTTGGTAGAGACAGGGGTCTTGTTATGTTGCTCAGGCTGGCTTTGAACTCCTAGGCTTAATCGATCCTCCTTCCTCAGCCTCCCAAAGTGCTGGGATTACAGGCTTGAGCCACTGTGTCCGGCCTGCATTTATGCTTTTTTGCCCGTTTTATTTTATTTTTTACACTTTTATTTTGGGATGAATAATGTTTTTGAACCATGGGATGGTTTGACGACTTTATATCCCTTTTAAAACATTTTAAAAGTATTTCCATTCATTCTTCTTTAAACATTTTTGAATTAATTTTAAGGTAGCAAAGATTTTTCTTTACATTTGGCAGTGGGTTTTTTAAAATTTAAATTTCAAAATCATATCGGGTTTCAAGTGAATCGCCTGAAAACAGTTTGGTTGCAATAATGATTTCCACACATTGGTTTGTGAATTAATACAATTTTTGCACCCTGAGTGGTTTCTTTTTACAAATTTACACTTATTTGAAAGTAATTTTGTCCCATTTGTAGCTTATTTTGTTTTGAAAAATTCTTGAGTTCCTTTTCCTTCACAGATACCGACTTCATTACTCATCAGCTCCCACACGCTGCCAAAGGCCCCTCACAGGCTCTTTCCTTGGTTTCTCCCCACAACTTTCCCTGCCCGGTTCTAAGTATTCTCCAGTTTTATAGATAAGGAAATGTGGGGCAGGAGCTCTTGAACCAGCTCGGTTCAAACCCGTCTGTCATCTCCGAATCAATTTGTTTAACCAGGATACAGTCCTTCATACTTTCATTGCTTTTTAATTATTATTTTCACATGTAAGTGGCTTGGATAAAACCATCTTTAGAAAGAAAAAATGCAGGCCAGGAGTGGTGGCTTACACCTGTAATTCCAGCACTTTGGGAGGCTGAGGTGAGAGGATCCCTTGAGTTCAGGAGTTTGAGGTCAGCCTGGGCAACTTAGTGAAAGCCCATCTCTACACACAAGCACACACACACACACAAATAGCCGGGTATGGTGGTGCACGCCTGTAGCTTAGCTACTCAGAAGGCTGAGGCAGGAGGACCATTTAAGGCCTAGAGTTCAAAACAACCTGGGCAACATAGCAAGATCCCCCTCTCTAAAATATTAAAACAAACAAACAAACAAAAAACAATAAAAAACAGAAAGAAGAAATACCAAGCTCTGATAAGTATACAGACATATTTATCCTTTTTGCATATTTTCTGGCAAAAAAAAAAAAAAAAAAAGTGAAGATTTGAAACAAAATGAAGTTTCTTGCTCTGTCACCCAGGCTGGAGTGCAGTGGCCAGATCTCAGCTCACTGCAAGCTCCGCCTCCCGGGTTCACGCCATTCTCCTACCTCAGCCTCCCGAGTAGCTGGGACTACAGGCGCCCGCCACCTCGCCCGGCTAGTTTTTTGTATTTTTTAGTAGAGACAGGGTTTCACCGTGTTAGCCAGGATGGTCTCGATCTCCTGACCTCGTGATCCACCCGTCTCGGCCTCCCAAAGTGCTGGCATTACAGGCTTGAGCCACCGCGCCCGGCCCAAAATGAAGTTTTAACTTAGGAACATGACATAAAAAAAGATTTTGGTCCTGATCATTTCTTTGTGATTTTGCCTCCAGCAACCCAGGCATGACGAGACCTGCACAGGGCGAGCTCCTGGGGATGACGTGACCTTGCTGTTACCAGGAAACCGGCCTCGCAGGCCTTGGGGACGAAGCGAGTCATTGGGAACTTCTCCACCCCCTCGCGCGGGGCGCCCAGGCGCGCCCCGGTGTCTGCTGCCCCCGCGCGGCCGCCCTGCAGTCCTGCATCCTCAGGTGGCGCACCTGAGAGCCGATGGGTACCCGGGCTGGCAGAAGTCAGAGGTGGGCTTCCTGCTTCTCCTCTCCCTGGGTCCTGGGGCGGAGAAGGGCAAAGGCCGGTGAATGGCGCCCTCCCGGCGTTGTGCAAGGCAGCGGCTACTGATAACTGGGGTTTCCCGCCTGGTCCTTCCTGCTCCCCTGCAAAGTGAAACTCCAAGGCCACACAGAGCAATAGTGCATGGATGACCTTGAACCTGGTGCTGAATAAGAAAGAGAAGGGCGCGAGCAGGGGGAAGCTTTGGACTGAGGGTTCAAGGCTCCCAGTTCGTCTACATCGGAGGCTTCTCCCACAGCAGGTCCTGCTGCCTTCAGGTGCAACCTGGTAGGTAGGGCCGTTATTCATTTCTTTCTTATTTTTGGACAGGATCTTACTTCGTCACCCAGGCTGGAGTGCAGTGGTGGAATCACGGCTCACTGCAGACTTGACCTCATGGGTTCAAGCGATCCTTCTGCCTCAGCCTCCTGAGTAGCTGGGACCACAGTTATGTGCCACCATGCCTGGCTAATTTTTGAATTTTTTTGTAGAGATGGGGTCTTGCTATATTGCCCAGGCTGATCTAAAACTCCTGGGCTCAAGCAATCCTTCCACCTCCGCCTCCTAAAGTGCTGGGATTGCAGACCTGAGCCACTGCACCCAGCCATCTTTTTTTTCTTCTTTTTTCTTCTTTTCTTTTCTTTCTTTCTTTCTTTTTTTTTTTCTTTTGAGACAGAGTCTCGCCCTGTCACCTGGGCTGGAGTGCAGTGGGCATGATCTTGGCTCATTGCTTGCAACCTCTGCCTCCTGGGTTCAAGCAATTCTCCTATCTCAACCTCCCAAGTAGCTGGGATTACAGGTACCCGCCACCACGCTGGGCTAATTTTTTTTGTATTTTTAGTAGAGATGGGGTTTCACCAAGTTGGCCAGGCTGGTCTAGAATTCCTGATCTCAGGTGATCCACTGGCCTCAGCCTCCCAAAATGTTGGGATTACAGGCGTGAGTCACCGTGCCCAGTCAGCTTTCATTTCTTAATTCAAAAAATTTACACAGAGCTCCTTCTGTGCCCCTGGCACCGTTCTAGGCATGGGACACAGCAGTGAGGGAGGTTCACGGTCCTTGCCTTCAGAAGTGGCTTGGCAGGAAGGTAAGAAGGCAGGAAGATGAGAAGGCGATCCCGGGGTTTCTGGCTTGTGGGCCTGCGTGGTTGGGACTGCTCTCCCTCAGTTAGCTTAGGGGACATCCCGAGTTGGTTTCATTCCCCAGCGGAGGCTTCTGACCTCTGACACTAGATATCCAGGCTTCTGTGGGCACCCATTCCTGTGGTCTGGGCAGCCACAGAGCCACAAAGAACCCTGGCTGGAATCTAGCTTGGGGACCAAGACCAGGGCTTTGGTGGGGGTAGGGAAGGGCAGGTGACTAGAGCTAGGACTGAGACATGAGCCTAGCATTCCCATGGGGCCACCGTAGGGGCTGTGAGGCAGAGTGAGGTTCTTCTGCTCTAGCTCCCACCCTGACCACGGGAAGTGTGGTCAGTATGAGGCTGGAGATATCAGCTCAGCCTCTGTGGCGGTGGAGTTCTGGGGACAGGGATGCCAGGTAATGGTGGCAGCAAACCAAAGAGAGGAGGGAAAACAAATTGCAAATCCCAGTCTCAGCAGCCACCACTTTCTTTCATTCTTTTTTATTTTTTTGAGATGGAGTCTTGCTCTGTCACCCAGGCTGGAGTGCAGTGGCCTGATCTCGGCTCACTGCAACCTCTGCCTCCCGAGTTTAAGCGATTCTCTTGCCTGAGCCTCCCGAGTAGCTGGGATTACAAGCGTGCACCACTATACCCAGCTAAGTTTTATATTTTTAGTAGAGACTGGGTTTCACCATGCTGCCCAGGCTGGTCTTAAACTCCTGGCCTCAAGTGATCTGCCTACCTCGACCTCTGAAAGTGCTAGGATTACAGGCGTGAGCCACTGCACCTGGCTCAGCCACCACCTTCTGACCCCCAGCAATCCCTTTGCCTCTCTCCCCAAACCTACTCCTTCTTTTCCCACCCCCACTTGGTGGGCAGCACTACTATCTGCCCTTCACTCGAGTCTTCTGGGTTGGGCGTATCCCTGACTCCTGTCTCGCTTTACATCTTTTCCTGTTCATTCCTCTGTTGGGATGCAACTCTCTATGTGTCTTTCATGTTTCTGTATGTCTTGTGAGTGAGGCACTAATGGATTGCCTTTTGCCCTGGACTTTCTTTTCTAGGTTATCTGTGTATCAGACAACCTTGGAAGATATAGTGTCTCCTTCTGGGGCAAAAGGCAGCCCTGCTTACTGCTCATTAGAAAAGATCTGGGTTCCCTGGCCAGGCGTGGTGACTCATGCCTATAATCCCAGCACTTTGGGAGGCGCTGGCAGGTGGATCACCTGAGGTCAGGAGTTCAAGATCAGCCTGGCCAATATGGTGAAACCCCGTCCCAACTAAAAATACAAAAATTAACTGGGCATGGTGGTGCGTGCCTGTAATCCCAGCTACTCAGGAGGCTGAGGCAGGAGAATTGCTTGAACCTGGTAGGTGGAGGTTGCAGTGAGCAGAGATGGTGCCACTGCACTCCAGCCTGGGCAACAGAGTGAGACTCCATCTCAAAAAAAAAAAAAAGAAAAAAAGAAGACTGGGCGAGGTGTCTCCCGCCTGGAATTCCAGCACTTTGGGAGGCATTGGCGGGTGCATCACCTGAGGTCAGGGGTTTGAGACCAGCCTGGCCAACCTGGAGAAACCCTGTCTCTACTAAAAATACAAAATATTAGTCAGTATGGTGGTAGGCGCCTATAATCCCAGCTACTTGGGAGGCTGAGGCAGGAGAATCGCTTGAACCCGGGAGGCAGAGGTTGTGGTGAGCTGAGATTATACCACTGCACTGGGTGACAGAGCAAGGCTCCATCTCAAAAAAAAAAAAAAAAAAAAGAAAGAAAAGATTTGGGTTCCCTAAGCTCAGGCCACCTCTCCTGTAACACACCCACCTCAGATACTGCCAGGCATCATCAGGCCCTTGTCACATCACCCTGTGGGATTTGAGGCTCAAGGAATGAATGGAAAGTACTAATACTCTAGTTCACTGCTATTGCCATGAGTAACATTGTCTTTGATCTCTGATCCAGGAGTCTCCTGGCTTCCTGTGGCAGCCATGGAGCTCTGGCTGGTTAACTTGTTAGCATGCAAGTGGGCATTGTCTCAGATCATCTTGGGTCTTGACATCCTCCAATTCTATCTGTTGTACCTGCTACAGATTTCTGGCATCTGTTGTCTCCATTCCTCAGCCCAAGGCTCCCATCATCACATGTCTAGGGGTTTATTTGTTCTTGATTCCTTTTTGCTCTCCCTACCCCAGAGTCCTCTGCCTCAGTTTCCATGCACATTGCTTGAGCTGCCTGCTGCAAGGCCCCCACCTGACCATCTGCTGGAGGGCTTTCTCTGGTGTTTGTGCTGGTGAGGTTGGAGGTTCAGGGGGAGTTAATGTCCAACAGGAAGCAGACAGGTCATGGAAGACAAATACCCCAGTATTCATGCTCCTTGGGTGGGGTGACTCTGAGGTGTGTTCTGCACCATTTTCCAGGGGATTTTGGGGATCAGCCCCAGTTGTCTGAACCCAAACCCTCCTCATGAACTCATCTGTCCTTCCCTCCCCTCCTTCCTTCCTTCCTTCCTTCCTCCCTCTCTCTCTTTTCCCTCCTTCCTTCCTTCCTTCCTCCCTCCCTGTCCCTCTCCTCTCCTCTCCTCCCCTCCCCTCCCCTCCCCTCCCTGCCCTCCCCTCCCTTCCTCTCCTCTCCTCTCCTCTCCTCTGAGTCTTGCTCTGTCACCCAGGCTGGAGTGCAGTGGCGTGATCTCAGCTCACTGCAACCTCCACCTTCCAGGTTCCAAAAACCTCCTACCTCAGCCTCCTGAGCAGCTGGGATTACAGGCGCATACCACCACGCCTGGCTAATTTGTTTTTTGTATTTTTAGTAGGAACGGGGTTTCACCATGTTGGTCAGGCTGGTTTCAAACTTCTGACCTCGTGATCCACCCACCTTTGCCTCCCAAAGTGCTGGAATTACAGGCGTGAGCCACCGCGCCTGGCCACTTGCCTCACTTTCTGACTCCCTATGGATGCTTGCAGGGTCCACTCCCCAAATAAACTCCTTGCACTTCAATTTTTTTTCTTTGTTTAGAGATAGGGTTTTGCTCTGTCATCCAGGCTGGAGTGATCCGGGCTCACTGCAACCTCTATATCCTGGGTTCAAGCGATTCTCCTACTTTAGCCTCCTGTGTAGTTGGGACTACAGGTGTGCATCATGATGACTGGCTAATTTTTTTGTTTCTTTGTAGAGACAGGGACTTGCTATGTTGCCCATGCTGGTCTCAAACTCCTGGCCTCAAGCGATCCTCTTACCTTGGCCTCCCAAAGCATTGGGATTACAGGCATGAACCCCGTTCCTAGGCAGCACTTGATTCCTGTTCCAAGATCTGGGAAAATCTGACCCGAAGAAAGCTTTGCTCTAAGACCTCCTTGGCCTTGTTGGGGCCAGACGTGGACTGAGGTTTCAGAGGAAGCAGTGGAGTGGCAGGAGCCAGGTAAAGGTGGGGAATCTCTTGTGGCAATCGAGTCCCCATGGTAACTTGGCCCCCACCCTGTGGCATCTGTGAGGTCACCCTGCTTTTCCCAGCCGGAGGAGGAGTGGGAGGCCAGACATGGAGGCCGTTCCTCCAGTCAGATCCAGCCTTTTGGGGATTCTGTTGCAGGTTATAAGGCTCACAGTGCTGGTGAGTGGGGGCTGGGGGTAAGTAGGGTGGGGACGACACACCAGGCTCTTTACAAAGTCACCTCAGAGCTGCCGGACCCAAGCCCTGCCTGTCCCATCCAGTGGAACTAGGTAGCTGCCTGCCTTCCAGAATAATGTGACAGCTCCCAGAAGCCCCACTCCAAACTACAGTGCTGAAATTTTCTTTTCTTTTCTTTATTTAGAGACAGGGTCTCGCTCTATCACCCAGCCTGGAGTGCAGTGGTGCCGGCTCAGCTCATTATAGCCTCCAACTCCCAGTCTCCAGCAATCCTCCCCCTTCAGCCTCCAAGTAGCTGGGATTATAGGTGTGCACCACTACGCCCGACTAATTTTTGTATTTTGTATAGATGGTGTCTCACTATGTTGCCCAGGCTGGTCTTCAACTCTTGGCCTCACATGATCCTCCTACCTCAGCTTCCCGAGGGGCTGGGATGACAGGTGTGAACCACCGCACCTGGCAGAGTTTTCTCTATTGAGGGTCCCTCCTATGGGTGGATCATTGTTTTTCCCATATATATATATATATATATTTATTTTTTTTTTTTTTTTTGAGACAGAGTCTCGCTCTGTCGCCCAGGCTGGAGTGCAGTGGTGCGATCTCGGCTCGCTGCAAGCTCCGCCTCCCGGGTTCAAGAAGTTCTCCTGCCTCAGCCTCCCAAGTAGCTGGGATTACAGGCGGCTGCCAGCACGCCTGGATAATTTATTTTTTATTTATTTTTATTTTTAGTAGAGACCCTGTTAGCTAGGATGGTCTCGATCTCCTGACCTTGTGATCTGCCCACCTTGGCTTCCCAAAGTGCTAGGATTATAGGCATGAGCCACTGTGCCCGGCCCATTCATCTTTTGTTTTTTTTGTTTTTTTTGAGATGGACTGTTGCCCTGTCACTCAGGCTGCAGTGTAATGGCATGATTTTGGCTCACTGCAATCTCCGCCTCCAGTTCAAGCGATTCTCCTGCCTTAGCCTCCCAAGTAGCTGGGATTACAGGCATGCACCACCACGCCCAGATAATTTTTTGTATCTCTAGTAGAGACGGGGTTTGACCACAATGGCCAGGCTGGTCTCACACTCCTGACCTCGTGATCCACCCATCTCGGCCTCCCAAAGTGCTAGGATTACAGACGTGAGCCACCGTGCCCGGCCATTCATCTTTTTTAAACATACAAATGCTTGCGGTTGGGGTCACAGCTCAGTCACACTTAGGAGGCCGAGGTGGGAGGATAGATTGAACCTGGGAGGCCAAGGCTGTAGTGAGCCACGATCATATAACAGGGTGCAGTTGAGAAAGACAGACACCATTAGATTTGCATCTCGGGTCCGGGTGCGGTGGCTCACGCCTGTAATCCCAGCACTTTGGGAGGCCGAGGCGGGCAGATCACCTGAGGTCAGGAGTTCGAGACCAGCCTGACTAACATGAAGAAACCTCATCTCTACTAAAAATACACAATTAGCCAGGCATGGTGGTGCATGCCTGTAATCCCAACTACTTGGGAGGCTGAGGCAGGAGAATCGCTTCAATGGAGGAGGCGGAGGTTGCCATAAGTCGAGATCACACCACTGCACTCCAGCCTGGGCAACAAGAGTGAAACTCTGTCTCAGGAAAAAAAAAAAAAAAAAAAAGATTTGCATCTCGGCTGTTTCACTCTCTAGCTGTGTGACTTTGGGCAAATCACTTCACCACTCTGAACCCCCGTTTCCTCTCCTATAGAAATGATCTTGTGGGATCACGTGGGATAGCATAGATTTCCCTCCTCCCTGGTCTCAGCACCATAACCTGGGAGGTCCTATTTCCTACCTCTACCCTCATTCTTCTCCCTGCTGGACCCTTTGGTCTCAGCATAGCTCCACCCTCCATGCCCCAACCTCTGCAAATCCAGCCCATGAGTGGGGGGCTTGCAGCCAATCTCAGATGGTGTGCCTGTGGACACGGGGATGGGGGTCCAGATGGGTGGATTGGTGTCACTCAAGGGCTGGGGGCTTTCCGGCTCTGATGAAGGATCTTTCAACTCCAGGACTCAAGAACAGCTTTCCCCCACCTCACCCCAGTCCTGCACGCTTCATCTCAGTGAATGGGAGACCCCATTGTCCAACTCGCCACCCAGATCAGAAAATTTTTTTTTTTTTTTGTTTTTTTTTTTTTTTTTTTTGAGACAGAGTCTCACTCTGTCGCCCAGGCTGGAGTGCAGCGGTGGGATCTCGGCTCACTGCAAGCTCCGCCTCCCCTGGGTTCATGCCATTCTCCTGCCTCAGCCTCTTGAATAGCTGGGACTACAGGCGTCCGCCACCACGCCTGGTTAATTTTTTCCATTTTTAGTAGAGATGGGGTTTCACCAGGTTGTCCAGGCTGGTCTCGAACTCTTGACCTCAGGTGATCCACCTGCCTCGGCCTCCCAGAGTGCTGGGATTACAGGCGTGAGGCACTGTGTCCGGCCGAAAATCTGAAGTCTTTCTGGGTCCCTCTCCTTCACCCTTCTCATTAGGTCTGTCATGAATTCTGTGGCCCCTGCCCCACGTCTCTCACGCCTCCCTGCCCCCAATGGCATTGTCCTTTGCCCCCAGCAGCCCTCCTGATGCCAGAGGACAACTGGTGCAGAGGCAAAGCCCAGCTACTTAGAAGAAGACAAGTAACCTGGGTTCAAAGCCCACAAGATTGGGGCAGGGGATCCTCACATGGTAATAATAGCCACGCAACCTCCTTCAGTCTGGAGTATTGTAAATAATCATTTAAATCCAATGGAGGCCAGGTGTAGTGGCTCACGCCTGCAATCCCAGCACTTAGGGAGGCTGAGACAGAACGATTGCTTGAGGTCAGGAGTTCGAGACCAGCCTGGATAACATAGCAAGACTAGGCCGGGCGCGGTGGCTCACGCCTGTAATCCCAGCACTTTGGGAGGCCGAGATGGGCGGATCACGAGGTCAGAAGATCGAGACCATCCTGGCTAATATGGTGAAACCCCGTCTCTACTAAAAAATGCAAAAAACTAGCCGGGCGAGGTGGCGGGCGCCTGTAGTCCCAGCTACTCGGGAGGCTGAGGCAGGAGAATGGCGGAGCCCAGGAGGCATGGAGCTTGCAGTGAGCTGAGATCCAGCCCCTGCACTCCAGCCTGGCGACAGAGCTAAGACTGCCCCAAAACATAGCAAGACTCCAATCTCTACAAAAAAAAAAAAAAAAAACAGAAATTAGCTTGAACGTAGTGACATGCACCTATAGCTCCAGCTACTTGGAAGGCTAATGAGGGGAGGATTGCTTGAGCTAGGAGTTCAAGACCAGCCAGGCATAATAGAACGACTCAATTTCTTAAAAAAAAAAAAAATTAGCCAGGTATGGTGGCATGCACTTGTGGTCTCAACTTTTTTTTTTTTTTTTTGAGACGGAGTCTCGCGCTGTGTCACCCAGGCTGGAGTGCAGTGGCGCGATCTCGGCTCACTGCAAGCTCCGCCTCCCAGGTTCAGGCCATTCTCCTGCCTCAGCCTCCGAGTAGCTGGGACTACAGGTGCCCGCCACCACGCCCGGCTAGTTTTTTGTATTTTTAGTAGAGACGGGGTTTCACCATGTTAGCCAGGATGGTCTCGATCTCCTGACCTCGTGATCCGCCCGCCTCGGCCTCCCAAAGTGCTGGGATTACAGGCTTGAGCCACCGCGCCCGGCCTATGGTCTCAACTTTTTGGGAGGCTGACATGGGAGGATTGCTTAAGTGTGGGAGGTCAAGACTGCAGTGAGCTATGAGGACGTCACTGCACCCCAGCCTGGACAACAGAGTGAGATCCTGTTTCTTAAAAAAAAAAAAAAAATCCAAATCCAATGGAAAGGAACCCAAATATAATATGAAACACCTTCTAATGTTCCCTTCTCAGAAGGGAGTCCTTCAAAGTGGACAGAGTTCATCCTTGCACATATAGGGAGCTGAGGCCTTTGGGTGGGGATGTGACTCAAGGTGGTCCAGCAGCTTCACCTCTACAATAAAAGTGGGGATCCTGGCCAGGTGTAGTGGCTCATGCCTGTAATTCCAGCACTTTGGGAGACCGAGGTGGGTAGATCGCCTAAGGTCAGGAGTTCAAGACCAGCCTGACCAAGATGGTGAAACTCCATCTCTACTAAAAATAGAAAAACTAGCCAGGTGTGGTGGTGGGCACCTGTAATCCCAGCTACTCAGGAGGCTGAAGCAGGAGAATCACCCAAACCCGGGAAATGGAGGTTGCAGTGAGCTGAGATAGTACCATTGCATTCCAGCCTGGGCAACAAGAGTGAAATTCCGTCTCAAAAAAAAAAAAAGTGGGGTTCCTGCCCCAGGAGGGTGATGATGGGTGATGATTGTCTCTCTCTCTTCTCCGGCAGCTGATTCAGAACCGAGATCACCTCTATAATTTCCTGCTCCTCAAGATCAACCTCTTCAACCACTGGGTATCAGGGCTGACCCAGGAGGCCCGGGGGTCCTGTAACTGGCAGGCCCACCTACCCCTGGGAGCTGCAGCCTGCCCGCTGGGCCGGGCTTTCCGGGCTGGGCTGGCTCTGATCCAGGTCCCCGTGTGGCTCGTGCTACAGGGACCCAGGCTGATGTGGGCTGGCATGTGGAGCGGCACCAGGGCCCTGGGCCTGGCCTTGCTCAGTGCCTGGGAGCAGCTGGGCCTGTCTGTGGCCATCTGGACAGACCTATTTTTGTCATGTCTGCACGGCCTGATGTTGGTGGCCTTGCTCCTGGTGATAGTGACCTGGAGGGTGTGTCAGAAGGCCCACTGCTTCCGACCGGACAGGCAGCTCAGTAAGGTGGGTGGTTTCGGGGTGAGACTGGGGTGTGGAGGGCAAACCTGGGGTGTTGTGTGTGACCAGGGCTGGTTGGGCTTGTGCGGGGGAGCCACAGCCAAGCAGTGTAACCCTATGAGCTCCTAAGGGCCACCCGCCCATCTGTCTCCCTGTTCCAGGCCTTACAAATGAACTGCGTGGTGAGGAAGCTCCTGGCACAGCTGAGACGTCTGTATTGGTGGGTGGAGACTATGACTGCCCTCACCTCCTGGCACCTGGCCTATCTCATCACCTGGACCACCTGCCTGGCCTCCCACCTGCTGCAGGCTGCCTTTGAACACACGGCCCAGCTGGCCCAGGCCCAGGAGGTTGAACCCCAGGAGGTCTCAGGGTCTTCCTTGCTGCCCTCACTATCTGGGTCCTCGGACTCGGAGTCTGGACTAGTTTTGTCAGAGCAAGAAACTCCCAGAGCATAAATGTATCCCCATCTGCCTCTCCTGGTCTGGCCTGGCCTACGGTCTCACTCCTTCTTCCCTAATGGGCTGGAGAGACGTTGTGTGAATGACGTGCATGTGTGTGCGTGCATGTGAGCCCAGGACTGCCTCTGGGAAGGAAATTACATTCTGTCAGCATCTTCTATGGGCCAGATATCAACCATCTCAGACAATTTACTCATAATCGGGTTTAAATCTCCTAGCAACACAGGCATCAGGTTTGATTAGCACCATTTACAGCTGAGAAAATTGAGCCTCAGAAGGTTGAACTTTCCCAAGGTCACAGTCTGTCAAGGGCAGAACCAGCACTGGGTCTCTAGATTTTTTGTTTCTCAGAATCCTTAACTTTCTCTAGGTGCGTGCCCCTGATTCTCAGAAGTATTGGTGCCCAGGGTTTTAGGGGAGATGGGCAGTTAGAGACTTTGGCCTCTGGGGGGTGCCAGGGCCTCACATTTCAGAGATTTAGAAACTTCCTTTGAGAAACAGTTGTGAGCCAGGCTTCAAGGAACCCATTCATTCATGCACTTGGCCACTCATCCATCCACCTATCCACCTGCCACAAAGGCATCCACAGAACCATCCATCCACCCACCCACCAATCCATTCATCCACTCATCCATTCACCTGCCCATCTACCCACACATCCATCCATCCATCCCTCCACCCATGCATCCATCCACTCATCCACTCATCCATCCATCCATCCATCCATCCATCCATCCATCCATCATCCACCCACCAACCCACACATTCATCCATCCATCCCTCCAACCACCCACCCACTGATCCATTTATCCATCCACCCATCCATCCACCCAACCACCCATCCATTCACCCACCCATCTACCTACCCATTTAATCACCCATTCATCTATGCATTCATCCACCCATTCGTGCATCCATCCACCCGTCCACCCATTCATCCATCCACCCATCCATCCACCCATCCATCCATCCATCCACCCATACATCCACATACCCACCCATCCATCCATCTACACACCCACTGATCCATTTACCCATCCATTTATCCACCCACCCACACATCCATTCACCCGCCCGTCTACCTACTCATCCACTCACCCATTCATCTACCCATTCATCAACCCATTCATGCATCCATCCATCCATCCATCCATTCATCCATCCATCCATCCATCCATCCACCCACCCACCCACCCATCCATTCATTCGCAGAACCAACCGCACTCACCCACCCAGTCTGTTGAAGAGCCATCTGTCTCCCTGGGGAAAGGGGAAACCTATCCAGTATCTCAGCACTCCTCTAACCTGTGAGTAAGGACACAGGGTCCTGTTGCAGGGGTGGCTCATGCTGCTGTGCCAGCTCATGCTGTGGTGCTTCCCATCCCCACAACTCAGCCTTCAGGTGAGTGATTCTGCTGAGAGGGGAAGGGATGGTTTCTCGAGTGTTTGCAGTCACCTCTCACCCACTCCCAAGCCAGAGGGTGGTGGTGTGAACGTGGCCGTTCTCCACTCAGGTTCCCAGCTCAGTGAGGGCCTCCCTTATAGCCCAGGGTAGATGTGGGGTGAACTTCCAGACCCTTCCTCCAAGTCTGAGCAGCAAGCCTGTCCTGCCCTAGGAGGTACATCTGAGAGGTCCCATCTGGCCAACGAGGCAGAACATGTACCCGGAAGGACCTATAAGCGCCTGGTCAGAGGGGTAACACGACTGGAATTCTAGGACATACACACAACTTTCAAGGAAGCATAAGTGCAGGAATAGGTGATGTCAGCCCATTGCTGAGGTGGGGACTGGAGGAAAAGAGGAGGCCCCAGAACAGTCTGGGGCCAAGGTGGGGACAGACAAGGATGTGGCCCAAGCCCCCTGGAGAAGATCCGGGCTTGGGGACAGAAGCTTGGATTCTGTGCTTCTGCCTCTGCCTCTGCCCTGCCGAGGTCATTGGGTGTGATCTTGGATGAGGCTGTCTTTGCCTGCTCTGGGCTTTGGTTCCCATGTCTGTGCAATGCGGGATGGGTGGGGTGATCCCCGATAAGGGAGTCAGCACTTGGTTTGTTTTTGTTTTGTTTTTTGAGACAGGGTCTCAGGCTGGAGTGTGGTGGCGTGATCTCGGCTCACTGCAGCCTCCGCCTCCTGGGTTCAAACGATTCTTGTGGTTCTATCTTCGAGTAGCTGGGACTATGTGTGTGCGCCACCATGCCCGGCTAATTTTTGTATTTTTAGTAGAGATGGGGTTTTACCATATTGGCCAGGCTGGTCTCAAACTCCTGACCTCAGGTGATCTGCCCACCTTGGTCTCCCAAAGTGCTGGGATTACACGTGTGAGCCACTGTGCCTGGCCGAGAGTCAGCATTTGGGGTTCCTCGATGCCAGGCCTTGTTTCTGAATGCCCAGATAGGAGGTGGGGTGGGGCAGGAGAGGAGCAGGCCCTCTGTCTACGCAGCCTGCCTATAAGGCCCTACACTGGCTGACTTCTGGCTCCCTGAATCCCCTGTCCTGGAGTTATTGCTGCTTTTGCAGTCTCTTCTAGGATTTGAAGTCTTCCTGGCCTTCCAAAGTCCCTGGCATCCTGGGGAAAAAGGAGAAGGCCAGAATCTCCCCTCAGCTGCCACTCACAATGGTAGGCACAGCAGAGGCCTTGGGATCAGAGAGCCTTGGGTTTGGATGCTGGATCCACAACCTCTCGGCTGTGTAACCTTTGGCGAGTTACTGAACCCTGAGAGCCTCAGTTTCCCCTCCTGTGATCAGGGTATAATCACAGCACCCCAGATGTCACAGGGCTGTTGCCTGGTCTGTACACGTGCGGTCCCCACTCAGGGCAGCTATGGGAGGCTCTTGGAACCCCATTCCCTGGCTCCCCATTTCCCAGGCCTGCCGCCTTCCCAGGGACTGCAGCTTCTGAGGCCTGGGGTGGGAGCAGTCAGTCCGTCTGTCTCAGGCCTGTGAGTATGGAGGGGCCCTGGCCTGCTGGAGGAAAACAAGTGGTGGCCGGTGTCGGGGGGTGGAGGGGGCACGGGCAGGGTGGGGGGAGCTGGCTGCAAGGCCGGCCAGCAGCTTCACGCAATCTGTCTGCTATGCAGTCCCGGGCCTGGCCTGTATTTATTTATGCTGAGCGTGTATTTATATCAGTCCCTTTTTCATTAATAGGGCAGGAAATGGCTGGAATTGTTACATACCTGGCGGGCCAGGGGTCCCGCTTCGCCAAGACACACAAGGCCCTGGCTGCCCCGCTATGGTTGTAAGGGGCCCCCTCCTCAGTCTGCCCGCAGGCCCCGGCCCGAGTTCCTGGCCCTTCCCTGACCCCCCTTTGTTCTGAGACCTTCTCTACCTCCCAGAGCTCCTGGAACCCACATTCCCTGGAGAGGGGTTCATCTGCAGGCCTCTCCCTGTCCCCCAGTTCATCCTGACCTCATCCCAACCCCAGGAAAGGCTGCGGTGTTAGGGGCTGTGAAAGTGCACACTGGAGGATGGGGGAGGGGCTGGCAAAGTCCACCCAGAGCAGCAGGAGCTTAGGGGAGAGATCAGGGTCGGGAGGGTTTGGGGATGGGATCCTGGCGCCCAGGATGGGGGGACTGGACAGAAGAGGAAATGAGGGGATACATAATAAGAGGGTTCTCCTGAGCAGGTCCCATCCCTGGAGCTTCGCTCTCCACCAAGCCCAGTCCCATCATGTAAGCATGGGTGGCCTTTGTCACCTGGGACCTGCCTAGCCCACCAGAGGGGTCTCTGTGTCTATCGCCAGCCGCCCTACTGCCCCAGGCCTGGCAGGGGATGGGGGGCTCACTTCTGTCCTGCCTCCCCGCTCCCTGGTCTGCACGCTGGGTTCAGCACCGAGCCAGCGCCTCTCTCCAGGCCCCAGCTCTTGGGCTCAGGCCCCAGGTGGGGCTGCCAGAGCTGAGAGGCGCGGCCCCTTCCCCAGAGCGCTCGCCTGACATAACCTATTAGTGCTTCTCGCCTCAATCCAGCTCCCCCAGCCAGCCTCCCCACCCAGGCCAGACTGTGCCGGTCCTGTTGTCTCTCTCCTGAGCTGCTTTGCCCCGACAGGGTGAGAAGGAGCTGGCAAGATGCCTGATGGCCCCAAGAGTAGCTGTGCCTGTTCGCCTGTCCCCTGCTAGGCTGCCCTGTGGTCAGGTGGACTTGATCGTTGACCTTGACCGGTGACCGCTGTGGCTATGATGACTTCCTGTCTCAGGGTCCAGAGCTGGGGCCGCTGGACAGTCATGGGACTGAAACTTAGAGGACAAGGGGCTTTCCTGCATTCCTGCCCTGTGCCTGGGTCTCTGCCTTCTCAGCTGCACTTTTTTTTTTTTTTTTGGAGACAGAGTCTTGCACTGTCCCCCAGGCTGGAGTGCAGCGATATGATCTCGGCTCACTGCAACCTCTGCCTCCTGGGTCCAAGCAATTCTCATGCTTCAGCCTCTCAAGTAGCTGGGATTACAGGCACGTGCCACCATGCCCGGCTAATTTTTGTATTTTTAGTAGAGACGGGGTTTCGCCATGTTGGCCAGGCTGGTCTCGAACTCCTGACCTCAGGTGATCCGCCCACCTCGGCCTCTCAAACTACTGGGATTACAGGCATGAGCCACCGTGCCTGGACTCTCGGTTGCACTTCTAGGGGCCGATGGAGGGTGCTGGGAAGAGGCTGCAGACCTTGGGCAGCTGTTGGTATTGAGAAGGGGGCTGCTAGGAGATTTGGGGTTCTCTAGGATGGAGCCCTCTGCGTGGCAGGAGGGGGAGGCTACAGGGTCTCAGGACCATGCTGGGGGCTAATGCAGGGGTCTCTGGCCTTCCCCAGCTGCTCCCCATATCTGTGCTAGATGGGTGAGGATGGCTGGGCACCCGGGAAGCCGTCGTGTCTGGGATCCCTCTGGAGGCTTTCTCCAGCGCCCCCGTCCAGTGCCTGCTTAGCAGTGGTAGTGCCTTCTCTTCCTTCACCCCTCTTCGCCTTTGACCACCTTGGCTTGGGGTTGGGGGCTTGAGACCCCAAAAGTGCCTGGGATTGGGGGGTCAGTGGCAGCCCCAAGTCCTCCAGCTAGCGGGGCTCTTGCACTCTCTGGATGGAGCAGGAGGAGGCTGAGGGGTGGGGCCCCCAGGACAAGGCTGGATTCTTTGAGATCCCCCTGGGGCAGGACTGTGTCCCCTGGGAATTCTCCTCCACCATGAGTGCAGCCCCTCCTCCCACTGCTTGGCCAGGGCTGTCCAGATTACTTAATTGTGAGTGTCTGAGAGTGTCTGTGTGGGTTAGGGAGAGGAAGGCATTTCCCCAGACCCCTCATCTGCAGCTGCCTGTGGCTGGAGGGACCCCAGACTCTCTACTCCTGTTGGGGGTCCTGCCTGTCCCTGGCTTGTGTGGCATTGGGCAGGTCCCTGGGCTCTGTCCCTGTTCCTGCCATGAGGGTGCCTGTGGGCTCTGCCAGCTTCTGAGCCTGAGTGAACCTTGAACCCCTCTTAGCCTAGGGGCCAGTAGGCGTGGATTGGGGTGCTGGAGAAGGGCCCGATGGGGGAGCCCCTGGGCCTGGGTGCTGCAGCTGGGCCTTGCAGCTTCGCCTGCATGCATCTGGATCTGTGTCCCGCCCCTCACCCCAGGCCCACATCTGGAGACCAAAACCAGCTAGCCGGCTAAACATAGAGCATCTGGGCCCCGAAGAGCCTGTTCCCAGGTTAACGCGGCCCATCTGGGCCCCTCGCAGCAGCTCCGCCCCGTCTCCACGGCAGAATACTGGCTGCATATCTGGACAGCTGGGGCCCTGTGGTCACCCCGCCTCTTCCCGTGCCTAGCTGGGTCTGGAGCCGGTGCTGCCTGGGTTCCCTGTCCTGAGGCAGGGTCCTGTGCGCAGAGGGCTCATGCGGCTTCTCCTGGGTGCTGCCTGGGGAACAGCTTAGTTTAGACATAATCTGGACACATGTCCCCTGCCAGGGGTGGTGACAGTTGTCACTCTGCACCAACACACCTGGCAGCCCCTTGGCAGCACTTGAAAAAGCCTCTGAGCCCCCCTGGATCGCCTGGTTGCCCTCGGCCTCCTGGGATGCCTCAGGCACAGCAGGGGGTGCCACCAACTGTTGGAGGGCGGGGCACTGCACTGGGTCCCCATCACGAAACTCACTTCACACAACCAGCCCTGCTGTCCCTTCCCAGGAATCCTCTCTTCTCCTCCCTCCTTCCCTGCCGACACCCGTGCTCGGCAGGGGAGAGGCTGGATGTCCCCCCAGGGGCCCCAGACTCAGAGAAGAAAGCCTGAGGATGAGGTCACCCAAGGGCATCTGGAAGAAATGGACATCTCAGGCACAAAGGACTGCCTGGGCAAAGACACCCATGGGAACTGCCTGGTGGTGGCCTGGACAGGTTCCTCTTCAGTGGGGTTGTAGGCCCCTCTGACCTCACTAGGGACATGTGAGCTAAAGCACGCGAGCTAAAAGCATGTGGGAGTCTTAAGTCACAATTGTGGTAGTGAGCTCCCCGTCATGGAGGGATCCAAGCTGGTGGGACTGCTCTTTGTCAGGAACATGGCAATGGCAGAAGTTATTCTTTTCTTTTCTTTTCTTTTCTTTCTTTCTTTCTTTTTTTTTTTTTTAAGATGGAGTCTTACTCTTGTCGCCCAGGCTGGAGTGCAATGGCACTATCTCGGCTCACTGCAGCCTCTGCCTCCCAGGTTCAAGCAATTCTACTGCCTCAGCCTCCCGAGTAGCTGGGACTACAGGCGCCCGCCACCTCGCCCGGCTAGTTTTTTTTTGTATTTTTTAGTAGAGACGGGGTTTCACCGTGTTAGCCAGGATGGTCTCGATCTCCTGACCTCGTGATCCACCCGTCTCGGCCTCCCAAAGTGCTGGGATTACAGGCTTGAGCCACCGCGCCCGGCCCAGAAGTTATTCTTTTCTTTTCTTTCTTTCTTTTTTTTTTTTTTAAGATGGAGTCTCACTCTTGTCGCCCAGGCTGGAGTGCAATGGCACTATCTCGGCTCACTGCAGCCTCTGCCTCCCAGGTTCAAGCAATTCTACTGCCTCAGCCTCCAGAGTAGCTGGGATTACAGCCATACGCTACCATGCCTGGTTAATTTTTTGTAGAGACAGGGTTTCACCATGTTGGCCAGGCTGGTCTTGAACTCCTGACCTCAGGTGATCTGCCTGCCTCGACCTCCCAAAGTGCTAGGATTACAGGCGTGAGCCACCGAACCCGGCCGAGGTTATTCTTGCAAGGAGCCTGAGGCTGTGTGAGGCAACCTCCTAGCACTACGCTAAAGCCTTGTAACTCCAAGATTCAAGGATGCTGTAATGCTGCCTTCCCAGATTCTCAGTCTCCTAGGATAGGGGATGTGAATAGCCTTGGGATGGAGGCCGGAGATTTGGCGTGCAGGGTTGGGGTGAGTGGGTGTAAGGAGGGAAGCAGGGGACGGCCACAGCCCGTGGCCTGGAACTAGGGACCTTGCTGCCTGCTTGCCCGAATGGTCTCAGCTCTGGTGCTGGCCCAGCCTCCGAGACCTGGGGTGTGTTTGCAGAGCCTGGCAATCCTGCATCCTGTGGTCAGGCTTTATCGAGGCATCATTGGCTCTGATTGAAAGAAGTTCTTTATTGTTTTAGCCTGCAGCCCGGAGGCCTGGAGCAACAGGCAATTCAAACCACAGAGCCCCATGCCTTCTCCTGTACCTCCTTACCCATGGAAAATTTGAGTCAGCAAACATGCAGGATGAAGACACAAATAAAAAATAATGAGGGCTAGCATTTATTAAATATTCGCTATGGGCCAGATACTGTTCTGAGGGCTTTGCTTGTATTAACTTGTTCCAGTCTCCCTGGGAGGGAGGCACTGTTGTTACCATTTAACCCATTTTACAGATGGGGAACCTGAGGCTTAAGTTCTGCTTGGTTATTGGGTAGCAGAGCTGGGATGCAAACTGGGAAGTCTGGCTCCAAAGTCTGTGTCCCCCACGTCCTTTTGTTAGACAAGGTCTCTGTTGCCCAGGCTAGAGTGCAGTGGCATGATCATGGCTCACTGCAGTCTTGAACTTCTGGGCTCAAGCAATCCTCCTGCCTCAGCTTCCTAATTAGCTGGGACTACAGGTGCAAGCTGCCACACCTGGCGTGCATGTATATATATATATATATATATATATATATGATTTTTTTAAAGAGATGGAATCTCTTGGCTGGATGCGGTGGCTTATGCCTGTAATCCCAGCAAGCACTTTGGGAGGCTGAGGTGGGCAGATCGCTTGAGCTCAGGAGTTCAAGACCAGCCTGGGCAACATGGTGAAACTCCTAAAGATACAAAAATTAGCTGGGTGTGGTGGTGGGTGCCTGTAGCGACAGCTACTTAGGAGACTGAGGCAGGAGAATCACTTGAACCTGGGAGGCAAAGGTTGCAGCAAGCCGAGATCACACCTCTGCACTCCAGCCTGGGTGACAGAGTGAGACTCCATCTCAAAAACAAAAACAAAAACAAAAACAAAAAAAACAGTAGAGATGGGGTCTCACTATGTTGCCCAGGCTGGTCTCAAATTCCTGGACTTAAGTGATCCTCCTGCCTTGGCCTCCCAAAGTGCTGGGATTACAGGTATGAACCGCCATGCCTGGCCAAATCTGTGTCCTTGACCACTGCTCCTTCAAACTCTCTGAAAGTTGGGGTGGGGTGGGGGAGACAGAAAGAGCAGAGACGGGGGTAGACAGAGCCAGACAGCGAGAGGGATGGCATTGAGGCCCTCAGAGGTGATGTCCTTGGGCTCTGCCCAGGAGGAGAAGCAGAACTGGCTGAGTTATGAGGGCCATCTGTCCTATCTCCCCCAGGCCATCAGACGAGGTGTCCAGGTGTGGAAGGGCAGTGCCCTGCCTTATCAAGCCTTCCAAAGTCAAACAAAGAAGGGCTTTGCATGATCTGGTCCCGATGGCCAGGGATGGAGTTGGGTTCCCCTGGCTCTTCTAAAGGGTGGGAGTTTGGGGCTGCGGAGGGCCAAGAGGTCAATCTTGGAGAACCCACCCACTGTGGCCCAGTCTCCTGGGGGAACAGCTGATCCTGAGGTGAGGGTGCTGCCTGGGATTCAAACCAGAGGGTCTGACTTCAAAGCCTGTGTACTTTTGTTTGTTTTGTTTTGAGATGGAGTTTCACTCTTGTTGCCCAGGCTAGAGTGAAGTGGTGTGATCTTGGCTCACTGCAACTTCCACCTCCCGGGTTCAAGCAATTCTTCTGCCTCAGCCTCCGGAGTAGCTGGGATTATCGGCACGCGCCACCACGCCTGGCTGATTTTTGTATTTTTAGTAGAGACGGGGTTTCACCATGTTGCTCAGGTTGGTCTCAAACTCTTGACCTCAGGTGATCTACCTGCCTCAGCCTCCCAAAGTGTTGGGATTACAGGCGTGAGCCACTGTGCCCGGCCCACGCCTTTATTTATTTTTTTTTTCCTGAGACAGGGTCTTGCTCTGTTGCCCAGGCTGGAGTGCAGTGGTGTAGTCATAGCTCACTGCAGCCTCAAACTCCTAGGCTCAAGCGATTCTCCCACCTCAGCCTCCCGAGTAGCTGGGACTATAGGTGCACATCACCATGCCTGTCTAATTTTTCAATTTTTATAGAGATGGGGTCCTGCTATGTTGCCCAGGGCTAGTCTCAAACCCCTGGGCTCAAGTGATCCTCTCATCTCAGTCTCCTGAGTACCTGGGGCTAAAGGTATGTGCCGCCACACCTGGCTAATTGTTTTTATGATCACCAGGGCTTCCAAGACTGGGGTTAGGGGTCTCCGCTGGTGTGTGTGAGGGGGCTTCCCTCTGTGTCTGTAGCTGTCTGACCTGCTAGGGGACCTACAGAGACAGAACGAGCAGAAAGCACCGGGCCCTTGGCATCATCCTTGGAACACCCTGATGGACCTTCCCATCTCATCCCATCCGCAGGTATGCTCTAGCAACTTCTCTCATCACCCAGAGTCCCCAACCTTCTCTAGGAAGCATGAGAGGTGCTCTTCACGAGGCCCTTCCTTCGTGCCAGGCACACAGAGGGGACTTCTACATGATGTGATAACCCACATACTCCCCACAACACCCTTGGCTGGAAGGCCCCGGTGTCATCCCCATTTTACAGATGAGGAAACTGAGGCTCAGAGAGGCAAAGTCATGTATCTACATAGCTGAGAAGTGGCAGAGCTGGGACTCCAGTGCAGGTGACTTCATCACCTCAGGGCTGTGTTGAGGTTGGCAAAGGGACGTCCCATTAGAGGGGATGGGAAGGGCTGCCGGGAGGGGACTCCAGGAGGCATCGGAGTCTTTATCGAACATGGGGACAGGACCTCTGGTTTTGCTAACTATGCAGTGATCCTGTAGTTTCCATGGTGGAGCGGCCACACGGCTGCAGGTACATTTGGTGACAGGTGCCCTAGCCCATCCCAGCCATGTGTGTGCCAATCTCCCGAGCCTTTAGTTTAGCCAAGGTTGGCATTTCCCAAGGGGAACTTCAGCTGGGGACCAAGCAGAGCCCCCTGCCCTCCAATTCCATTGGTGTGCCTCTGTGGTGCTGCCCCACTGAGCCCCTAATTCACACCTCGACCAGGAGGGCTGAGAGGCAACCTTCCACATTCCCCAAACTCCAGGTGTGGGATCAGGCTTCCCAGAGCCTTGGCGTGATGTCCCTGTGCCTCAGCTGGGCTCAACCTGGCCTGTGGGGGCTGGCCCAGGGCCGAGGGCAGCGGAGGGGATCGGCAGTGCTGGGAGAACAATGGAGTGGAGGGAGCAGAAACTCTCTGGGTAGCAAGAGCAGGGAAGGAGGCCAGGCCAGCGGGGCTTTCCATACAGGCTGGGTCCTGGGGCCCCTGGGGCAGGGGGCAGAGGCGGGGAGAAAGGGGGCGCCCCGGCCATGCTTCCTGTGTGCTTTTGAGGTGCTCTGGCCCGGCCCTGCATGGGGAGACTGACTCGGGGGCACAATCTCGGTCCGGGGCTGTGGGCCGGCGGGGCCAGTGGAGACGGTTTTTTTTCTTTTTCTTTTTTCTCTTTTTTTTTTGAGACAGAGTCTTGCTCTGTCACTCAGGCTGGAGTTCAGTGGCACGATCTTGGCTCACTGCAACCTACGCTTCCCAGGTTTAAGAGATTCTTGTGCCGCAGCTCTCCAGGTAGCTGGGATTACAGGCATGTACCACCACACTCAGCTAATTTTTGTATTTTTATTAGAGACGGGGTTTCACCATGTTGGCCAGGCTGGTCTCGAATTCCTGACCTCAGGTGATCTGCCTGCCTTGACCTCCCAAAGTGCTGGGATTACAGTCATGAGCCACCATGCCTGGCCTCTTTATTTTTCTTTTTTTCTTTTTGGAAACAGGGTCTTATTCTGTCACCCAGACTGGAGTGCAGTGGTATGATCATAGTTCACTGCAGCTTCCAACTCCTGAGCTCAAGTGATCCTCTGGCCTCAGCCTCCTGAGTAGCTAGGACTACAGGTACATACCACCAGGCCCGGCTAATTTTTTTTTTTTTTTTGGTAGAGATGCAGTCTTGCTATATTGCCCAGGCTGGTCTTGAACTCTTGGCCTCAAGTGATCCTCCCACCTTGGCCTCCCAAAGTGCTGTGATTCTGGGAAGTCTAAGATTAACTTGACTTTACACTGTTGAACTTGGCATGAGAAGGAAGCTGCTGGTTCAGCCCCTGGGCAGGGAGTTGGGGTGATGGGTTCAGTACCCCTGCCTGGTGCTGGACAGAAGGCTCTGGTTTCACCGCCAGCCAGTCTGGCTACCCCCATAGTCTCTCAGGGTGGCCCTTCCTGGTCCCTCGCCTGCCCCTGAGGGCCTGAGTACAGATGAGCAACCCGGGTCAGTCTGAGTCATCTTTGATGTCCCTTGGTATGGTCCTAAGGCACATGTCTGGCAGTGTTTAAGGGCCACTTGCCCTGTTCCACCCCTGGTCCCCAGGAGCGTGTATCTCTGGGCCTCGGTGCTCTGGTTGGTCACCCCGGAGGATGTGTCCTGCCTGAGTCCTGTGAGATGGGAGACTAGTTCTCAAAGCGGCCTTGAACACCTGTGTCCCTGCAGCCGCGCTCACTTGGGGATTGTCACACATGATACCAACGGACAAGATGGAAAGACTCAGCCTTGTTCTAGGTACCCAGGATGGGTCGAGTTTCTGGATGTGACTTTTCTTCTTCTTCTTTTTTTTTTAAGTCGGAGTCTCGCTCTTGTTGCCCAGGCTGGCGTGCAATGGTGTGATCTTGGTTCACGGCAACCTCTGCCTCCCTGATTCAAGCCATTCTCCTGCCTCAGCCTCCAGAGTAGCCGGGATTGCAGGTGCCCGCCACCATGCCTTGCTAATTTTTCCTATTTTTAGTAGAGACGGGATTTCACCATGTTGGCCAGGCTGGTCTCGAACTCCTGGCCTCAGATGATCTGCCCACTTCTGCCTCCCAAAGTGCTGGGATTACAGGTGTGAGCCACCGTGCCCGGCCTGGATGTGACTTTTGACTATCAAATCAGTAGCCCTGTTACCCTAGGCTCGCTCCCCATCCCAGCAGCCCCTGGCCTCACAGCGGGTGCTTCTCTTTCCCTCTGGGAGCTGCCGCTCTGTGGGTCCTGCTGCCACCAGCCTGCAAGGGCACGGTTCCTCCCCTCATCCCAACCCGGGGAGGTGGCTTCAGGAGTGGCTACCACCATTCACATCTGGGGAAGGAGGGAAGGAGATGATGGGAGGTGGGGCTCAGGGAGGTGGGGCCTGTCCACCTTCTGGTGTGCCCTGGGGTGGGGGTTTCAGGGAACCCTGCCTTCCTTTCCTTCCTGGGCTCAGCTGAGAGGGATGGGTGCAAAGGGCTTTTGTCATTTTCTCAACCCACAAACACTTCTGGATGCCTCCTCTGTGCTGTTCACAGATTCCAGTGCCTGGGATCACTCATACCCTGCCTCTGCCTCAGTTTCCCCCTCTGAAGAGTGGAGCTGGCTTTGAGAGGGTGATAGACCTTTCAGCTCTTGCTCGAGTGAAGTCCACCTCTTGCCCCATCACACATGACCCACCCACATCCCCAAAGTTGCAGGGCTCCCTGAGCTGGTCTTGGTCCCAAGCCGTGACTATGTCACTCTTTCCCCGCCTGGGGCCAGCAAGCCCAGCTCTGGCCCCTCTCCGACACCCCAAGGGGACTTGTTACAAACAGTAAGAGAGGGTCTCGTGGCATCACCCTCTCTTCCAGAGGAAGCAAATTCTCCCAGACAAACCCAGCCCATCAACAAACCGGCAACCAAAACAACGAGGCAGATTACGAAACCCAGATCGAGGGAAAGAGGCCACTCCGAGCCTTTCTCCAGGACAGGGGGTGGCGAAATTGGGCCAGGCCTATGGGTCACAGCCTGCCTGGCCTGGACTATTTTTGTACCGTCTGGGGGGTGGGGGCTGATGAAATCCCAGCTGCATTTCACC
Source organism: Papio anubis (assembly GCF_008728515.1). Taxonomy (NCBI): domain Eukaryota; kingdom Metazoa; phylum Chordata; class Mammalia; order Primates; family Cercopithecidae; genus Papio; species Papio anubis. The sequence continues at coordinate 135,998,921 of NC_044979.1, read as the reverse complement.
AAAACACTTTCCCCTTAAGCCCGGGCTCCATGTGGTTCAAATTCATTGTCACTTAACTCATCACTCAAAGCTCTGAGCCGCAGCCCTCCCCCTCCAAGAAAAAGACGAAAACACACAGTCGCTGGCACGCGGGCAAGGTGGGCGTGAGGGGCCGTGACAAACAGACTGACTGTCTTGACCTTAGCCGCCCCTGGCCTCCTGCTCTCCATCTTCCTGGCCCCTTCCACCTCATGCTTGATGTCCCCAAAGGTTAAGACGGTCCGAGCTCCACTAGGATTGAGTTGGAAGCCTGGGTGGGGTGGGCAGTCATTGTTTGACTGTTTCACTGGTTCTCCCTCCCCTCCACACCCCGCTGCTGGAAACGGGAAGTTGACATGTCCCAAAGGTCAATGCACACGATTGCCCGGAGGTCATCCTCTGGGAGTGTCCATGTATTTGTGTTTGTGCCCATGAGCCAGGAGAAGCCCATCTTCTCTTACCCCGTGTTGCTTTTCTCAATGGTCTGTTGGCTCACAGCTGATGTTCATCACCTCAGGGCTGTGTTGAGGTTGGCAAAGGGACTTCCCGTCGGAGAGGAAGGGAAGGGCTGCCGGGAGGGGACCCTGGAGGGCATTGGAGTCTTTATCGAATATGGGGACAGGACCTCCGGTTTTGCAAACTAGCACTGATCCTATAGTTTCCATGGTAGGGCGGCCACACAGCTGCAGGTGCATTTGGTGACAGGCCCCCTAACCTGTCTCAGCCATGTGTGTGCCAATCTCCCGAGCCTTTAGTTTAGCCAAGGTTGGCATTTCCCAGGGGGAACTTCAGCTGGGGACCAAGCAGAGCCCCCTGCCCTCCGATTCCATTGGTGTGTCTCTTTCCTCCATTAGACCGTGGGTCTCTCCAGGGCAGCGTTTAGCTGACCCACACTGGATCTCCAGTGCCCAATGCTAGGCTTGGCACAGAACCCAAGAGCAGCAAATGCTTGTGGAATGAATTAATACATTTTTCAAATCAAGTCAAAGTGCTATTTTCATTATCTTTAGGCCAGATTAAATTCAGAGCCACAGCTCTCCAGAAAAATACTGGCAATCTTGCTTTTGCATATTTCACGGTCAAGGAGAGAACTCCTTTTCTGAATTAGCCAGGAAGGCAAGCCCGGGTCCCTAGAGAAAGGCAACCCCTGAGCTTTTCTCCTCTTGCCCACCTTGGGACGCCTGTGACCCCTTTGGCTCTGATAACCCCTTGCTGGGCTGCCCCTCCGGCCTTGATCCCTGGTTTGCAGACCGAGGGAGCAGAAGGGTGGAGCCCTACGAGTTTGCTTTCCTGGGCAGGGTCAAGCAGTTCCTGATGCGGCAAAGTTGTTTGGGTGCAAACATTTCCCTGTATTGTCTAGCTTCAGAAGGCAGCCAAGAGTCTAAGCAGGCGGGAGGGAGCTGAGGCAAGAGTTTTTTTCCTCCAAAGAGGACAGGAGCCTCCAAGCCCCCAGGTGGGGGGTTAAGGGGTCGTCCCACACCCTAGGCAGATGCAGAAGAGCAAGGAGAGGGCAGAATCAGGGGAGGGGGGGTGGACAGATGTCGGATGTCCTGCGGTGCAGAGCTAGGGAGTCAGGTGTAGACAGAGGAGCTGGTCTGAAAATTCAAGTCCAACCAGAGGACCAGGCTGTACCTTCCCCTGGGCATGCTGGGAGATGCCCGTCATTCCCTTGCTGGCTGGGTGCACCAGCCTACCCGAGGCTGTCTCTTAGACAGCTAAGGAATCTTGCCCCTTCTCTGAGGTTTCTGCTCAATGACACCTTTTCTGGGGACAGTGGCTCTGAAGATGGGGGCTTCTGGAGGTTGAGAGAGGCTGAGCCTTCATGGATCTCCAGTATCTCCTGCCTTCTATGCCTCTTTAGCAAGATGCTTCTCCAACTCCTGTTTTTCCTCCTCGGAACTCTGGAAGGATGCCCTCTGCATTTTGGATGTGCTTCCCAAGTGATGCTCCCTCGACTATTACTTTGGGACGGGGAGAAGCTTCTGGGTCCAAGAAGCCTAGGAAACACAAAGTCAGACAGGCTATGATCTTGCAGGACTTATCAGTGCCTTGAATTATTTTTTATTTTTTATTTTTATTTATTTTTTTAGAGACAGGGTCTTGCTCTATCACCCAGGCTGGAATGAAGTGGTGGGATTATAGCAAACTGCAGCCTGGAATTCCTGGGCTCAAGCGATCCTCCTGCCTCAGCCTTCAGAGTAGCTGGGAGTACAGGTGCATGCCGCCATGCCTGGCTATCTTGAATTGTTAATAGCGGCTTTGAAATACAAAAATTAGCTGGGCGTGGTGGTGGGTGCCTGTTATCCCAGCTACCCGGGAAGTTAAGGGAAAATTACTTGAACCCGGGAGGTGGAGGTTGCAGTGAGCTGAGATCGTACCACTGCACTCCAGCCTGGGTGACTCTGTCTTTAAATACATACATACATACATAAAATAGAAGGGACCCTGGTGCACAGTGTTTGCTGGACCTATGTGACACCAAAGTCATTTTTCCCCATGGGTTCTGTTTCAGGACATCTTCTGGGCCACACAGGTCGAGAGGATACCTAGGGAACTACTGGACCTGAAATGTCAAATCACTCTGCAGAGGTGTCAACTGTAAGTGAAGACGCTTCTTTTTTATGTTGAGTGAAACCCCTTTCAGTACGGGGTGGAGCTGGCCACATGAGGTTTCCTGGTGTCGTGCAAGCATGGAGATCCGGCCACACTGTTTGTCTTCTCTTCCTTGGCCCAGAAGGGAGATGAGCCGGCAGGTGGATGAAACAAGGAGGTTGAGGGTGGACGCGGTGGCTCACGCCTGTAATCCCAGCACTTTGGGAGGGCAAGGTGGGCGGATCACTTGAGGTCAAGAGTTCGAGACTAGCCTGGCCAACATGGTGAAACCCCCATCTCTACTAAAAATACAAAAATTAGCCAGGTGGTTGGGCGCCTGTAATTCCAGCTACTGGGGAGGCTGAGGCAGAAGACTTGCTTGAACCTGGGAGGTGGAGGTTGCAGTGAGCCAAGATTGCACCACTGCACTCCAGCCTGGGCGACAGAGCGAGACTCCGTCTCAAAGAAAAAGAAAAACAGAATAAAGCAAAAGGAGGTTAAGACAGACCTTGTCCATCTCTCTAATTTATTCTGGAGACAGGAGCCACAGTTAAGTCACAGGAGGCCAAGGCTGGGTAAGACCCAGGCAGCTGGGAAAGCCAAGAGGACTGTAGGCATCACGTTGCTCTGAAGTTCTGGAAAGGGCAATGCCAGCTTCAGGAGAGACCTGACTCAAAGGTCAGATTCAGGCCAGGTGCTGTGGCTCATGCTTGTAAACCCAGCACTTTGGGAGGTCGAAGCTGGTGGATCATGATGTCAAGAGATCGAGACCATCCTGGCCAACATGGTGAAACCCTGTCTCTACTAAAAATACAAAAATTAGCCGAGCGTGGTGGAGTGTGCCTATAGTCCCAGTTATTCAGGAGGCTGAGGCAGGAGAATCGCTTGAACCCAGGAGGTAGAAGTTGCAGTGAGCTGAGATCACGCCAGTGCACTCTAGCCTGGCAACAGAGTGAGACTCCGTCTCAAAAAAAAGGCCAGATTCAGGGATGAGTTCACAAGATTCAGACCATGCTGGGTTCTCACCCTGCAGCTTCTGGTCCCCTCCCTGCAGAAGTCCCCGGACCCCACTGCTGGGCTCAGCTCTGTCCTAGCCCCTGAGGTTCAGCCTGATCTTAGGAGATTTCTGAAGGAGCCAAGTTCAACGTTCAGGGGCCTGGCAACCCGAGCTTGGGTCCTTTTTTTTTTTTTTTTTAAGATGGAGCCTTGCTCTGTTGCCCAGGCTGGAGTGCAGTGGCGCAATCTTGGCTCACTGCAAGCTCCGCCTCCCAGGTTCACGCCATTCTGCTGCCTCAGCCTCCCAAGTAGCTGGGACTACAGGCGCCCGCCACCATGCCCGGCTAATTGTTTTGTATTTTTAGTAGAGACAGGGTTTCACCGTGTTAGCCAGGATGGTCTCGATCTCCTGATCTCATGAACCGCCCACCTTGGCCTTCCAAAGTGATGGTATTACAGGCGTGAGCCACCGCGCCCAGCCTGTTCGTTTGTTTTTGAGATGGAGTCTCGCTCTGTTGCCCAGGTTGAGAGTGCAGTGGTGCAATCTGGGCTCACTGTAATCTCTACCTCCTGGGTTCAAATAATTCTTTTGCCTCAGCCTCCTGAGTAACTGGGGTTACAGGCATGTGCCACCACGCCCAGCTAATTTTTGTGTTTTTAGTAGAGATGGGGTGTCACCATGTTGGCAGGTTGGTTTCAAACTCCTGGGCTCACCTCAGCCTCCCAAAGTGCTGGGATTACAGGATTACAGGCATGAGCCCCCAGTCCCAGACTGTTGTCACTACCTCCTATTGGCTTGGTAGACTACCTCCTCCCATCAGCTTTCACTGGGCCTCTTTGAGTCTGGCTCAGGCCCCACCTGCTGGGTGGGCTCTTGGCAGGTGAAGTTGCTGAGACCTGCTCTGTCTCTGAGGGAGTCAGCTGTCAGTCTTTCTCTGTTCCAGTCTGTAGCTCTCAACTATCCACAGGGCTTGGACACCAGATGGACAAGAAGAAACCATTCTACTCAAGTCTGGTATAAGACTGGGCTTTCTTAAAACCCATTCACTCACTTATTCGTTCATTCAACTGTCTTTCTTTCTTCTTTTTCTTTCTTTCTCCTTCCTTCCTTCCTCTCTCTCCTTCTTTCCTTTTTCTTTCTTTCTCTTTCTTTCTCTCTCTCCTTCCTTCCTTCCTTTCTCTCCTTCTTTCCTCTTTTCTTTCCTTTCTCTCTTTCCTTCTTTCCTTCTTTCTTTTTTCTTCCTTCCTCTCCTTCTTTCCTCTTTCTTTCTCTGTCTCTCTTTCTTTCTCTCCTTCCTTCCTTCCTTCCTCTCCTTCTTTCCTCCCTTTCCTCTTTCTTTCTCTCTCTCTTTCTTCTTTTTCTTTCTCTCCTTCTTTCCTTCCTTCCTTCCTCTCCTTCTTTCCTTCCTTCCTTCCTCTCCTTCTTTCCTCTTTCTTTCTCTCTCTTTCTTTCTTCTTCTTTCTCTCCTTCCTTCTTCCTTCCTTCCTCTCTCTCCTTCTTCCCTCTTTCTTTCCTTTCTTTCCTTCCTTCCTTCCTTCCTTTCTTCTCAGTCTCACTCTGTCACCTAGGCTGGAGTGCAGTGGCTTAATCTCAGCTCATTGCCCACTCCGCCTCCTGAGCTCAAAATATTCTCCTGCTTCAGCCTTCTGAGTAGCTGGGACTACAGGCATGTGCCACCATGCCTGGCTAATTTTTGTATTTTTAGTAGAGATGGATTTTCTCCATGTTTCCCAGGCCGGTCTTGAACTCTTGGCCAAGGCTTCAAGTGATCCACCTGCATCAGCCTCCCAAAGTGCTGGAATTATAGGCACTAGCCACCATGCCTGGCCTCTTTTTTATTTTTTCTTTTCTTTCTTTTTTTTTTTTTTTTAAATAGAGACAGGGTCTCACTCAGTCACCCAGGCTGGAGTGCAGTGGTGCAATGATAGCTCACTGCAATCTCCACCTTCCAGGCTCAAGTAATCCTCCCGCCACAACTTCCTAAGTAGCTGAGAGAACAGGTATGCGCCACCAGGCCTGGCTAATTTTTAAAATTTTTTGTAGAGATGGGGGTCTCACTATGTTGCCCAGGCTGGTCTCAAACTCCCAGCCTCAGGTGATCCTCTGGCCTCAGTCTCCTGATGTGTTAGGATTACAGGTGTGAACCACCATGCCTGGCCTGTTATTATTTCTATGGACATATGTTGAGTTCTAAGTCAGTAGTTCTCAAACCTGAATGTGCGTGATAATCTCCTAGAAGGCTTGTTAAAACAGACCACTGAGGCTAGGAATGGCGGCTCAATCCCAGCACTTTGGGAGGCTGAGGTGGGAGGATGGCTTGAGGCCAGGAGTTTGAGGCCAGTCTGGGCAACATAGAGAGACCCTGTCTCTACAAGCTATTAAAAAAATTAGCCAAGTATGGTGCATGCCTGTAGCCCCAGCTGCTCGGGAGGCTGAGGCAGGAGGACTGCTTGAGCCCAGGAGTTTGAGGCTGCAGTGAGCTATGATTGCACCACTGCACTCCAGCCTGGAAGACAGAGCAAGACCCTGTCTCCAAAACAAAAGCTACAAAAACATAAAACTGACCACCGGGTGTCATTTCCAGAGTTTCTGATCCAGTAGGTCTGGGCTGGGACTGATAATTTGCCTTTCTAACAAGTTTCCAGGTGATATGGAGCTACTGGTCTGGGGCCACACTTGAGAACTGATCTCAGTCATTATCAGCTATTAACACCCGTGTGTGGATTAGCTTATCAGACCGTGGAAACCAAAGACTTCCTCCCACAAGGGAGGTCTGGACAGAGTAAGGCTTGTGGAAGGACCAGGGCCTTGGGGGTGAGAGAGGAAACATTGCCAAGAAGCAGACAGAGGCCCAGAGGGCTGTCTAGGGGCATAGAGGACAGGCTTTGTCTTTTTCCTAGGCTGGGCAGGACCCCAGAGGTTAGGCTCTGGGACAGGAGGGAGGCGGGCAGGCCTGGGGAAGTCTGGGCAGCTTGTGCTGAGCAGAGGCTGGGATCGGGCCGCTGGCCCGGTGCACCTGACCCGCGGGGCTGGGAACAATGGCTGGGCCGGCGCGGCCTGGCTTGCTGCCCCCGTTCATCTCAGTTTTCCTTCCCAGCTCGGATCTTCCCCGGCTCTCCTCATTCGCTCCCTCTCCGGCGGCCCATCCTGTCCGCTGGCCCCCAGACAGCACATTCCTTCATGCTGATCTCTTCCCGGCGGCTGCGAGTGCACGTTCTCACAGCGAGGCGGGGACTGGGGCCAGGGACTGGGGCCATGAGGAAGGGGGGCTCAGGTGGCCTTCCTGGGGGCCCTGGCCCCATGTCTGGAGACCAGAGGGCACCTGGATGGGAAGGAGGAGTAGCCCCTCAGGCTCAGAGTCCCCCAGGACCCAGCTAGCCCTGAGAATTTGGACCATTTTCCCTCCAGTCCTTCATCTCCTGATATTAGGAGGTCGGGGGTCCTGCACTACTAAGCCTCCTAGCCCTGTGCCCTGGTGTGGTGGCTGCATTGGCTGTATCCTCTGCAGAGCATGGTCCCTGTCCAGTAGGCTCAGGACATGTTCTGCTTCTCTTGGGGTCAGTGGCCCAATGCCAGGCTTTCCTTGGTCCCATCTGGGCCAGGACCTTCCCCTGGGTCCGTCTCTCTTCCTTGCAAGACCCGTCTGCAGCAGCATGGAAGGATCCAGGCCCCCTCTGCCAGCCTTTCGTTCATCCACACAGAGGCAGGCAGGCTGTGCAGCCCCCACCCCACAATTTGATAAGCCTGAGCCCGGGGGGCGGGGCTGGCCAAGGTGACAGCACATGAGTGGCCTGTATCCTCTCTTGGTCTCCGGTACCTGGTGGCCCTAGTCCTGCTGGCAGCAGAGGGGATGGGCTCGTGTCTACTGTCCTCAGAACCTTTCCTGGGCTGTCTGTGCTAGGTCAGGGCTCTGCCTTGGGGTCAGGTTTAGTTTGAGGTCACGGTGAGGATCAGGGCTTGGCACTGGAGTCAGAGCTCAGCCCATTGCGGGCTCAGGAACCAGACTATTTCCAGGTTGGAGCTCAGTCTGAGTGGAGAGTTGGGGTTTGGTTTGGTGTGGAGCTCAGGGCTCTGTCCGGGGCAGGGACTGGGTTCGGTCGAGGGTCGGGGCCAAGGTTAGTTTAGAGCCAGAGTCAGGGCTCAGTCTGGGGTAGGGGTCAGGACTTGATCTAAGATTGGGGTCGGGTCAGGGCTCAGCCTGGAGCCATGGCTGGACTGCAGTGTGGGACAGGTGATGGGTTCCGAGAGGAGCTGGAGTCGGGATTCAGTCCAGGGTAGAGGTTAGCCTTGAGCCTGGGGTCAGGGTCAGGTTTAGTCTGGGGTCGCAGGGGCCATGGCTGATGCTCTGTCTGGGGTTATAGTTGAGCTTAGCTGGCTTGGATGTTGGAATTGCTCTGGGTTTGGGTTCAAGGCTCAGATGGTGTCAGACTAGGACATCAGCGTGTGTTGGGACAGGCTGCTTGTGTGGAATTGACGGGGGCAAGTGTGTGTTGAAGGTGATCTTTGTCCCTCCTGTATTTGCACCCCAGCCCCCAGCCCCTACAACAGGCTGGGGACTGGGCGTTGTGGGTGGAGAGATGGCTTCAGTTGCTTTCTCTCTCCAGCAAAATGTGCCTTGATGCCTGTGCAGGGCCTGAGGACACAAGGTGTGCCAGAGAGCACTTGGGCCCTCTTTGGGCCTCAGTTTCCCTATCTGAGAAGCTCAGTGCCTGGGAGCTGGGCTGAACTCCTGAAACCTGGACTGGCAGCCTTATCAAGAGGATTGGAATGTGAAGGGCTGCCAGGGGGCCACTGCAGGAGCTCTGGCCTGGAGCTAGGTGGCTGGACTGGGCAGGGGGAGGGAGGGGCAGGCAGGTGGACAGGTCTTGGGAACCCTGAGATGAAGGTCTTCGCCAAAGAGGCATCTACTGTCCCTTAGTGGCAGATAGTGCCACCTCTACCTCAAAATGAGGCAGGAAGTGGGACTTGGTTCCAGAGGCGGGGCTTAGACACCAGACCAAACTGAGGACTAGCCAAAGCATGTCGGAGGCAGAACCTCCCCTAAGACACGCCCACCCGTGTGCCATGTCAGTTCGCCACTGCCATGGCAACACCTGAAAGTTCCCGCCCCTTTCCATGGCAATGACCCAGCAACCTGGAAGTTACCACCCTCATCCTAGAAATAGCTGCGTGGGGCCAGGCGCGGTGGCTCAAGCCTGTAATCTCAGCACTTTGGGAGGCCGAGACGGGCGGATCGCGAGGTCAGAGATTGAGACCATCCTGGCTAAGACGGTGAAACCCCGTCTTTACTAAAAAATACAAAAAACTAGCCGGGCGAGGTGGTGGGCGCCTATAGTCCCAGCTACTCGGGAGGCTGAGGCAGGAGAATGGCGTAAACCTGGGAGGCAGAGCTTGCAGTGAGCTGAGATCTGGCCACTGCACTCCAGCCTGGGCAACAGAGTGAGACTCTGTCTCAAAAAAAAAAAAAAGAAAAAAAAAGAAATATCTGCGTGAACCACCCCTTAATTTGCATATAATTGAAAGTGGGCATAAATAGAGTGCAGGCCTGCCTCTGGACACACCGCTTATAGGATAACCCTGCTCTGCAAGGAGCAGCAGCCCTGCTGTCGCTGTACGCTGCTGCTTCAATAAAAGGTGCTGTTTAACACCACCAGCTCCACCCCTGAATTCCTTTTTTTTTTTTTTTAAATTGAGACGGAGTCTTACTCTGTTGCTCAGGCTGGAGTACAGTGGTGCGATCTCGGCTCACTGCAACTTCCGCTTCCTAGGTTCAAGTGATTCTCCTGCCTCAGCCTCCCGAGTAGCTGGGATTACAGGCATGCACCACCATGCTCAGCTAATTTTTATATTTTTAGTAGAGACGGGGTTTCACCATGTTGGCCAGGCTGGTCTCAAACTCCTGACCTCAAGTAATCCACCTGCTTTGGCCTCCCAAAGTGCTGGGATTACAGGTGTAAGCCACCACGTCCAGCCTTTTTTTTTTTTTCGAGGTAGAGTCTTGCTCTGTCACCCAGTCTGGAGTACGGTGGTGCCATCTCAGCTCACTGCAACCTCCACCTCCTGGTTTCAAGAAATTCTCCTGCCTCAGCCTCCCGAGTAGCTGGGATTACAGGCCGTCCATCACCACACCTGGCTGATTTTTGCATTTTTAGTAGAGATGGGGCTTTACCATGTTGGCCAGGCTGGTCTCAAACTCCTGACCTCAAGTGATCTGCCTGCCTCAGCCTCCCAAAGTGCTGGGATTACAGGTGTGAGCCAGCGCACCCGACCCACCCTTGAATTCTTTCCTGGGTAAAGCCAAGAGCGCTCCCGGGCTAAGCCCCAATTCTGGGGCTTACTTGCCCTGCATCAGAATGGCTTCCTTGGCACAGAGCCTCCCAGAATACAAGGGATGTGGCTTTCATATTAGGGCGCAGAGGTCACCATGGTGTTCAGGATTCTAGATGCCCCCAGCTCCTGTCCTGTAACTGTCACCTGCCTTACTGATGAGCAGGGTCCCCGAACCACCCTGACAAGGGCTCCATCCATGGGCAGGAAGGTTGGAAGAATGGGAGCAGCGCTTGGCCTTGGGTCCTCTTCTCCTTCTCTTAGCTCAGCCCCCTAAACTGGCCTCCTCCTGTCAAAGCCGCAGACACACAAGAGAAACCCCGATTGACGTCACGGGAAGCGCCCACAGGGACTCTGTCTCTCCCAGAAATTTGGCTCCAGCGCCTGGCTTCGAATGGCTGTGGTTTTTAAAAGGTGAAAATGGCCCATGGCCCTGCTTCTGTGTCTCCACCAAAACCTGGCTTGGAGGAAGGCAGGCTGGGGTCCTTGATCCTGGAGTTGGATGGGGGAGTCCCCTCCCTTCTCCCCTTCTCCCAATCCCTTGCAGACCCCCTCCTCCAGTGCCCTCCCTGCTGTCTTGACCCCCTGGCACGCCCGACCTCCTCCTTCCTCCCATCTCCTCTCCACTGACAAAGGCCAAGATCTTCCGGGTCTTTCCCGGTCCTGGCGCTCACTGCCTGGTGTCCTTGGGTTTGCAGGGTGTACGGATCTCTGGGCACTCTCCCCTCCCTGAACTCTCAGGCCCTGTCTTTCTCCTCTTTGTGGCCCCCACACGTAGCCCAGAGCCTGACACATAGTAAATGTTCAGTGAGCCTTTACTGGGCCCAGATGGAGGAATTCCTTCTTGAATTTGTCTTTGCACATGGTCTGCTCTACTTCAACATTGACGTTTGATCCATTGATTTCTTTTATTTATTTATTTATTTATTTTTGAGATGGAGTCTTGCTCTGTTGCCCAGGTTGGGGTGCAGTGACACGATCTTGGCTTGTTGCAACCTCCACCCCTGAAGTTCAAGTGATTCTCCTGCCTCAGCCTCCCTAGTAGCTGGGATTATAGGCGTGCACCACCACGCCTGGCTAATATTTCTATTTTTTTTCTTTTTGTATTTTTAATAGAGATGGGACTTCACCATGTTGGCCAGGCTGGTCTCGAACTCCTGACATCAGGTCTGCCTCGGCCTCCCAAAGTGCTGGCATTACAAGCATGAGCCACCACGCCCGGCCAGAACCGTTGTTTTCTGGAAATCATTCTGTGCCACAAGCCTTGGCCACTGGGAGGAACCAGGAGAGTCAGACAACATAGCTCCTTGGAAGAGGCTGCCTGTCAGTCATGCCCTTGGTCAGCCTGACCTGGTCCAGCCAGAGGATGGACTCTTCGTTCTGAGGGCTGGACTGGCCAGGCACGCGTGGGAGTCAGCACACAGTCACTGGGCTCATCCTGCCTCCAGATGCCTAACCTGGGGACCAGAGCCTCTCTTTTGCCCCCCAGGGGGCCCCCAGTCTGGGATGGACGGGAGAGAAGGACTCCACTTCTGCCTCCTGCCAGGAGCATTCTCAGCTTCTGCTGAAACCTCCTGACTGCTGGTGTCGGATTCCACCATCATCTCCCTGGACTGCATGGATGACGCCTTTCCCAGGTCATTCTGACCATGACCTTGTCCCACTTAATCCCCTCAGTTTCCTATCATTTACAGAATATAATCCTTTTGCTGCTTACCCTGGGCGTCCACGCCTATACCTCCTCTCCTGTGTCCACTAGCTGTTCCTCCAGCCCCTCCTGCAGCACCGCCCCTATCTCTGGCCTTCACTTGGCTACTCCTCAGACCTCACATCCCAGCTCAGCGAGCAGTAGCCTGCCTGCCTCTTTCCTCCCCAGGCACCTCACTTGGACTTGGGGGCTCCTAAGCCATGGCCAGTATCTGGGCAGCCCTGAGCCAGTCCTCAGAGCCCTGCTGCAGGAGTAGCTGAACTGGCAAGAGTCATTGTGTGATCTGACCACAGCCAACATCCCGTGTCCCTATTGTATTGATGAGGCCACTGAGGCCTGGGGAGGGGAAGGGACAGTTTTGAGGTTACACAGGCAGTTACAGCTCACCCCCATAGCCTCTCATTCTTCTTTGCAATTTTCCCTTTTAAAAAAAAATAGATATGGGGTCTCACTTTCTGGCTCAGGTTGGAGTGTAGTGGTGTGATCATAGCTCCCTGTAGCCTCAAACTCCTGGGTTCAAATGATCCTGCCACCTCAGTCTCCTGAGTAGCTGGGACTATAGGGTTGTGTCACTGCGCTGGCTTTCTTTCTTTCTTTCTTTTCTTTCTTTCCTTTCTTTTCTCTCTTTCTTTCTCTCTCTTTCTCTCTTTCTTTCTTCTTTCTTTCTCTCTCTCTTTCCTTTCTTTTCTCTCTTTCTCCTTCTCTCTCTTCTTTCTTTCTTTCTTTCTTTCTTTCTTTCTTTCTTTCTTTCTTTCTTCTTTCTCTCTCTCTCTTTATTTCTTTTTTTTTTCTTTTTTAAGAGATGAGATCTTGCTATGTTGCCCAGGCTGGTCTCACACTCCAGGTCTCTAGTGATCCTCCTACCTCAGCCTCCCAAAGTGCTGGGATTACAGGTATGAGCCTAGCCTGCAATTTTCCTTCTGTTGATCTATGACTGTCTCTACCTAGGATCACTTGAGTGGGCTTCACAGAGGCCTTGCTTGTGGGGGAGAACACCTCTTCCAGGAAGCCACCATGATTTCTCTCCACTCCCCGGCTCTCTGAGTCATGCACACTGGCTGCCTTCCAGTTGTCCAGGAATCATGCCTGGCTCACGTTCCTATGAGCATCAACATCTGAAGTTGAATTCCACTTTCACCTCTGATGCCCTATGACCTTGGGCAAGGCCCTGTCTCTTTTTCCCTCAGTTTACCCATTTATAGAATCAAGGCATTGAATCTGCTGATTTTAGAGAGGCTGCTGCGGAATTAGAGTTTGGTGAGGGAGGCTGAGCCCGGAGTCTTGGTGGCCTCCAACTACCAGCACAAAGTGTAGCTGCAAGAATTGAGCTGGGGAGGCAGCAGTACTGGGTAAGAGTCCTGCATCAGCACTTGAAAACCTTGTGGCCCCCAGCAAACTCCATGTTGGGACCCAGTTTCCCATACAAGGGGGAAACCAGCCAGACCGGGTCTGCTCCAGGGGTTATTAAATACGATCGTGGCTTTGAAGGTGTTTTCTAAGTTAAACAGAGCCAGGCAGGTGGATATGCAGCATGGGTCACCCACAGCACCCCACACAGCGCCGGGTTCAGGCAGATGACCACACGTGGTGCCCTGCCGAGGGAACGTGGCAGGTGTCTGGACACAGCGTCCCCGGGCGACTTGTGTGGGCAGTATTCCCGGCAGTGCGTGCTGCGTTCCCAGCCGGTCCCACTGCTGGGCTGGGACAGCCCCCGCAGGAGGAGGCTGGGCTCCCCCCGCGAAACCTGCCATTGATGGGAGGGGTGGGGGCCCACCTGGCGCTGGCCCAGCCTGGCCAGCCTCCCATTCCATGTTTTGTTCACAGAGTTTGGAATGTCCTGGGACACGGAGCTCGGCTCCCTGGGGGGGACACTTGTGCCATTGCCTTGATCTCATCGCTGGACAGGTTTCTCCTTCATTCCAGCCCAGGACTCGGCAGGCTCCCAGCCACAGCTGCTGCCAGGCCCAGTCCGTCTGTGTCTGTCCCAGCGCTGGCAGCCAGGAGTGTGCAGCTGGGAGTGGAGGGCTTCCCAGGGGAGGCTCCCTCAGCCTGTCTGCGTGGGCCCTGGGCACGCCTCCCAGTTGGATCTCCCCAAGCCACTGCCAGCTGACCCTCTTCACAGACTCCTTGGTCTGTGACCTCCGACTCTGGGGCCCCAAGGGCAGTTTGGAATGATGTTCTCAGGACCTGGGGACTTGGGAAGAGCCAGAGCGTGCCAGCTGCCCTGGTTTCTGTTCCCCTTATCAGGTCAAGCTATGCCCTGGAATGGGCTCTGCCAAGTGTGTTGGGGAACAGGTGTTGTGTATATTCTGTGTGCACATGTGCGTGGGATTTCCCTGAACTCCCAGTGTTAAATATCCCTAGATTTGGGAGTGACATATAAGGTTGATTAATGGCTGGATGAGGTTGGGGTGGAGGGCTAAGGAGGCTGGGGTCCTTGTTCAGGAAGGAGCCCATCCTTACCTGGAATGTGTATTTCTGCTGCACCTGGCTCACTCTATCATGTAACAGTCTGGAGTGGCTGGGTACTCTACAGCTTGACTTGGTCCTGTATGTCCAGCCACCTGGCTGGATAGAGGGGAAGTAGGGCTGGTCTTGTTGTCAGAAACATGGAAAGGTCTGAGCACGTGTGTTCATGTGCATGAATATGCATTGTTCTTGAGCCCTCAGCTCTGGAAGGAGATCCATCCTTACCTGGCCCAGGGTATGTGCCTGTGCCTAGCTACCACCGTCTGCTGCTTTGAGATGGCTCAATAATGGAGTCTCACCTGGGCCCACCTGGCTGGGATATACAGCCAGGGCACTACAATAAAACCAAGAGGAATAGAGCCTGAGAGAGATGGAGCCCAGGATGGTCCCCCGTGGAGTGTCCTTAGCTTGGATAATTCCTGTCCTGATGTAGGTCAGTATCCGCCCCAGGCTTGGGCAAACTCTTGTCTTTCCACATCATTAATGAGGAGACTAAATAAATCAGTCCCTCTGGAGGGCCCCCAGCCCCTCAGGCAGCCTGGCTGAAGCTATTAATATTCCCCGTGTTTATGACCCCTTAGCCCTGTTGACAGGCTCCTCTCTCTAGCCGTTGAAATTAATTTTGTGAATCAGAAAGAGGGGGAGTGCAGCCTGTTGGAATCCAGGACGATGACATTTCCACCTCCCCCCTGTGGCGGGTCCCACTCACTAATTCTATAAAGCAGTCACCGGGGCCAGCCCAACCCAGGGCCGCCCGCCTGGCTGGGGCTGCCTCATGCCTCTGCTATGCTCTCCCCCCAACCCCCAGGGAGGGGGGCTGGCCCCAACCCCGATGATTCAGGCCCCCTGACACCTTGCACTGATGTCAGTGGGAATGGAGACCTCAGGCCTCAGGACCTCCTGGCCTATTGCCTGCGCCCGCGCCCTGCACGGGGGTTGGCCCCGGCTCGTGCCTCTCGTGACCTTCTCATGGACGGGGCCTGGCTGGGAAACGAGGCCAGGCCAGACGGCCTCTCCCTCTTGCTGTCCCCTTTCTGAGAGCTGCCTGAACTGGCGCCAGGCCGTCCCTCGGCCTCCTTGGGTTTCGAGGACTTGTTCTAAAATTAATTTGGGGGAATTCAGGGAATTTGTGAGCAAGTTCCCAGAGAACTGTGGCTGCCCTGGGGGCAAGTGTCTCTCCTTCCTCCCACCCTCCCCCACTTTCACTTCCCCAATTTCCTATATGAGCAGATCCTCTTTGGGTGAACTCATTCCACGAAGGGCAGGGCAGCATGCCTGCATGCTGTACATAGGGATAGGGTCTTTCCCCCTCCACTCACACTATGAAGAAGTTTCCAAGAAGAGCCTTTCATATAACATAGTCTCAAGTCATTTAAGATAAGATTTGCAAATATTTTCTCCATTCTGTGGGTTTTCTTTTCATTGTCTTCATAGTGTCCTTTGAAGCACAAAAGTTTTCAATTTTGATGAAATCCAATTTATCTATTGTTTTCTTTGGTTGCTTGTACTTTTGGCATTGTATCAAAGACACCATTGCCAGATCTAAGGTCACGAAGATTTACCACGATGTTGCCTTTTAAGAGTTTTCTTGTTTTAGCTCTTACATTTAGATCTTCACTCCATTTTGAGTTAATTTTTATATATGGTGTGAGGTAGGGGTCAAACTTCACCCTTTTGCATGTGGATATCCAGTTGTCTCACCACCGTCTGTTAAACAGACTATTCTTCCCCCACTAAATGGTCTTGACACTGCTGTCAAAAATCAATTTACTGCAATTGTAATGGTTTATTTCTCAATTCAATTCTATTGATCTATATGTCTATGTTTATGCCAGTAACACATTGTCTTAATTACTGTAGCTTTGTAGTAAGTTTTGAAATTAGGAAGTGTAGGTCCTCCAAATGTTCTTTTTCAGGATTGTTTTGGCTATTTGACGTTCCTTGAAATTCCATCTGATTTTTAGAATGGATTTTTTCCATTTTTGCAAATACACCACTGGGATTTTGATAGGCAATGCGCTGAATCCGTTTTTGGTAGTATCGTCATCAGCTTTGGGTAGAATTGTCATCTTAACAATAACCAGTCTGTAATCCATGAACATGGGATGTCTTTCCATTATTTAGATCTTTAATTCTTTTAATGATGTTTTGTGGCTTTTGGTGTACAAGTATTATGCTTCTTTTAAAACCTTTTTTTCCTAAGTATTTTATTTTATTTTTTGATGCTACTGTAGATGGAATTGTTTTTTCTTAATTTTTTTTTTTTTGGATTGAGTCATTGAAAGCAGCATTTGGCCTAAAGGATCAACATAAGCATCATTTATGACCCAGCTTGTCAAGACTCCACTTGCATGAAGAGAGATCCACCTGTGACACTTAGCCTGGGTTAGTTGCTAACTGAGGTCTGCTCTATGACCCCATTTCCTGCCCTGGCCACTGCTCAGATCCTGGCCTCTAAGGAAACACTTAAATTCTTAACCTTAGGTCTCCCTGCCTGCAGTGTCTCTCTGCTTGAGCCAATCTCCTCCCTCCTGCTCAAATAATTCTTCTACACCTGATTGTGTCACTTCTCTGCATAAAGCTTCTAATAGCGCCCTGTCATCTTATCCACAAGAAAATTCTGAGCTCTTTGGCCTTGTGTTTAGGACCCTTCATCCTATTGAAGGCTTTAGTCTTTCAGCCAGCTCTGTACACCTTCGCCACTGAGATGTCCCAGATGTTGTAAAGTCAGGTTCAAAGGAGACTCAGTGAATGCTCCAACCTCAAACTCCTCTTCCACTGTCTCCATCTCCACCTGCACCATCTCCATCCTCCTGCTTCCCCACAGGAACACAGTTAGCTCTCTTCCCTGATGCCTCCTTTTCCCACCTCACCTCCTTATACCTTATTATCAAGTTTAAATTTTTAAATTGTTTAAAAAGAAGTGCAAGACTTGTACACTGAAAGCTACAAAACATCACTGAAAGAAATGGAAGATCTAAATAAATGGAAAGACATCCCATGTTCATGGATTGGAAGGCTTATTATTCTTAAGATGCCAATTCCACCCAAAGCTGACTTTACCCCCTAAAGCCTTCTTATGCCTGTGCCCTCTTCTTTACCTACTGCCACTTAGTTTAGATTTTATCTTGGCCTGATCACAGGCCACCAGAGTGATCTTTTTTTTTTTTTTTTTTTTGAGATGGAATTTTGCTCTTGTTGCTCAGGGTGCAGTGCAATGGCACAATCTCGGCTCACTGCAAATTCTACCTCCTGGGTTCAAGTGATTCTCCTGCTTCAGCCTCCTGAGTAACTGCAATTACAGGTGCACACCACCACGCCTGGCTAGTTTTTGTATTTTTAGTAGAGATGGGGTTTCACCATGTCACCCAGGCTGGTCTCAAACACCTAACCTCAGGTGATCCTCCCACCTTGGCCTCCCAAAGTGCTGGGATTACAGGCGTGAACCACTGCACCTGGCCGTCCACTCCCTTTTTTAGTCCTCCCTCCTCTGCCTGCTCCCATGTGCCCTGCACCCCATGCTCCTTGCTGGTCCTTCTGTGTGAGGGAGCAGCATGGTGGAAAGCTCCCCACCCCCACCACCTCTTCCTACGCTTCCTTTGGGCTCCTCCCACCTACTCGCCCCTTCCTCCTCACTTTCTCTCCAGGACTGGATTCAGCTCTCCAGCCTCCACTGCACGGGCTTCCAGTCCAGCCTGCTGCCACACAGGCTCCGGGGGTCCATTCTGGTTTTTTTTTGTTTTTTTTTTTTTTTTTTTTTTTTTTTTAATGAGTCAGAGTCTTGCTCTGTCTCCCAGGCTGGAGTGCAGTGGCTAGATCTTGGCTCACTGCAACATCCACCTCCTAGGTTCAAGCAATTCTTCTGTCTCAGCCACCTGAGTAGCTGGGATTACAGGTGCCTATCACCACGCCCGGCTAATTTTTGTATTTTTAGTAGAGACAGGGTTTCCCCATGTTGGCCAGGCTGGTCTCAAACTCCTGACCTCAGGTGATCCACCTGCCTCGGCCTCCCAAGGTGCTGAGATTACAGGCGTGAGCCACCGTGCCGGGCCAAGTATATGATTTTGGATTGTTGGGGAATGTGTTTGTATTATCAGTAGGGTAGATCCTGCTGTGAAGGGGTGTAGGTATTGGGGGCAGAGGACAGGCAATGGAAACCTGCCCTCCTCTGGACGGCAGTGTTGTGACCCCATGGCAGGAGTGCTTCCTCATTCTGTGTCCCATCCCTTTCTTGTGGCCCCAGCATCCTGGGCACCCCATCACATGAACCTCTTTGCACGGTCTATCTTGGTGCCTCAAACAGGCGCACCAGGCCCGGGCCCCCAGCGGCTGGCTACGGCAGGCTTGGAGGAAGCCACTCGTCCTCGTCGGGGTCTGAGCTCCAAGCCACACTTGGTTCCCGTCTCCGCCCCACGGTGCCTCCTGCCAGCGCCTAATCGCTTCCATCTGCCCCACTGACTCACGGGGCTGTCAAGGTTCTAAAAATTTCCAAATTCCTCCCCACCCTGCCCTTCCGGGATATTTCTCCAGCTCGCGTCCTTCGGCGGCTCTACCCACCATTTGCTCCTTCTCACGTGGGCGCGGAGAGTCAGGAAGTGAGTGGCAGACGGAGGCTTCTTCAACGGGCTGTGCAGCAAAGGCCTCTGGACCTCTCTTCCCCTCAGAAGAGACTATGACAGCAGCAGAGAACATGAAAGCTGAAAAATGGGTCGAAGGAACCAAGGAGAAAACCTATCCATTTTACAGAAGGGGAAACTGAGATTCAGACCCAGTAGCAGACCAGGGTGGAGAATCTGGGCCTTGGGGCTCTGATCTAGGGCTGTCCTCTGCTGGGAATCCCCTATGCACCCCTAGCTCTCCCTCTGGGCCTCAGGAAACGCAGCATCAGCCCCGGTCCCCCCTTCCCTGGGGAGCAGAGCCACTTGGTGACCAAAAGGGGTCTCTCCATACCTCCCACGCCCCTGGCCTCTGCCCAGTCTGCCTCCTCCTCCCCAATCCCCCCCAGGACATAGCCTGAAGAAGTGTTTGTACCTAAACAGTATTTCCAGGGCAACTTGCATTCCCCAGGGGGTGGGTGGTGAGAGGCTTGGGGGAGGAACTCCTCCAGCTGCCACAGGCCCTGTGACCCGCAGCCCCTCTCGGTTAATGGGACTTGGGGCCTAAGAGCTGGTCTTACCCTTGATCTTGGAGAGGGCCTGAGGATGGATGCATGAACCACCCGGCTTCCTTCTATAATGCATCCTTCATGGATGAAGTGTGTGAGTGGGCGGGGACAGAGCCCAAAAGTTTCCTGAGCCCAACAAGGAACAGCAGCCCCCAGGGTACCCCTTTTCTTCTCCTGCTCCTCAGCGAGGGTGTCAAAGCCGAGACCCCCATCCTGGCAGTCCCTCCCCACCTACACTGCCTCTTTCTAGTCCCTGCTACTTCTCTCTCTTTCTTTTTCTTTTAAGAGTCAGAGTTGGCTGGGCGCGGTGGCTCATGCCTGTAATCCCAGCACTTTGGGAGGCTGAGATGGGAGGATCACCTGAGGTCGGGAGTTCGAGACCAGCCTGGCCAACATGGAGAAACCCCATCTCTACTAAAAATACAAAAATTAGCCAGGGTTGATGCCGGGTGCCTATAGTCCCAGCTACTTAGGAGGCTGAGGTAGGAGAATTGCTTGAAGCCAGGAGATGGAGGTTGTAGTGAGCTGAGACTGCACGATTGCACTCCAGCCTGGGCAATAAGGGCGAAACTCTGCCTCAAAAAAAAAATAATTAAAAAAAAAAAAAAAAAAAAGAGTCAGAGTCTTGCTCTGTTCTCCAGGCTGGAGCGCGCTGGTACAATCATAGCTCCCTGCAGCCTCAATCTCCCGGGCTCTAGCGATCCTCCTGCCTCAACCTCCCTAGTAGCTGGGACTACTGGTGTGCAGATCCTCCTGCCTCAACCTCCCTAGTAGCTGGGACTACTGGTGTGCACCACCACACCCGGCTAACTTTTAAATTTTTTTTTGCAGAGATGGAGGTCTCGCTATGTTGCCCAGGCTGGTCTCAAGCTCCTGGGCTCAAGTCATCCTCCTGCCTCAGCCTTTGAAGGCGTGGGAATTACAGACCTGAGCTACCGTGCCTGGCCTCCCTGTCACTTCTTGGATGAAATCCTGCCCTGTTCGTGACACTTTCCAGGCTATGGATGGCAGTGCCTGCCCACCCCTCTAGCCCTTCTTCCTGCCATACCTGCCACACAACTGCTCACATACAGTCCCCACCCCTGCCCCACTGCCAGGCCTCTACCTAGCTTCTTCCCCACTGAAGCCCAGCTGGAGGGTCAGGCTTCCTCCTCCAGGAGGGCTTCCTTGGGCTGCCAGAGAGAGCAGCCCACCACCCTGAACTGACTCATAATGGCTCTCTGCCAACCCAGAGCAAACGCAGGGAGGGACCCCTGAGCCCTTGCCCCATGGCATGAGAGTCTGGACAGACGGCATGAGAGTCTGGACAGGGCCAGGAGCCTTTGCAGAGATGTCCTCAAAGAGTGTCCAGGCCTCGGGCCATTCTGTCTTGGAGTCCCCCAAGGCCCTGGATGGAAAGAGACAAGGCAGAGTGGTCAGCCCCAGGCAGGTGGGAGGTCAGAGGGCACGGCTTAGGGTGGGTGGTGTGAAGCGAACTGAGTGGCAGGAGAAGTGTGACCAGGGAGGGAAAGCCTGCGCCTCCTGCCATGCATGAACCCCCCTTTTCTCCATTGAGTTCCCTTCCCCACCCCTAAGCCCCTTTACTCCTCCTCCTCACCCTCTTATTGAGCCCCACCCTCTTATTAAGTCCCCTCTCCCAACTTCCCCTCCCCCTCAGAGGCCCCCAACTCCCCCTCCCCCAACTCCCCTCCTCCTAACTCCCCTCATTCTCCCCCAGTGCCAACTTGGCCCTCAGTCCCTCGGCTCCAGGTCCTGGGGCTGTGGCCTTTTCCCAGGATCTGACCTGGAGTCATGCACTTTCTGGGGAGACCTCCAGTTGCTCCCCCATCCATGGCATGCCAGGAACGCAGCCCTACACACGCAGGCCCCCTTCAAGGCAGAAGAGGAGCTCGGGCTGGTGGACTTTTAAGGACTGAGCAGAGAGCGAGCTCTGGCCCGGTCGGGCTGTCCTCTGGATCTGGCCCCATTACAGGGGGGCTTGGCTGGGCGCCCGGGTGGGGAGAGGTCTCAGCGCTTGGATCCAGAATGAACCAGGGCTGGAATGTGCAGGGTCTGGCTGTGCCTCTGTCCCTCCCTTCACCCAAACCTCAGTGATGCTCAGGGCTGAGGACTCCAGTCCCTCTCCAGCAGGCGCTCCGGGCCAGGAACTTGGGGGTCCCTGGTTTGCACTGCCTCCCCTGAGCTGGGGTCTCTGGGTGCTCCTCAGAGGAACCTGGAAAGGATGAAGGTGACTGCCTAGGTTTTCTGTCCCTGTCCCATAGGGCCAGGCTCTTTCCTGCCTTAGCTCATGTCATTCTCCAATGGTCCTGGGTTTTGCTATCATTCCCATTTTATTTTATTTTTTAATATTTTATTTTATTTTTGAGACAGGTTCTCTGTCACCCAGGTTGAAGTGGAGTGGCATGACCTTGGCTCACTGCAGCCTCAACCTCCTGGGTTCAAGTGATCCTCCTACCTCAGCCTCCTGAGTAGCTGGGACTACAAGTGGACACCACCACACCAGCTAATTTTTTTTTTTTTTTGAGATGAAGTTTTGCTCTGTCACCCAGGTTGGAGTGCAATGGCACGATCTCAGCTCACCGCAAACTCCGCCTCCCACATTCAAGTGATTCTCCTGCTTCAGCCTCCTGAGTAGCTAGAATTACAGGCAATCACCACCATGCCTGGCTAAGTTTTGTATTTTTAGTAGAGACGGGGTTTCACCATGTTGGCCAGGCTGGTCTTGAACTCCGGACCTCAGGTGGTCCACCTGCCTCGGCCTCCCAAAGTGCTGGGATTACAGGCATGAGCCACTGCACCTGGCAACACCAGCTAATTTTTTGTAGCGACAGGATCTCACTTTGTTGCTCTGGCTGGTCTCGAACTCCTGGGCTCAAGTGATCCTCCCGCCTCGGCCTCCCAAAGTACTGGGATTACAGGCGTGACCCACTGCACCTGGCCACTCCCACTTTACAGATGAGAAAACTGAGGCTTGGAGAGATCCAATACCTTGCCCAATGCCTTATAGTTGGTGAATGACAAAGCCGGAATTTAAACCCAGTCCTTTGTCTCCTGGTCTGGGGAGCAGAGAATGAGGCAGAGAAAGAGAGAGGAATGTATGCCCCTTGCCCCCCATTCCTCTGGGCTGGTCATGGATCCCTAGCTGTCTCTGGACAGGGGCTCCAGCCAGGTGCTCAAGCCAGAGCTTGGATGAGAGAATGGACCCAGGAGGAAGCCGAGAGGGGCCTGGAATTTGCTTCCCCACAGGCTACTGAGGCCAACCCTCCCAAGGCCAACCAGGTATCTCCCCGCTCCTCCATGTGGCTCTGTCTCAGTGACTTCCTGAAGGTCCTGGCGCTGCACGTGGGATGGAAGGACGGACTGGACTCAGCTTCGTTGCTTCCTGCGCCTTGGCCCTGCGGTCACCCAGAGTTAACCTGTGGTCAGCCAAGGGGAAAGGGCATACCATGGAACCCCCTGCTGTAGGGGCCCCTGTTCCCATTTTCCAGATGAGAAAAACTGAGGTTAGAAAGGTGGAGGAGTACCAGGGTGGAGTCAAGAGTGAAATTCCCGTGGGTCTGACACAAAGCTGGAGCCCCAGGTGGCAGAGGTAGGCCCACTCACAGTGAGCCTCAGAGACCCAGGTCTGGGATGATGACTGCTTGGGGACAGCACCTTGGAGCTCTGGAGGAGGGGGACAATGCATTTTCACAGGGGACCACCACAGCCTTGCAGGGAGTGGGGAGAGCTGTCCCTACCAGAGGCTAAACGGCTGCCTCAGCCCTGTGCAAACCTGGCCCCTCCCTGCCCAGAGACCCTGCTCCAAAATTACCTGCCCTCACCCATGGTCCAGCCCCAGGCTCCTGCTCCGAACCAAGGAACTGTTTGCATCTGACCTGGGAAGAACGGATTCCTCTGGGCCCAGGTGAGCCCACAGTGGGTGGGGACCTTGTACTCTCCTCCGACTCTCTTTCCTGGGCCACCCACTTTGATGATCCAGTCCTCTCTTGTCACCCCTGATGGGGAGACAGGCCTTGCCCTGGGGGTTCTGATCTAAGGGAGGAGGTAGAGCTCTGGCGGGGAACCATGGTCTAAGGGGCATGGCCCTAACCTGGGACACTGGCCTTGCTCTGTGTACACTGGTAAGGCTCGGGACACTTGGTTTTAGGGAGACATAGTCTTGCTCTGAAATGATGGTCTGACGGGGGAGGCACAGCCTTATCCTGGGAGCTCCAGGTTCATCCTGAAGTACTGGTCTGAGGGTGGGTGGGGGCGTGGCTTTGGGGGGGAATTTGGGGACCTGGGGTGGGCAGCGGGAGGGAGTGGCTGGAGGCTGCTGACTTCTCTGTTCCTTGGCTGTTTGGGAGCTGGCTTCCAACTCCTGGCCCAGCCTGGGCTCTAGGCAGTAGGGATGGAGAGGGCCGGGCTCCCCCAACAAGGAAGAGGCTCGTGGAGGGAAATTGGATCAGGGGTTTGGGGTGAGCGGCCTCGCTTGCCCCCGGGCTCCTGGCCCTCCTTTTTTCCCTGGACACAGAGCAGGTGGCAGCCTTCCTCCGATGGCCCCACCCCATTTCTGCTGTCTGGGTCCCAGACGTGGCCTTGGTTTATGGGGTGATGTTCCCTCCCTGGCCAGCCTGGCGGCCACTTCAGACATGAACGCCCCCCACCTCGCTGAGGCTGGAGAACACAGTCTGCCTCCCCCAGCCCCAGCCACCCCCGCCCTGCTAATCCTGAGTAAACGGTGAGGCCAAGAATATCCTGCCTACTCTGGCGGGCGGGCGAGCCACGAAGCCTGCTGGAAGGGCATGAATCATGGTCCCCGCCTGCCAAGTGCTTGCTTGGGATGTGTTCGAGGCTGGCTGTGCCCAGAGTTGACGGGGAGAAGGGAAGGGAGGGGAGCTGGCGGCTGGGATGGGCAGACAGAGCCACTGTGAAGGGAGAGACGTCGGTTGGACCCACCCCTGGTGGCAACACAGAAATTATGTTATAGAATGTCAGGATCCTGGAATCCCCAAGTATGGACTTTCCTGTGTTCTGCAGGCCTGAAATGCAAGAGTTGTGAGACGCCACGTAACAAGCCGCCTACGGCACATGGAGGCCAAGGCCCCATTCTCCAGGTGGGGAAGTAGAGGCTCTCGGGGCAGAAAGGTCGGCTCTGGGTCTCTTACTGAGTCCAAGGTAGGGCTGGGCTGGAGCCCAGGCCTCTTCTCGCCTTCTGGTCGGAGGCTTTTCCCAGCCCCTCTCGCTCCTGCTCTGCACTCCCTCCACCCTCACCACCATGACTGTGCTTCCTGGTTGACACAGAGGGAAGGGGTACCTGTGCCCAGCGGTAGTGTCGCCTGGAGCATGGGGTCAGGGGCACCTCTTATGCTCTCCTCTCTCTGCTCCAGGCACATCGGCTGCCCCATGGAGAGTCCTGTGCATCTTGCCTCCCCATCCCCAAAACCCCCACGGCCAGCTGTTCTTCCCTTTCGGCATCCCCCATCACCAAGGGGACCTGTACCATGTCGGTCCTGCTCCCTCTGTCTGTCCCCAATAACTTGCTTATTCAGAAACCATCCACCGTGGGCCAGATGTGCTCTGGACGCAGGGACCTCACCCAGGACCCTCCTTTTGCTCTCCCACTCCTGCCAGTGTTTCCCAGCCCTCAGCACACGACCACGCTTCATTTTCCACCACGCTTCATTTTCTTTCTTTCTTTTTTGTCATCCAGGCTGGAGTGCAGTGGCACTCATTGCAACCTCCATGTCCCAGGTTCAAGTGATCCTCCTGCCTCAGCCTCCCAAATAGCTGGGATTACAGGCACCCACCACCATGCCTGGCTAATTTTTGTATTTTTGTTTGTTTATTTTTTTTTTTTTGAGACGGAGTCTCACTCTGCCGCCCAGGCTGGAGTGCAGTGGCGCAATCTCAGCTCACTGCAAGCTCTGCCTCCCGGGTTCATGGCATTCTCCTGCCTCAGCCTCCTGAGTAACTGGGGCTACAGGCGCCCGCCACTATGCCCGGCTAATTTTTTGTATTTTTCGTAGAGATGGGGTTTCACCGTGTTAGCCAGGATGGTCTCAATCTCCTGACCTCGCGATCCGCCCGCCTTGGCCTCCCAAAGCACTGGGATTACAGGCGTGAGTCACCGCACTCGGCCCCTAATTTTTGTATTTTTAATAGAGACAGGGTTTTACCATGCTGGCCAGGCTGGTCTCAAACTCCTGACCTTGAGTGATCCACCCTCCTTGGCCTCTCAAAGTGCTAGGGTTATAGGCATGAGCCACTGCGCCCGGCCCCACAGTCCATTTTCTGTCATTTAAAAATGTTTAAAAGTCCCTTGGCCGCACTGGATGACTCATGCCTATAATCCCAGCACTTTGGGAGGCCAAGGCAGGCGGATTGCTTGAGTTTAGAGTTTGAGACCAGTCTGGGTAACATGGTGAAATCTCGTCTCTACAAAAATATAAAAATTAGCTGGGCGTGGTGGTGGGCACCTGTAATCCCAACTACTTGGGGGCCTGAAGTGGGAGGATAGCTTGGGCCCAGGAGTTTGAGGCTGCAATGAGCTATGATTGCACCACTGCACTCCACCCTGGGTGACAAAGTGAGACCCTGTCTCAAGAAAAAAAATATATATATATTTTGAAGACCCTTGTGAGGCCATGTTCAGTTCCACCCAGCTCTCTCTATCTCTTCCCAGCCATGTTGCTTCAAAGAGTCGTCTACACTGTTTCTTTCTTTTTCTTTCTCTTTTTTTTTTTTTTGAGACAGGGTCTGGTTCTGTCACCCATGCTGAAGTGCAGTGGTGCAATCTCAGCTCACTGCAACCTCCAGCTCTCAGATTTAAGTGATACTCCTGCCTCGGCCTCCTGAGTAGCTGAGATTACAGGCGTTCACCACCAAGTCCTGTTAATTTTTGTAGTATTAGTAAAGACAGGGTTTCACCATGTTCCCCGGGCTGGTCTCGAACTCCTGACCGCAGGTGATCCTCCTGCCTCGGCCTCCCAAAGTGCTAGGATTACAGACGTGAGCCACTGCACCCAGCCAGTCATCTACCAAATGCTGGGATTACAGGTGTGAGCCACTGAGCCCAGCCAGAGTCATCTGCACTTCTAATCCCTCACTTCCTCATGGCCCACTCTCTCCAGAACTCTCTCCAGCCTGGCTTTGGTCCCCCGTCCTCCCCGGACGGATGGACTGATGGAGGCTGCAGCAATTCTTGTTACTGAGCTGTCGCTCCTCCTCCCTGACATGCGGTCCAAGCCACTGTGGAGCCTCTTGCTGCAAAGCCCCTGCCCGTGACAGTCTCTTCCTGTCTGTCTTCCACAGCCTTCCTCTGATCTCCTCTTGCCAATGCCTTTCATGTAGGTGGCCCTCAGATCTCATCTCAGACCCTTTCTCCAGGTCCATTTTTTTTTTGGAGACAGGGTCTCACTCTGTTGCTCAGGCTGGAGTGCTGTGGAACGATCTCAGTTCACTGCAACCCCCGCCTCCCAGGTTTGAGTGATTGTCATACCTCAGCCTCCCGCGTAGCTGGGATTACTGGCACATGCCACTGTGCCCGGCTAATCTTTGTATTTTTGGTAGAGACAAGGTTTCACCATGTTGGCCAGGCTGGTCTCAGCCTTCTGACCTCAAGTTATCCACCCGCCTCGGCCTCCCAAAGTGCTGGGATTATAGGCGTGAGCTGTCGCGCCCAGCCTCAAGGTCCTCTTTCTGAGCCATTCCTCTGTTCTGTGGCTTGACACCACACTCTCCCTGGGTCACCAGCCTGGTCCTCTAAAGGGCTCCAGGCCAGCATGTCCAAAACTAGGCTGACGCCTCTACCCGGGGACCCATAGTCCCACACACCCCTAAGTCCAGGGCTAACTGATCCCCCAGCTCTGTTCCTCCCCTTCACTGAGAGAAGGGCCCTGACGCCTATCGAAGCACCCAGAGAGATATGCTGGCATCATCGGAGGCTCCACCCTCCTCCACCCCTCCACCCTCTGTCCCATTGGTAGACCAAGGCCAATCCACGCAATCCACTGACGTCATTCTCTCCCTACTGCCACTGCCTTCATCCTAAGCTCATTCTCTTTGGCCGGGGTATTGTAACACCCACATCACCAGCTCCTGGGCCCTGCCCCTCCGGCTGGTTCTCCACGGGGAGCCACAGGCTTGCATGAACTCCTTCTCATGCAAACCTGACCGTGCCCCTCCTTAGCTCAATGCTATTCGCTGGCTCCCCACTGCCCTCCGGGCCCCGTTGGGCCCTCTGTGGTGTGGTCCTTTCCCATCTCTCTGGCTGGATGCAGGCCAATCCCCCGCCCACACCTTATGTTCCATCCACCTCCCCGGGCTCATCACGCCCAACTATGCCTCACTGATCCTTGCTCCATCTTCTCCCGACCATCCCTGCTGCCCGGAACGAACCTTCCTTCACTATTCCACAAAGCACCTTGCCAAGTCAAAAGCCACCTCCTTGAAGCACCCCAGGATCTTTCCCATTCCTGTGGCACCCTGTACTTACCACACCGAACGCCACCGCTGCCCCACAGTGTTCCCCACTGCATTGGGACCTCTTTGAGAGCAGGCTGTGCCTGATCCTTCTGCTGTCTCCGCAGGGCCTGGAGCAGAGGGAGAGCAAGAATTTACTGAATGAGGTCGGGTGCGGTGGCTCACGCCTGTAATCCCAGCACTTTGGGAGGCCCAGGTGGGTGGGTCACTTGAGGCCAGGAGTTCAAGACCAGCCTGGCCAACATGGTGAAACCCCGTTTCTGCTAAAAATACAAAAATTAACCAAATGTAGTGGCACGTTCTTGTAATCCCAGCTACACTGGTGGCTGAGGCAGGAGAATCGCTTGAGCCCGGGAGGCGGAGGTTGCAGTGAGATGAGATCTTGCCACTGTACTCCACCCTGGGTGACAAAGCAAGACCCTGCCTAAAAAAAAAAAGAAAAGAAAAGAAAAAAAAGAGTTTACTGAACAAACAAATGTACGAATGCATGAATGATGAATGAATGATTCCCTGAGGGTCTTAGTCCTCTCTCTGGGGACCCTCCTGAGATGGTGCCATCTGAGGAGGCTGAGTCCAGGCTGCACTCCCAGCCCTGGGCCCTGGCAGGTCCAAGTTCTCGATGTTTCTGAGCACTGGTAAGTGTGGAAAACTTTGGCTCCTCCGGGATTCTTAACTCCATGGGAGATGGCAGGGTGGATGGTGGCCTGGGAGCCAGGAGGGCTGGCGGCCGCTGGAGGGAAGGAGGAGGAGTCAGGGGACCAGACACTTGGCCGTGTCTCTGGGGGCAGCAGGGTCCTGGAGCCCAGGGAGGGGCATGAGACCTACCTTCTCACCCTTAGCCAGCCCTGCCCTGAAAGCCCAGGCCGGGAAACCAGGGAGTGGGGAAGCCAGGGGAGAGATGGCGTTTGTGCAACAGCATTCAATGTGTTTGCAATAAAGGGGAAATGGAAAAAATGTTAACTTACTTTTTGATGGTGCCCTGGGGGGTGGGGATATACATGACTGTGGAGTCTCCAATTGCCACCCCGTGCAGCCCTGCTCTGAACACTCAAGGGAGGGAGGGAATGTGAGGGTGAAGGGTGAGATACTCCAAATACCCTGTCCCCGAATGTCCTTCTTACACCCTGTCACTGTGCCAAATAATGCTCTGTCCACGAAGGAGGCCGCTCAGGGCTTCCAGAACCACGTGTCTTTCAGCTGAGTGAAGGCCGTGGGCCCAGGAAGTGGGACCAACCAGCTCACTGCTTTTGTCCCTAGGAGGGCCTGGGGCTCTAGAAAAGATCCCAAGCTGGGAGGTGCCAGCCTCTTCCAGCATGGGGGTCTTCAGCCTGGTATCAACTGAAACTCCCGTGATCCTTGCCTCAGCCCTCGAGCCTGGGGGCTGCGGTCCAGCCAGGACCTGGGTGCCAGGAGCCAGCTGACCTCTCAGCAGCTGCGTGGACTCCGTGAAATCACCTCCCTTCTTGGAGTCTCCGTGCCCTCTGTGGGAATGTGGAGGTTCCTTAGGAGGGAGTTCCCATCCTGGGCTCAGGGCTGTAGGACATCAGTGCCTGGTGGCAGAGAGGGGTGGGTGCGAGTTTTAGGTGGGAGGGAGGCAGGGAAGGGATGACCAGGGTCTCTGACTTCCCAGTCCCACCACTTAGAGCTGGAGGGGCTGGACTGCCCAGCCCCAGATCTCAGGACTGTTGACCTTCCCATGCAGTGTTCTCAGCATGTCCCTTTACCTGTCACTTTTGGAGAGGTGACGGCAGGAACACAGTCCCTCAGCTCCTTCATGGTGATGGTTTTGTGTGCGAACAACTGGCAGGGCCACTGTGCCTTGGAGCCATCCCAGCTGTTCCCACCTCACTCAATGCACTCGCTGAGGTTCTTCTGACCTTAAGACTATGCTGTGGGTGCAGATCTTTTACATGGGAGGAGGTGCCAGAAAGCATGGGTAAGAGAGGGAGGCAGGGAAAGAAAAACAGCCAGCAAAGAGTCCACTAATGAGCAGTGGAGGCCCAGTGCCCCCGGGACCTTCTGAAACAGCACTGCCCAGTTGAACTTTCTGTGATGATGGAACTTCTTAATTTGCCAGTGCAGATTGTCCCGTATGGTAGCCGGTGCAGCTACTGAGTACTAGAAATGTACTAGAAGTGTAACTAGTGCAACTGCAGAAATGAAACAGATTTATAGACTTTTATTTATTTGTTTGTTTATTTATTTGTTTTTTAAGAAAACAGGGTCTTGCGTTGTTGCCCAGGCTGGAGTGCAGTGATGCCATAATGGCTTACTGCAGCCTCGACTTCCTGGCCTCAAGCGATCCTCCCACCTCAGCCTCCCCAGTAGCTGGGACTACAGATGCATGCCAGCAAACCTGACTAATTTTTTTGTTTTAATTCTGTAGAAATAGGATCTTGCTACGTTGCTCAGGTTGGTCTCGAACTCCTGGGCTCAAGTGATCCTACCGCCTCAGTCTCCCAAAGTGTTGGGATTACAGGCATGAGCCACGGTGCCGAGCCTTAGCTTAGCCTATCTTAAACGTGCTCAGAACACCTACATTAGCCTTCAGTTAGGCAAAATCATTTAACGCAAAGCCTATTTTGTAATAAGTCTTGAATTTCTCATGTATTTTATTGGCTACTCTACTGAAATTGAAAAATGGGAGGGTTTTATGGGTACTTGAAGGACAATTTCTACTGAGTGCATATAGCTTTTGTCCCATAATAAAGTTGAGAAAATCATAAGTCAAACCATGGTAAGTCAGGGACCATGTGTATACGTTTTTTGGGTCCAGCTTTTTTCACTCAGTATAACATTTTTTGACATTCATTCATGATTCTGCATATATTTTGTTCTGAGTACTATCCCGCTATATGGGTACACCATCATTTATTTTCCACTCTTCTGGGTACGGACATCTGGGCTGTGTACAGTTTTGTGCTATTAGGAATAAAGCTGCCTTGAATATTTGTGTTCAAGTCTTTGTGTAGATGTATATTTTTAATTTCTGTTGGGTAAATGCCTAGGAATATGTAGAATTATGTACTGTATGGCAGGTGTATGACTAACTCTTTTTCTTTTTTTTTGAAATGGAGTCTCAGTCTGTCGCCCAGGCTGGAGTGCAGTTGCGCGATCTTGGCTCACTGCAACCTCCGCCTCCCGGGTTCAAGGTTTCAAGCGATTCTCCTGCCTCAACCTCCTCAGTAACTGGGATTACAGGCATACTCCACCACACCCATCTAATTTTTGTATTTTTAGTAGAGACAGGATTTCGCCATGTTGATCAGGCTGGTCTCGAACTCCTGACCTCGTGATCTGCCTGCCTTGGCCTCCCAAAGTGCTGGGATTACAGGCGTGAGCCACCGCACCCGGTCACGACTAACTATTTAAGAAACTGTCAAACTGTCTGCCAGGATGGTTGCTACCAGTTTACATTTCCACCAACGATATATGAGAGTTTTCATTCATCCATATCCTCTGCAACATCTGATGTTGTCATTTTCTTTTTGTGTTTTTGAGATGGAATCTCTCTCTGTCGCCCAGGCTGGAGTGCGATGGTACGGTCTTGGCTCATTGCAACCTCCACCTCCTGGGTTCAAGCGATTCTCCTGCCCCAGCCTCCCGAGTAGCTGGGATTACAGGCATGCGCCACCACAACCAGCTGATTTTTGGTATTTTTAGTAGAGACGGGGTTTCACCATGTTGGCTAGACTAGTCTCAAACTCCCACCTCACATGATCCACCTGCCTCGGCCTCCCAAGGTGCTGAGATTACAGGTGTGAGCAACCACGCCCAGCCCCTAATCATTTTCATTTTAGCCTTTGTACAAAAATTATCTGAAGATGAATTTGGAAGAAAGAGACTATTCCAGTGAACAGTTTGCAAACCCAGGAGACACAGCCTTCAGTGTAAAAGAAGATGTGCATTCCAGAGAACCAAGGGAGGGCTCAGATTTTATAGCAAAAGTTCCCGCCCAGGTTCCCGATCATATTTGTTTATGCAAATGAAGGATTGAAACTTGCTTAGTTCTGATTGGTTGGTTCGAGTGAGCTCTGGAGTCACGAAGTTGAACAGAGGCGGGAGTTTTTGAGGAGTGTAGAGTGCCTCTAGTTAGCAAATGTCAACTTGGCTCTATTTTAAATGTAGGCCCAGTTAGCCACTCAAGATCCATCTTAAAGCATTGGCTCTGTCAGGTTCACGTTGGTCCACAAACCATTCTAATGGGAATATAGTGGTATATTGACTTTGTGTGTGTGTGTATGGGTGTGTGTGACGGAGTCTCACTCCGTTGCTAGGCTGAAGTACAATGGTGTGATCTCAGCTCACTGCAACCTCTGACTCCCTGGTTCAAGCGATTCTCCGCCCTCAGTCTCCCGAGTGGCTGGGATTACAGGCGCACACCACCATGCCCGGCTAATTTTTGTAGTTTTCGTAGAGACAGGGTTTCACCATGTTGGCCAGGATGGTCTCGAACTCCTGACCTCATGATCTGCCCGCCTCGGCCTCCCAAAGTGCTGGGATTACAGGCGTGAGCCACCACACCCAGCTGTATATTGAGGTTTTAATTTGCATTTCCCCATTGACCAATGACGTTGAGTGCTTTTGAATGTATTTATTAACGAATATTACAGATATTCATCATTTGTACATTAACTTTGGTAAAACGTCTTTTCAAGTTCTTTGTCCATTTTATATATTTATTTATTTGTATTTTTTTGAGACAGTCTTGCTCTGTTGCCCAGGCTGGAGTGCAGTGATGAGATCTCGGCTCACGGCAACCTCTGCCTCCCAGGTCCAAGCGATTCTTCTGCCTCAGCCTCCTAAGTAGCTGGGACTACAGGCACCCGCCACCATGCCCTACTAATTTTTGTATTTTTAGTAGAGATGGGGTTTCTCCATGTTGGCCAGGCTGGTCTCAAATTCCTGGCCTCAAGTGATCTGCCTGCCTCGGCCTCCCAAAGTTCTGGGATTACAGGCGTGAGCCATGGTGCACAACCTTGTGGCCTTTTTCTTGTTGAGGAAGTTTGTTTTTATTCTTAGTTGATTTTTTTCATCATAAAAGGAGCTGGGTATTGTCAAATGCCCTGTCAGCATCAATTGAAATGATCGCGTGTATGTGCTTTTTTTTTTTCCCCCTCCTTTCATCCTATTCATGTGGTGTATTATATAGCTTGATTTTCATGTGTTGAACCACTCTTGCGTTCTGGGGAGAATTCACATTTGGTCATTGGTCATGGTCTAAAATTCTTTTAATGTGCTGCAGACTTTGGTTTGCTAGTATTTTGTTTCATCTATACTCACAAGAGATATGAATCTGTAGTTTTCTCATAGTGTTCTTTCTCTGACTTTGGTATCAAGGTAACGCTGGCTTCATAGAATGAGTTAGGAAACATTCTCTCCTCTTTTAATTTTAGGAGGAGTTTAAAATTGGCATTTTTTTTTTATGCAAATGTTTGGTAGAATTCACCAAGGAAGTGACCTTGTCCTGGGCTCTTCTTTGTTGAGAAGTTTACTATTAATGATTTGATTTCTTTTCCTTCCTTCCTTCCTTCCTTCCTTCCTTCCTTCCTTCCTTCCTTCCTTCCTTCCTTCCTTACTCTCTTTCTCTCTTTCTTTCTTTCTTTTTGATGGAGTCTTGCTCTGTCGCCCAGGCTAGGGTGCAGTGACGTGATCACGGCTCACTGCAAGCTCCGCTTCCCGGGTTCACGCCATTCTCCTGCCTCAGCCTGCCGAGTAGCTGGGACTCCAGGTGCCTGCTACCACGCCCGGCTAATTTTTTGTATTTTTAGTACAGATGGGGTTTCACCGTGTTAGCCAGGATGGTCTCGATGTCCTGGCCTCATGATCCGCACGCCTCAGCCTCTCAAAGTGCTGGGATTACGTGAGTCACCCCACCCAGCCTGTTTTCTTTTCTTTTCTTTTCTTTCTTTCTTTTTTTTTTTTTTTGAGACGCAGTCTTGCTCTGTCACCCAGGCTGGAGTGCAGTGGCATGATCTCAGCCCACTGCAACCTCTGCTTCCCGGGTTCAAGCCATTCTGGGTGATTAGTGTCAGAATTGGGTTGATTTTTTTTTTTTTTCTTTCTGAGACAAGATCTTGCTCTGTTGCCCAGGCTGAAGGGCAGTGGTGTGATCATAGCTCACTGCAGGCTTAACCTCCCAGGATCAAGCAATCCTCCCACTTCAGCCTCCCAAGTAGCTGGGACTATGGGTGTGCCATTATACCTGGCTAATTTTTTTTTAAAGATGGGGTCTCATTATGTTACACAGGTTGGACTTGGACTCCTGGGCTCAAGAGATCCTCCTGCCTCAGCCTCCCAGCGTGCTGGGATTACAGTCATGAGCCACCACGTCCAGCCTGAATTGAACTGTTGGATATCCAGTTGGTGTCTGAAGAACCAGGCTATTGGTTGTTGGTGTAGAAAACACCCCAGTCCCTGCTTCTTGAACCCTAGTCTTCCCGTCTTCCCAAGAATTCCATGGGCTTGCTCTGCCAGGTCCTCCCTGCCTTTCTGAACTCTCATTTGTCACTGTCTTGATTCTCCTGAAGCCCTGGATGGCCCTTCCCCCAAGACCCTTCTGGACCCCATCTATATTAGAGTTAGGCCATCACCTTGGCCATCTTATGCCCTTCTGAGGCTTTGACCCTCAGTCCAGTGAAGATGGCATCCAAGAGTCTCCATTCAGCCCTTTCTCATTCTTTCTTCCTTCCTTCTGTCCTTCTCTCTTTTTCTTCCTTCTGTTCTTCTCTCTCTCTCTCTCTTTTTTGATGGAGTCTCACTCGGTCACCCAGGCTGGAGTGCAATGGTGCGACTTTGGCTCACAGCAACCTCTGTCTCCCAGGTTCAAGTGATTCCCCTGCCTCAGCCTCCCTAGTAGCTGGCATTATAGGTGTGCGCCACCACACCAGGCTAATTTTTGTATTTTTAGTAGAGATGGGGTTTCACCATGTTGGCCAGGATGGTCTTGAACTCCTGACCTCAAATGATCCTCCTGCCTCGGCCTCCCAAAGTGCTGGGATTACAGGTGTGAGCCACTGTGTCTGGTCCTCTCTTTTTTTCCTCTCTCTTTCTCCTCTCTCTCTTTCTTTTTCTTTCTTTCTCTCTCTCTCTCTCTCTCTGTTTCTCCCTCCTTCCTTCCTTTCTTCCTTTTTTATCTTTCTTTGTCTTACTGTGTCACCAAGGCTGGAATGCAGTGGCACCATGATAGTTCACTGCAACCCTGAACTCCTAGGCTCAAATGATTCTCCCACCTCAGCCTCCTGATTAGCTGTAACTACAGACACACACCATCATGCCTGGCTAATTTTTAAATTTTTTTGTAGAGACAGGTTCTTGCCATGTTGCCAAGGCTGGTCTCGAACTCCTGACCTCAAGCAATCCTCTCACCTTGGCCCCACAACGTGTTGGGATTACAGGTGTGAGCCACTGTGCCCAGCCCCTGCCTTCTCTTCTAAGAGTGGGCCAACAGTCAACTGCTTGGTGACATTTCTGTTTGGGTGGCCCCAAGCCTCTCACAATCCATGCTTTCTCAACTGTCCTCTCCATGGTCCCCCAGGTGAACCTCCCTCTCTGCACCCGCCTCAAACACTGCTTCACTTCTCCAGCCACACAGGTATGGATCCCCCTCTTCTTTCACTGCGCCCATTTTCTTTTCTTTCTTTTCTTTATGAGACAGTCTCGCTCTGTCGCCTAGGCTAAAGTGCAGTGCTGCAATCTTGGCTCACTGCAAGCTCCACCTCCCGGGTTCAAGTGATTCTCCTACCTCAGCCTCCTGAGTAACTGGGACTACAGGCGCCCGCCACCACACCTGGCTAATTTTTGTATTTTTGGTAGAGACGGGGTTTCACCATGTTGGCCAGGATGGTCTCAATCTCCTGACCTCGAGATCTGCTCGCTCGGCCTCCCAAAGTGCTGGGATTACAGGTGGGAGCCACTGCGCCCAGCCTGCACTACACCCATTTTCTTACCTCCAGCAACCAAGCTGGATGGAGAACCCAAGCCCTGTCCCCAGCACCTTTTGAATGTCTTAGGGAGCCTCCCCTCCTCTCCAGCTTCATGGCCTCCACTCTAGTTCAAGTCTCAGCATCTTTCGTCAGCACTTGCCTCCTTGCCAGTCTCCTGACCTCCGGCCTCACCTTTGCTAACCAACTTGGCCCAAAGCTCCAGACATGGTCTCCAAAGCCAGCCCTGCGGGTCCTCCTTGGCGAGGCCATGCTCTCGAGGCCCTAGCTCTTGGGCCTGGACTGAGGCTAAGTCAGCCCCAGGCACCGTTCCTTAGCACCAATCGTGCGTGGCGGACACCCTCCGCAGCTGGGACGCACAGACAGGTTTTTCGCACAGACAGGTTTTTCGAGTTAGGGAATTGGAAGGGACTCCAGTGTCCATTTGCAGTTCAGAGCCGGCGAGATGCAGGAGTGTTCTTGTGTGTGAGCTCATCTTTCCTGGGGCGGCGGGGCTCAGGGCTGAGAGGGCTGGGGAGGCGAGTTGGAAAATTTCACACTCAGCCTCGCCACTTGGCCAGCCTCTGCGTGTTTGGCAGCTCAGGTGACTTGTGGGGGCCTCGGTCAACGCTTCCATCCCGTAAGTACTGCTGGGGCTGGGGCCACCTCCAGATGGGTCACAAACAGGGGGCCCGGGGAGCCCCGAGAGACAGACTCTAGTCGGGGGGCTTGTGCTGTTGTTGGGGAAAGGAGATTCACAAGGAAACAATGAGAGAACAAGATTGGAGGGACTTTGGAGGGGGCGGGGGAGATGTTATCAATCGTTTGACTTGGGGATGCTAATTTATTTGTGCTGCAACGTGTCCACAACCCTTTGGAAGAAACACAGTAATACATCTCCAAACAGGCGGTACCTTATCATGGTTAAGAGCACAGTTCTTGGCCGGGCACGGTGGCTCACGCCTGCAATCCCAGCACTTTGGGAGGCCGAGGCAGGCGAATCACGAGGGCAGGAGATCAAGACCATCCTGGCTAACATGGTGAAACCCCGTCTCTACTAAAAATACAAAAAATTCACCAGGCATGGTGGCGGGCACCTGTAGTCCCAGCTACTCTGGAGGCTGAGGCAGGAGAATGGTGCGAACCTGGGAGGCAGAGCTTGCAGTGAGCTGAGATTGTGCCACTGCACTCCAGCCTGGGCGACAGAGCAAGACTCCGTCTCAAAAAAAAAAAAAAAAAAAAAAGCACAGCTCTAGAGCCAGACTGCTTGTAGCCAGCTCTGACACTTGCTAGCTATGTGACCTCAGGCACATTGCTAAACTTCTCTGTGTTTCTATCTCCTCTTCTATAAAGTGGAGAGAGTATCACCCACCTACCTACCTACCTACCATGTGGGTCATCAAACATGTTCATACAATTCAAACACATTCATACACATTCAGAACATCCCTGAAAGCTCCACAAATGTTTGCATCTTCATCATCGCCATCATCATCATTATTATTTTTAGAGACAGGGTCTCCCTCTATCATTCAGGCTGTGGCACGATCATAGCTCCCTGCAGCCTCCAACCCCTAGGT
Organism: Papio anubis; assembly: GCF_008728515.1. Lineage (NCBI taxonomy): Eukaryota > Metazoa > Chordata > Mammalia > Primates > Cercopithecidae > Papio > Papio anubis. The sequence goes on along the minus strand of NC_044979.1, from coordinate 135,961,681 downwards.
TCAAGCCATCCTCCCGCCTCAGCCTCCCAAGTAGCTGGGACTACAGGTACAAGCCACCATACCCAGCTAATTTTTATTTTTACTTTTTTTTTTTGAGGCGGAGTCTCACTCTGTCACCTAGGCTAAAGTGCAGTGGTACCATTTCAGCTCACTGCAAGCTCTGCCTCCTGGGTTCAAGCGATTCTCCTGCCTCAGCCTCCCAGGTAGCTGGGATTACAGGTGCCCACCACCATGCCTGGCTAATTTTTGTAATTTTAGTAGAGATGGGGTTTCACCATGTTGGCCAGGCTGGTCTCGAACTCCTGACCTTAGATGATCCTCCTGCCTCAGCCTCCCAAAGTGCTGGGATTACAGGCATGAGCCACTGTGCCTAGCCTAATTTTTAATTAAGAATTTTTTTTTGATAGAGATGGGGGGTCTCATTATGTTGCCCAGGCTGGTCTTGAACTCCTGGGCTCCAGTGATCCTCCCACCTCAGCCTCCCAAGGTGTTGGGATTACAGGGGTGAACCACCATGGCAGGCATAATCATTATGATACTGACCTCTCCAACCATGCCCTCCCTCCATGCCTTTCCAACCTCAGTCCCACAGTGGCACTCCTGCCCTCTCTGTCTACCCTGGGAACTGTTTTTCTTCCCTCAGACTCAGCTCAAAAATCACCTCCTCTAGGAAGCCTTCCCCAACCTTTCTCTTTGCTACATCAACACTTGCTCTTTTTTTTTTGTTTTGAAACAGAGTCTCGCTCTGTTGCCCAGGCTGTAGGGCAGTGGTGCGATCTCAGCTCACTGCAACCTCTGCCTCCCAGGCTCAAACTATCCTCCTGCCTCAGACTCCTGAGTAGCTGGGATTATAGGCATACACCACTATTCCCTGATAATTTTTGTATTTTTGGCATAGATGCGGTTTTGCCGTGTTGCCCAGGCTGGTCTCGAACTCCTGAGCTCAAGCCATCCTCCTGCCTCAGCCTCCCATAGTGCTGAGATTATAAGTGTGAGACACTGCTCCCATCCCCAGTAACCACTTAATAAGGTTGTTCAATAAATAATTGAATGAATTAATGATACATGAGAGGAAAACATAGAATAGAAGGAGATTGATATTAAATTCTGAAACATGGCAGTGCAATGTGGGATCTGACCAAGCATAAATTGGCCGTGATGCTGCCCAGAGCCCAGGCCGTGGGGAGGCAGTGTTGTGAAGCCCTGTGGGTGGTGGTGGTCAGGGTGGGCTTCCTGGAGGAGGTGGAGTGGGAGTGACTAGCCCAAGCTGGCTCCAGTCAGCCTCAAAGATGTCAAGTGCTGTGGGATTGGCAGTTGTTGCTGCATGCTCTGCCCTGGGCCATTCTGCTGTGATTCGGATCAGGGGAGACTGGCAGAGTATCATCTCCCTATCTGGTCCAGGGAATGGGCCCGGATGGGATACAGTGGTGGTGAGGACCAGCTCCATGCTGGAGACACACGGAACATTTTAGAGTGAATTTCATGCCTCGGCCCTAATGTGGACCGTCTCTGCTTTGGTTCGGAAAAACAGACGACTCCCTCCAGCCTCCTGAAACCAATTGGAAACAAACCTTCCTTCCCTGCCCTTCCCCCAACATCTGTAGAGAGGCCAACACCCAATCAGAATGAGACAGAACAAAGCAGAAGAGGAAAACAAGGGACCCAGCTCCCTGCAGGAGCGAGTGGAGAGGTGGCTGGGAACCGGGTTGTCTGAACACACCTGCTGGTCTCTCTGGAGCCCCACTCCCTGACCATCTCCTCATCCTCTCTGTTGATTAGGGAGGCTACAGGCAGGTCCTGCTACAGCCACACTTCCACTCCATGTCACCGATGGCCTGTAGGCTGCCCTGTGCCTATAAAGGCCATGCTCCATTGCCTGGCGCAGGAGGGCCCCTGCCTTCTGCCCTGGCCCCAGCCCCACTTCTAATGCCCCCTCGGTCCTCCGTGGTCTCCTGGCAGTCACCCAGGTGAGGCTGAGAGGGCCCACTGGATTGACGCCCCTCACCTCCCCTCCTTCCCTCCACTGCCTGGGTGCCTGGGTGACCTGACAGGGTCCTTACATCTCTGAACCTTGGTTTCCTGATTGGGAAAACGGGGTGCGTGACAGTGACCCCTTGTGTGAGGTGGGAGGAGGAGGCCCAGATGAGAGGGCACGTGAGGAAGGTACACATTTGAATTGTCTCTGTTCCTTGACATTTGTGTCCAACTCTGGGCTGCCCCCGCAAAAAACTCTCTGGATCCCCAAGGTCCCTCAACTCAGTACCATTCAGCACTTCCCATGCACAGCTGGTTATAGTTACATGCCTGTTTATTTCAAGTGCAGCATTGGAGGCCAGAGGTCTAGGTCTGAGACCCCTGCTGCACTACTGGGGTCTCCCTGAGGCCCGGAAGGCATCTTCGATGCTCCCCGTATGCCCCGAGCTCTTCCTTTGTGAGTGGGAAATGGTTATAATCACGCCCACCTCCCAGACTTCTAATGCGGTGCAAATGGGATCGGTGTACGCAAAAGCACTTTGTCAACTATAAAAAGCTCTTGGGCACTGTTGCTGCTTTCTGGTTCTACTTGGATGCAAGTTTCCTGTGGGAAAGACCTGCTTTTTGCCAAGCCAGGGTGGTGGAGTGGGGGTCACAGACAGGTGTCCGGGAAATTGTCCCGCTGGGCCTGGTCTGAGGGGAGGTCCCTATGTCTCATTGGGAGCAGGCCCAGAGGCGCTGGCCTCCCCATGGTGCACAGAACCCACAGGGGTGCAGGCAGAGGCAGAGAGGTGGCAGTGGCGACCCTGTGGAGTGATTTCCGGCCTAGCCCCCAGTCTAAAGACATCCAGATGGTGTCTTGAAGAAGTTACCCAGGAAGCCGGTTGCCAGACATGAGGGCTCTGGAAGGAGGTCCAAACACACAACCAGGGGACACCAGAGGACACATCTGATCGCTGCGACGAGAAAACAATTGAAACGTGGGATCACCCAAAGCCCGGCTAGAAACCGTCAAAATATAAACACCCACGGGTAAACAGCACAGCGATCAGATCATGAGAGATGCAGTGCCAGAAACATTCTAAATGACTGAATTATGAAAATTCATTTTTGAAAATGAAGGAAAAAGGACAGCCTGGTGCGGCGGGGTTTGGGAAGGACGTCGGCACGAGGGGTACGCCCAAGCGAAGCTGAGGACGTGTAACCGCCCAGCCCCTGTGCCAGCAAAGAGCCAGACCCTGAGCCGACATTGGTCAGACCCTGAGGCCTCAAACACCATGCTGAAGAATGTGTTATCTAGAAGACAGCAGGGAGCTGTGGAGGGTGGTTAAGCAGGGAAATGCTACACCCAGATGTTTGGACACAAGCGGTGGTGAAGGAAAGGTTGGCTGGGGTATTCCTTAAAGCAAGCAGCTAGGCTGAGTGCAGCGGCTCATGCCTGTAATCCTAGCACTTTGGGAGGCCAAGGCGGGAGGATGGCTTGAGCCCAGGAATTTGAGACCAGCCTGGGCAACATAGCGAGACCCTGTCTCTACAAAAAATGAAAAAATTAACCAGGCGTGGTGGTGTGCACCTGTAAGCCCAGCTACTCAGGAGTCTGAGGCAGGAGGATTGCTTGAGTCCAGGAGTTCAAGACCCACCTGGGCAACATAGTGAGACCCCATACCTACAAAAAAAAACCCAAAACAAAACCCTTTTAATTAGGCAAGCCTGGTGGTACACACCTGTAGTCCTAGCTACTTGGGAGGCTGAGGCAGGATGATCTCTTGAGCCCAGGAGTTCAAGGTGGCAGTGAACTATGATGGCACCATTGCATTCCAGCCTGGGCAACAGAGAGAGAACCTGTCTCCTAAAAAAAAAGAAGAAAAAAAAAGCAAGCAGCCAGGGAGGGAGGAAGAGAGAACACCTCTAGATAGTAAAGAGACAATCTCCGGGAACTACTGCTTGGATGCTGTAGATAAACAGGGGTGGAGCTGGGGGAGGATGACCCTCTCATTTTGGGAGCAGGAGATGGCGAGGGCAGGGAACAAGGAAGGGCAAACTTGGGACAGAGAAGGATGATCTCAGGTGGGGGCTTATGGAGGTTGAGGTCGGCCAGCCAGGGCATGTGTCTAAAGAAAGCTGTACATATATACAGTTGGGGGTGAAGGTAGGGTCTAGACCAGAGATTCAGTCTTAAGAGTTGCCTGAGGTCAGGTTTCTCAGAAGTAGACCCTGAAGTGCCTTTTTTTTTTTCTTTTTTTTTTTTGAGACGGTCTCACTCTGTCACCCAGGCTGGAGTGCAGTGTCATGATCATAGTTCCTTGCAGCCTCCAATTTCTGGGCTCAAGGGATCCTCCCGCCTCAGCCTCTGGAGTAGCTGGGACGACAGGTGTGCATGCATCACCATGCCCAGCTAATTTTTCATTTTTGTAGAGACAGGGTCTGGCTATGTTGCCCAGGCTGGTGTCAAACTCCTAACCTCAAGCAATCCTCTCTGCCTTGGCCTCCCAAAGCGCTGGGATTACAGGCATGCGCGGCCACACCCAGCCATATCTGTGCGTCCTGGGGAGGCTGGAGCCTGTACAGGAAGTCTCCAAGACTCCAGTGTAGACATTTGGGTGGAGGCAGCTGGGGCCAGCAGGTGAGAGCTGTCGACCATAGCCTGGAGAGCATTAGTTGCACTTGCCCTGAGGTCAGGCCTCTATCTGTGGCCACCATCCCGGAGGTCTGTGAGTCCCAGCAGGATAGAGACCCCAGCTGCTGCTGCTACCACTGTACATTTTTGGGCTGGGGGCAGGGGTTGTTCCAGACTGTGGCAGGGAAGAGTGAGAACTGGAGGCTCCAAGAGCGAGATGCCTCAGCCTGGAAAATCGCATCACGAGCTTGAGGCTGGCCCGGGGACAAGGCAGGCAGAGTGCTGAGAGGCCGACGGTCCAACAGGCGGCCAGTGCAGGCAGAGAGATTAATTCTTGGAAAGTGGAAACCCTCAGCGGGGCTGCAGCGGGTCTTTGAGCTGCTGGCGAGCCCCATGCTGGCTTTGGGACCATCCAGAGTGGTGAAAACAGAGTGGCTGGAGATTCTGGCCACCTCGCGGTGTGGACAGGACCGTGAGGTCCAGAGGACAGGGGCCATCCCACACAGGCTGTGGCAAAGCTGGAACAGGGGCCCAGGTATCCTGGCTCCCAGCCTGGCTTCTTTTCTTTCTGCCAGGCTGCTGTCTCTTCCAAAAGGGAGAATCCACGTGGCATTTCTCCTTGATTCTGGATGGGATAAGAGAGTGTGCAAAGTGGGTTTCCCTTCCTAAGCACCCTTGGGTGGGGTGATCTCAAAATCCTCTCTGCTTTCTTCATCCCTGGAAGCTGGCTCTGCCAATTCACTTTATTAAAATTTTTTTGTTTGTTTTTTGAAACGTTTTTAGAAATAATTTCAGAATTACAGAAAAGTTGCAAGAGTCATACAAGGAACTCCCCAGTAATTTTTTTTAACCTGGAGTCATCACTTGTTTAAATTTTGCCCCCTTTCTTCTCTTCTCTCTCCTCTCCTCTCCTCTCCTCTCTTCTCCTCTCCTTTCCTTTCTCTCTCTCTCTCTCTCTCTCTCTCTCTCTCTCTTTTGACAGAGTTTCACTCCTATTGCCCAGGCTGGAATGCAATGGCACAATCTCAGCTCACTGGCAACCTCCGCCTCCCAGGTTCAAACGATTCTCCTGCCTCACCCTCCTGAGTAGCTGGGATTACAGACATCTGCCACAACGCCCGGCTACTGTTTTGCATTTTTAGCAGAGATGGGGTTTCACTATGTTGACCAGGCTGGTCTCGAACTCTTGACCTTAGGTGATCCACCCGCCTCAGCCTCCCAAAGTGCTGGGATTACAGGTGTGAGCCACCACGGCTGGCCCATGTTCTCTCTTTCTACACACATACACACACACACACACACACACACACACACAAAAGTTCATACTGATACAGCCAATTCCAATTTGATAACCTCATATACGTCTAAATTTACTCTTTTGATATATATACTTCACTTCTCCAACAATGGGAAATCTGGCTCCAATTTTCTTTTGAGATAGGGTCTCACTCTGTCACCCAGGCTGGAGTGCAGTGGCGTGATCATAGCTCATGGCAGCCTTGAACTCCTAGGCTCAAGTGAACCTCCCTCCTAGGCATCCCAAGTAGCTGGGACTAAGGTGCGCGCCACCATGCCTGGTGAATTACTTTTTAAAATTTGGTTCCTGTTTTTCACCATTTGCTTGAGCCTAGAATACAAGAGAATAGTTTCAGAATTGATAAAACCCATATGACTGTAACAGGCAAGCTACAACTAGAGTTCAACATTTCTTTCTTTTCTTTTTTTTTTTTTTTTTTGAGGCGGAGTTTCGCTCTTGTCACCCAGGCTGGAGTGCAGTGGCTCACTGCAATCTCCACCTCCCGGGTTCAAGCAATTCTCCTGCCTCAGCCTCCAGAGTAGCTGGGATTACAGGCGCCCACCACCATGCCTGGCTAATTTTTGTAGAGATGAGGTTTCACCATGTTGGCCAGGCTGGCGTCAAACTCCAGACCTCAGGTAATCCTCCCGCCTAGGTCTCCCAAAGTGTTGGGATTACAAGCGTGAGCCACTGCACCTGGCCAAGTCCAACATTTCTTCACAGTTCCTTAAGATATAATTTAACATTGTAAAATGCACACGTTTTAAGTGTATGACTTGATAAGTTTCGACAAATGCACGTATTTGTGCTACCCATAGCACAATTGCCTTGGTCTGCTCAGGCTGCCATAACAATACCATAGACTGGGTGGCTAAAAGAACAGCCTTCTTTCTTACAGTTCTCAAGGCTGAGAAGACCAAGATCAAGGTGCTGGCATATTCAGTTCCCAGCGAGGATCCTCTTTCCGGTTTACAGATGGCCGCCATCTTGCTGTGTCCTCACATGGTAGAAAGAGAGTGAGCTCTGGTCTCTCTTCCTCTTTTCATGAGGATATTGATCTCACCATGGAGTTCCCACCCTCATTAATCCATTTAAACCTAATTACCCCGCAAAGGTCCTATCTCTAGATACCCATCATATTGTGGAAGGTTAGTGCTTCGATGTGTAAATTGGCAGGAAACCAAAGCATTCAGTTCCTAACACCAGTCAAGACAAAGAAAGTTTTTATCATTCTAGAATGTTCTCTAGGGTAATTAACTAGGGGTGGAAAAGATGGGTGGTAAGGAAAGTGGATGTTTAACCAAACAAGAACAGCCAAGACTCAACTTACAGTGTTTGTGTTATTTTACATTTCTACCAACAGTGGATGAGGTTGTTGCTCTATGTTCTCACCAAATTTGGTGTCGTCAGTCTTTTAAATTTTAGCCTTTAGAGTAGAGTCATACAGTCTATAGCCTTTTTTTAGCCTGACCATCCTAATAGATACACAGTGGTGTCTCACTGTGATTTTAATTTGCATTTTCCTGCTGACTAATTATGTTGAACTTGTTACCATTTAGACAAATTCATTAGATAAGTGTCTAATGTTTATGTGATTTGCCTGTTTTTTTTTTAAATTGGGGTCTTAATTTTTTTAAATTATTGATTTGTAGAAAGTATTTATATATTCTGGATACAAATTATTTATCAGATACATAGTTTGTGACTATTTTCTTAAAAGTCTGTGGTTTTTGTATTGATGTTTTTATCGATGACTGTTTTTTAAAATTGTGGTTAAGTATACATGACATAAAACGGATCATCTTAACCATTTTAAAATGTAAAATTCAGTGGCATTAAGTACATCCACAACATTGTGCAATTATCACCACTACCATCACTCCAAAAGGGCATCCGATACCCATTAAGCTGTCACTCCCCAATCTCCCATTTTCCCAGCCCTGACAATCACTAATCTACTTTCTGTCTCTATGGCTTCGCCTATTCTGGATATTCATATTAATAGAATCAACAGTAGGTTGCTTTTTGTGTCTAGCTTTTTTCACTTGGCATAATGTTTTCAAGGTTCATGCACTTTGCAGAATGTATCAAAGTTTCCTTCCTCTTCAGGGCTGGATAATATTTCATTGTATGGATAGACCACAATTTGTTTATCCTTTCATCCATTGGTGGATATTTGGGTTGTCTCCACCTTCTGGCTACCGTTTTGTGTTTGTTTTTGTTTGTGTGTGTTGGTCAGCTCCTTTAGGGTCTGACTTTTGGGTATTTTGAATAGCATGGCTATGAACCTTCATGTACAAAGTTTTTTGGATGGGGAGGGGTGAAGGGGAGGGGGTGGAGTCTCACTCTGTCGCCCAGGCTGGAGTGCGGTGGTACCATCTTGGCTCACTGCAACCTCCACCTCACAGGTTCAAGTGATTCTCCTGCCTCAGCCTCCTGAGTAGCTGGGCTACAGGTGCACGCCACCATGCCCAGCTAATCTTTTTTTTCTTTCAGATGGAGTCTTGCTGTCACCCAGGCTGGAGTGCGGTGGTGTAATCTCGGCTCACTGCAAGCTCTGCCTCCTGGGTTCACGCCATTCTCCTGCCTCAGCCTCCTGGGTAGCTGGGACTACAAGCGCCCAGCACCACACCCGGCTAATTTTTTGTATTTTTAGTAGAGACGGGGTTTCACCGTGTTAGCCAGGATGGTCTCGATCTCCTGACCTCGTGATCCGCCCGTCTCGGACTCCCAAAGTGCTGGGATTACGGGCGTGAGTCACCGCGCCCGGTCAATTTTTTTTTTTTTTTTCTTGAGACTGAGTCTCACTCTGTCACCCAGGCTGAAGTGCACTGTGCAATGGCATGATCTCGGCTCACTGCAAGCTCCACCTCCCGGGTTCAAGCAATTCTCCTGCCTCCTGAGTAGCTGGGATTACAGGTGCCCACCACCATGCCCGGCTAATTTTTGTATTTTTAGTAGACATGGGATTTCACTGTGTTAGCCAGGGTGGTCTCGATCTCCTGACCTTGTGATCCACTCACCTCGGCCTCCCAAAGTGCTGGGATTACAGGCGTGAGCCACCGCGTGCAGCCAACAAGTTTTTGTGTGAACTAATGTTTTCAGTTCTCTTGGGAATATACCCAGGAGTGGAGATACTGGGTCACAGGGCAATTCTGTTTAGCTTTTTGAGGAACAGCCACACTGTTTCTCACAAAAGCTGCACCATTTTGCATTCCCACCAGCAACATAAAAGAACTGCAATTTCTCCAGACCCTCAGCAAAATTTATGGTTTTTTTTTTTTTTTTTTTTTTTTTTTTTTTGAGAGAGAGTCTCGCTCTGTTGCCTAGGCTGGAGTGCAGTGCGCGATCTCGGCTCACTGCAAGCTCCGCCTCCCGGGTTCACGCCATTCTCCTGCCTCAGTCTCCCGAGTAGCTGGGACTACAGGCGCCCGCCACCGTGCCCGGCTAATTTTTTTTGTATTTTTAGTAGAGACAGGGTTTCACTGTGTTAGCCAGGATGGTCTTGATCTCCTGACCTCATGATCCGTCCACCTCGGCCTCCCAAAGTGCTGGGATTACAGGCATGAGCCACCACACCCGGCCTCATTTTTTTATTATAGTCATCCTCACGGGTATGAAGTGGTGTCTTATTGTGGTTTTCATTTACATTTTCCTAATAATTCATGATGTTGAACAGATTTTCCTGTGCTTTTTGGCAATTTGTGTTTTTTTCCTTATAGAAATGTCTGTTCAAGTCTTTTGTCAATATTTTCATCGGGTTGTTTGTCTTTTTGTTGTTGAGTTTTGAGAGTTCTTTATATATTCTGGGAACTAGATCCTTATTAGCAATATGACTTGTGAATATTTTCTGTCATTTTGTAGGGTTTTTTTTTTTCACTTTCTTGATAGTGTCTTTTAATGAATGTAAGTTTTTTTATTTGGATGAAGTTCAACTTATCTATTTTTTCTTTTGTTGTTTGTACTTTTGGTGTCATATCTGGAAAATCATTGCCAAATCCAAGGTCTTGAAGATTTACCTCTGTTTTCTTCTAAGAGTTTTATAATTTTAGCTCTTACAGTTAGGTCTTTTATCCATTTTGAATTGTGGTGTCAGGCAAAGATACATGAGGTGAGGCAAAGGTCTAACTTTATTTTTTGGCATGTAGACATCTGGTTGCCTCAGCACCATTTGTTGAAGAGACTATTCTTTCCCCATTGAATGATCTTGACACCTTTGTTGGAAATCAATTGACAATGGATGAATTGGCTTTTTTTTTTTTTTTCCTGGATTCTGAACTCTGTTTCACTGGTCTGTATGTCTAGCTTTATGGCAGTATCACAAGGTCTTAATTACTGCAGCTTTGTAAGTAAGTTTCAAAATTGGAAAATTTGAGTCCTCCAACTTTGTTCTACTTCAAGATTATTTTTGGCTATTTGAGATTCATTGTATTTGCATTTGGACTTTAGGATAAACTTGTCCATTTCTGTGAAAAATGGCAGTAGGAATTTTGATAGGGATTGCATCGAATCTGTAGATCATTTTGGTGGGTATTTCCATCTTAACAATACTGTTGTCCAATCCATGAACATGGGATGCTTTCCCATTTATTTAGGCTTTCTTTAATCTCTTTCAACAATGTTGTGTACTTTTCAGCATACAAGTCTTGCACCTCCTTTGTTCAATTTATTCCTAAGTGTTTTATTCCTTTTGAAGCTATTGCACATAGAATGGCTTTCTTTTTTTTTTTTTTTTTGAGACGGAGTCTCGCTCTGTCGCCCAGGCTGGAGTGCAGTGGCGCGATCTCAGCTCACTGCAAGCTCCGCCTCCCGGGTTCACGCCATTCTCCTGCCTCAGCCTCCCGCCTCCCGAGTAGCTGGGACTACAGGCGCCCACCAACTCGCCCGGCTAGTTTTTTGTATTTTTTGGTAGAGACGGGGTTTCACTGTGTTAGCCAGGATGGTCTCGATCTCCTGACCTTGTGATCTGCCCGTCTCGGCCTCCCAAAGTGCTGGGATTACAGGCTTGAGCCACCGCGCCCGGCCGACTTTCTTAATTTTATTTTTGAATTGCTTATTACAAGTGTATGGAACAGAGTTCTTTATTCCCCTACTCTGGCACTAGTAAGCCACACCAGGGACACAAACTGTCATCATCACAGCCACCTCTGAGGTGGACAGTGCGATACTGTAGGCACTAAGCGAAAAGTTGCAACATTCTCCTAACCAAAATTTAAAAGGTTATTTCTTAATTAAGCACTCTTTTAGTGGATGTAAGTTTTTTTTTGTTTGTTTTGATTTCAGAGTTTCAAAAAAGTTGAATCTGACACTTTTTGCCAGCTTAATTATTGCTTTAGTGGACTGATAGATTTCTGGAGTTCCTTACACTGCTCTTTTCAGTGACATCACTCTGTATGCCTTATTTTAAAGCTCCCAATCTATTTTCCCAAGTGGTTGTATCATTTCACATTCCCACCAGCTACATATGAGGGCTTACAATTAAAGGGTTTAAGTAATCAAAGTGTATCTTCAAGTCATATACTACTTTATGTGCAGAGTAAAACTTTTCACCAGTATATTCTCAATCCCTTCCTCCGCTGGTGCTGTTTCTGCAATCCCTTTTCCTTTTACATATGCTACAAATATATAATTCATTGCCACTATTTTTGCTATTAGACAGTCAATTATCTCTTTTTCAGATAGACCATATTTTTCTCTTTCTCTCTCACTCTTTTTTTAAGAGAAAGGGTCTCACTCTGTCATTCAGGCTGGAGTCACGGCTCACTGATCACAGGCAAGGTCTTGCTGAGTTGCCCAGGCTGGTCTTGAACTCCTGGCCTCAGGCAGTCCTCCTGCCTTGGCCTCCTAAAGTGCTTGGATTACAGGTGTGAGCCACTGCATCCAGCCTAGACTATTTTTTAGAGCAGATTTAGGTTCATAGAAAAACTGAGCAGAAAGTACAGAGAATTATCATATCACCCTGCCCCTACATACAACCTTCCCCGCTATTAACATCCCTCATCACGATGGTATATTTGGATATACCAGAGTTCATACTTGATGCCATAATTCAAAAACAGAGAAAACACCTAAATGTAAGAGCTATAATTATAAAACTCTCAGAAGAAAGCAGGGGTAAACCTTCATGACCTTGAATTTGGCAATGATTTTATATTCAACCCATGAACCTACGTTAACACCCAAGTTCACAGTTTCCATAGGCTTCAATCTAGGTGTTATACATTCTATGGTTTCTTTTTGTTTTGTTTTGAGATGGAGTTCCCCTCTTGTTGCCCAGGCTGGAGTGCAATGGCGCCATCTCGGCTCACTGCAACCTCCACTTCCTGAGTTCAAATGATTCTCCTGCCTCAGCCTCCCCAGTAACTGGGATTACAGGTGTGCGCCCCACACCCAGCTAACTTTGTATTTTTAGTAGAGACAGGGTTTCACTCTGTTGGCCAGGCAGGTCTTGAACTCCTGACCTCAGGTCATCCGCCTGCGTTGGCCTCCCAAAGTGCTGGGATTACAGATGTGAGCCACTGCGCCCGGCCAACATTCTATGGGTTTTGACAAATGTATAATGGCATGTGTCCACTGTTGTATAATAGTATCCAACAAATACCATACAGAATAGTTTCACTGCCTGAAATCTTCTGTGTTCTGCCTATTCATCCCTCCCTGGCAACCGCTAATCTTTTTTTTTTTTTTTTTTTTGAGACAGAATTTCATTCTTCTTGCCCAGGCTGGAGTGCAATGGTGCGATCTCGGCTCACTGCAACCTCTACCTCCCTGGTTCAAGCGATTCTCCTGCCTCAGGCTCCCAAGTAGCTGGGATTATAGGCATGCTGCATGCCTGGCTAATTTTGTATTTTTAGTAGAGACGGGATTTCTCGATATTGGTCAGGCTAGTCTTGAACTTCCGACCTCAGGTGATCCGCCTGCCTCAGCCTCCCAAAATGCTGGTATTACACGCGTGAGCCGTTGCGCCCAGCCACCACTCATCTTTTTACTGTCTGCATAGTTTTGCCTTTTCCAGAATGTCATATAATTGGAATCATAGAATATGTAGCTTTTTCAGATTGGTTTCGTTCACTTAGTAATAGGCATTTAAGTTTCCTTCATGTCTTTTCATGGCTTGATAGCTCATTTCTTTTTAGTGCTGGAAAATATTTCATCGTCTGAATATACCACAGTTTATTTATCCATTCACCTACTGAAGGACTTGTTGGTTGCCTCCAAGTTTTGGCAGTTATGGATAAAGCTACTATAAACATCTCTGTCTAGGTTTCACAGAGACATAAATTTTCAACTCATTTGGGTAAATGCCAAGTAGCGTGATTGCTGGATAGTTTGGTAAGAATGTGGTTTTTTTTTTTTTTTTTTCTTTGAGATGGAGTCTCGCTCTGTCGCCCAGGCTGGAGTGCAGTGGCATGAGCCGGGACTACAGGCGCCCGCCACCACGCCCAGTTAATTTTTTTGTATTTTTAGTAGAGACGAGGTTTCGCTGTTAGCCAGGATGGTCTTGATCTCCTGACCTTGTGATCTGCCCGCCTTGGCCTCCCAAAGTGCTGGGATTACAGGCGTGAGCCACTGTGCCTGGCCTAGTTTTGTTTTTTTTTTTTTTAGACAGAGTCTCGCACTGTTGCCTAGGCTGGAGTGCAATGGTGCAGTCTCAGTTCACTGCAACTTCCACCTCACAGGTTCAAGCAATTCTCTTTCCTCAGCCTCCCAAGTAGCTGGGATTACAGGCATGTGCCACCATGCCGGGCTAATTTTTTGTATTTTTAGTAGAGATGGAGTTTCTGCATGTTGGTCAGGCTGGTCTCAAACTCCCAACCTTAGGTGATCCGCCTGCGTCGACCTCCCAAAGCTCTGGGATTACAGGCGTGAACCATTGAAACCAGCCTGTATTTACTTTTTTAGGAAACCACCAAACTGTCTTCCAAAATGGCTGCACCAATTTGCATTCCCACCGGCAATAGATGAGGGTTCTTCTGCATGTTCTGTCACATGTATACCTAAGTATTTCATTTTGGGGAGAGCTAATGTAAATGGGAATGTATTTTTCATTTCAAATTCTACTTGTTCCTTGCTGATACATTGAAAAGCAATAGATGGCCAGGCGTGGTAGCTCATGCCTGTAATCCCAGCACTTTGGGAGGCCAAGGCAGGTGGATCATTTGAGGTCAGGAGTTCGAGGCCAGTCTGGCCAACATGGTGAAACCCCGTCTCTACTAAAAATACAAAAAAAATTAGCCAGGCATGGCAGTGCACACCTGTAATCTCAGCTACTAGGGGGCCTGAGGTAGGAGAATCTCTTGAACCCAGGAGGCAGAGGTTGCAGTGAGCTGAGATCGCACCACTGCACTCCAGCCTGGGCGACGGAGCGAAACTCCATCTCAGAATGAATAAATAAATAAATAAATAAATAAATAAATAAATAAGAAAAAAGAAAAAGAAAAGCAATAGACTTCTATGTAGTAGCTTTACATCCTGCAACCTTGCTATAATTGCTTCAGTTATCTTTTAGAACCGTCACAATTAAGAAAAAACATTATAACTACTTTCGTTGATGGCATTTCAAGCACTTTCCATTTCTTTGGTAGATACAAGTTTTAACTGATGTCATATTCCATCTACCTAAATAACTTCCTTTACTATTCCTTCAGTGCTGATTTGATAGTAATAAATTCTAAGCTTTTGTTTGTCTGAAAAATATTTTATTTCCTTATTTTTGAAAGCCATTTTCACTGGCTAGAAAATTCTGGCTTCACAGTGTTTTTTGTTGTTGCTATTTTTCTCTCAGTACTTTAACAATTTCATACCAATTGTCTTCTGGTTTGCATTTTTTTCTGACGTAATACTTATCTTTGTTTCACTGTATATAATGTGTCATTTTTCTCTGTCTGCCTTCAGTATTTTTGCTTTATCTTTGGTTTAAAATAGTTTGAATATTATATTTCTAGGTGTTTGGTTTTTAAAAATTTATTTTACTTTTGTTTTTGTTTTTGAGATGGAGTCTTGCTCTGTCGCCCAGGCTGGAGTGCAGTGGCGCGATCTCGGCTCATGCACACGCTACCTGGGTTCAAGCAATTCTCCTGTCTCAGCCTCCCGAGTAGCTGGGATTACAGGCATGCACCACCACGCCTGGCTAATTTTTGGTATTTTTAGTAGAGACAGGGTTTCATCATGTTGGCCAGGCTGGTCTCGAACTCCTGACCTCAGGTGATTTGTCCACCCCGGCCTCCCAAAGTGCCGGGATTACAGGTGTGAGCCACCATGGCAAGCCTTACTTTTTATTTTGAATATATGTTTTTGGAGATAGTAGCTCACTCTGTTGCCCAGGCTGGAGTGCAGTGGCATGATCACAGTTCATTGTTACCTTGATCTCCTGGGCTCAAGTTATTCTCCTGTCTTAGTCTCTCAAGTAGCTGGGGCTACAGGCATGCACTGCCATGCTTGTCTAATTTTTATTTTTGTAGAGATGGAGTCTTGCTATGTTGCCCAGGCTGGTCTTGAACTCCTGGACTCAAGTGGTCCTCCTACCTTGGCCTCCCAAACTGTTGGGATTACAGGTGTTAGCCACTGTGCTGGGTCATGTTTGATTTTTTAATGAATTTATTGTATTAGAAATTCTTCTTGGGTCTGTGATTTAGCATATTAACTATATTGAAAAATTCTCAGTCATATTTTTTCCAGATATTTTTTCTCCTTCCCTATTCTTGGATTCCAATTGTATATATGAAATGTTTGATATTGTCCCACTTCTCTTGGATACTATGATTTTTTTAATCTCCACTCTTATTTCTTTTTATGTTTCAGTTGGTGTGTTTTTTATTAACTTACCTTCAAGTTCACTAATTCTTTCCTTGGTTGTATTGGATTGATTGACAAACTTACTGAAGGCATTTTTTATTTATTTATTTTTTATTTTTTATTTTTTATTTTATTTTATTTTATTTTTTTTGAGACGGAGCCTCGCTCTGTCACCCAGGCTGGAGTACAGTGGCCAGATCTCAGCTCACTGCAAGCTCTGTCTCCCAGGTTTATGCCATTCTCCTGCCTCAGCCTCCCGAGTAGCTGGGACTACAGGCGCCCGCCACCTCGCCCGGCTAGTTTTTTTGTATTTTTAGTAGAGACGGGGTTTCACTGTGTTAGCCAGGATGGTCTCGATCTCCTGACCTCGTGATCCGCCCGTCTTGGCCTCCCAAAGTGCTGGGATTACAGGCTTGAGCCACCGCGCCCGGCCTTCTTTTTTTATTTTTTAAGACCGAGTCTCACTGTGTCACCAGGCTGGAGTGCAGTGGCACAATCTCGGCTTACTGCAACCTCTGTCTCCCGGGCTCAAACAATTCTCCTGCCTCAGCCTCCTGAGTAGCTGCAACTACAGGCACGTGCCACCACGCCCAGCTAATTTTTGTATTTTTAGTAGAGATGGGGTTTCACCATGTTGGCCAGGATGGTCTCTATCTCTTGACCTTGTGATCCACCCACCTCGGCCTCCCAAAAGTGCTGGGATCACAGGTTAAAGGCATTCTTTATCTCTTATCACATTTTCTGCTCTTAGTATGCCCATTTTCTTCATGTGATAATTTCCATCTGTCTATTGAAATCACCCACCTGTTTATACATTGCATTTATATTTTCCACCAGAGTCTCTAAACTATTACTCACAGTTATTTTAAATACCCTTTCAAATCATTACCAATCTGGATCACCTCTGAGTTTGGTTATGTTGCTTCCTTTGTTTCTTGACAAATTGATTGTTTTTCTTGCTTTTATGCGTGTCTTATAATTTTTGATTGAATACTCAACATCATGAGTAGACAGTAGAGACTGAAGAAGATAGTATTTATGTTTAGAAATGCACGTCTCTTTTATTGCCAGGCAATTATTGTTTGGGATTTGGGGTTGAGCCAATCTAATCAGAAATTAAGTTGACTTGGGGTTTTGTTGTTTTCATTACTGTTTTCCTCAGAGGCTATTGGTCCTCACCTCTAGTCTGTACCAGTGATAGAGGCTTTCTCCAGTTTCTGCCCTGCCCCCAAACTTTCTCATGAGAACCTGGTGGAGGTATGTGGAGAGGAGTTGGCTAAAGTAAGTGTGAGCTCCCCTTGTGTGTTTTGCTTTCAAGGATTCTGTACTCTCATGCTAGTCACACCCAGCCCTTAGAAAGTCACTCTAAACTTCACCGGAATCCTTCTTACCCTGTGAATACCCCCTGGTATCTCTCCCTCTCATGCTCTGCTACAGGTAAGTCAGTGCTCTTGGCATGTCTGTACTTTGAGGCACTTGTTTCTCCTTGGATTTCAGGTTGTTTTGTTGCCATACAACCTCAAAAATATGATGGGTTCAAGAAAATCTGGTTTTGTGGTTTATCTTGCTTTATCTTGGTAGGGTGGGAATGTGCCTCAGCCCATTCAGGCCGTTATAACGGAATACCATGGCTTGTAAGCAACAGATATTTCTCAAGGTTCTGGAGGCTGGGAAGTCCAAGATTAAGGTGCTGGCAATTTCAGTGTCTGGTGAGGGCAGCTTTCTGGGTCATAGACAGCCATCTTTTTTTTTTTTTTTTTTTTTGAGGCAGAGTCTTGCTCTGTCACCAGGCTGGAGTACAGTGATGTGATCTTGGCTCACTGCAACCTCTGCCTCCTGGGTTCAAGCGATTCTCCTGCCTCAGCCTCCCAAGTAGCTGGGACTACAGTTG
The DNA here is from genome assembly GCF_008728515.1 of Papio anubis. Lineage (NCBI taxonomy): Eukaryota > Metazoa > Chordata > Mammalia > Primates > Cercopithecidae > Papio > Papio anubis. The sequence goes on along the minus strand of NC_044979.1, from coordinate 135,944,107 downwards.
TGCACCACCACGTCCAGCTAATTTTTGTATTTTTAGTAGAGACGAGGTTTCGCCATGTTGGCCAGGATGATCTCAACCTCTTGAACTCATGATCTGCCTGCCTCTGCCTCCCAAACTGCTGGAATTACAGTCATGAGACACCGTGCCTGGCCCTGACAGCCATCTTTTTGCTGTGCCCTCAAATGGCAGAAAGGGGAGGGATCTTGATTCCATTCATGGGGGCTCCGCCTTCTTGACCTAATCACATTCCAAATGCCCTGCCTCTTAATACCATTATCTTAGGGCTTAGAGCTTCAACATACAAATTTGGGGGAGACATAAACATTCAGCTCACTGCAGAGTGATACTCTTTCCATCTTTCTTTTTTTTTCTTTTTTGAGACGGAGTCTTGCTCTGTCACCCAGGCTGGAGTGCAGTGGCGTGATCTCTGCTCACTGCAACCACTGCCTCCTGGGTTCAAGCGATTCTCCTGCCTCAGTCTCCCGAGTAGCTGGGACTACAGGCACACACCACCACACCCAGCTAATTTTTTGTATTTTTAGTAAAGACAGGGTTTCACCGTGTGAGCCGGGATGGTCTCGATCTCCTGACCTCATGATCCACCCGCCTCGGCCTCCCAAAGTGCTGGGATTACAGGCGTGAGCCACCGCGCCCAGATCCACCTTTCTCTATGCTTGGTGGAAGCAGAATTTCCCTCACTATCTTTTAATATCTATATGATCAATATAGATATTCCTTCTTTTGTTCTTGTTATTGGTAAGTTATGTTTTCTTCTCTTTTTTGTTCAGTGTTGTTGTAAGTACATCAGTTTTATTAATCTTTTAAAAGAACTAACATTTTGGGGGGGGGGTTCAGTGATTCTCCTGCCTCAGCCTCCGGAGTAGCTGGGACTACAGGTGTGTGTCACTATGCTCAACTAATTTTTGTATTTTTAGTAGAGATGGGGTTTCATCATGTTGGCCAGGCTCATCTCAAACTCCTGACCTCAAGTGATCTGCCTGCCTCAGCTTCCCGAAGTGCTGGGATTACAGGAGTGAGCCACCGCACCTGACCACATAACTCTTGGTTTTGTTCATTTTCTCTATTGTTTGTTTTCTGATTTACTGATCACTCTTTTTAGCTGTAGTATTTCTTTCCTTTACTTATTTGTGTTTCATTTGCTTATATTTTCTAGCTTCTTAAGGTGGCAATTTAATTTCTTAAAGTTTTAAATCCAGGCCCTGCATGGTGGCTCACACCTGTAATCCCAGCACTTTGGGAGGCCAAGGTGGGTGGATCACGAGGTCAGGAGATGGAAACCATCCTGGCTAACACAGTGAAACGCCCTCTCTACTAAAAATACAAAAAATTAGCTGAGCATGGTGGCGGGCGCCTGTAGTTCCAGGTACTTGGGAGGCCGAGGCAGGAGAATTGCTTGAACCTGGGAGGCAGAGGTTGCAGTGAGCTAAGATTGCGCCACTGCACTCCAGCCTAGACAGCAGAGCGAGATTCCATCTCAAAAAAAAAAAAAAAAAAAAGTTTTAAATGCATACTATTGAGCCATACTTCAGGTACAACAAACTGGATCCAGTTAAAGTATATAACTCAATGGCTTCTCGTAGATATATATCTCAAAAAACTGCCACTATAATCAACATATAGAACTTTTTTGTTATCCCTAAAACCTGCCCCTTGTCCCTTTATAGTCAGTTCCTCTGTGGGAAGCTGGATAATGTCCTTCCCTAAAGATATCCATGCCTTAATCCCTGAAACCTATGAATGTATGAATGTTGTGTGGCAAAAAAAAAAAAAAAAAAAAAAAAAGACTTTGCAGGTGTGATTAGGTGGAGGATCTTGAGATGGGAAGATTCTTCTGCATTATCTGAGGGTAGTGGGGGCTAAATGCAATCACAAGTGTCCTTATAAGAAATAGGCAGAGAGAGATTTGGCAGAAAATGAGAAGGCAGTGTGATCACCGAGGCAGGCAGAGGTTGGAGTGATGCAGCCACAAACCAAAGAATGCCGGCAGCAGTCTGGGCACGGTGGCTCACACCTGTAATCCCAGCACTTTGGGAGGTCAAGGTGGGTGCATCACCTGAGGTCAGGAGTTTGAGACCAGCCTGACCAACATGGCGAAACCCCGTCTCTACTAAAATTACAAAAATTAGCCGGGTATGGTGGCACATGCCTGTAATCTCAGCTACTTGAGAGGTTGAGGCAGGAGAATGGCTTGAACCTGGGAGGCGGAGGTTGCAGTGAGCTGAGATCTTGCCATTGCACTCCAGCCTGGGCAACAAGAGCAAAATTCCGTCTAAATAAATAAATAAATAAATAATGAATGCTGGCGGTCACCAGAAGCTGGAGGATGCAAGAAATGGCTTCTCCCCAGGGGGGTCTCCAGAGGAATCACAGACAGCCCTAGGGACACCTGCGTTTGGGCTCAGCAATAATGATTTTGGTCAGCTGGCTTCCAGAAATGTAAGAGGATACATTTCTGTTGTTACAATCCACCAAGTTTGTGATAATTTGTTACAGCAGCCACAGGAAATGAATATACTTTCCTTTTTCCCAGCCCCTGATGACCACTGATTTAATTTTTGTCACTACAGATTTATTAGCATCTTATAGTATTTTATATAAATGGAATAATAATATATGTGTCTTTTGCAAAATGATTTTAACATTTATTCATGTTTTTGCATGTATCATTAGTTTATTCCTTTTTTTTTTTTTTTTTGAGACGGAGTCTTGCTCTGTTGCCCAGGCTGGAGTGCAGAGCTGTGATCTCGGCTCACTGCAAGCTCCACCTCCCGTGTTCAAATGATTCTCGTGCTTCAGCCTCCTGAGTAGCTGGGATTACAGGCACACGCCACCACGCCCAGCTAATATTTGTATTTTTAGTAGAGACAGGTTTTACCATGTTAGCCAGGTTGGTCTTGAACTCCTGACCTCTGGTGATCTGCCCACCTGGGCCTCCCAAAGTGCTGGGATTACAGACGTGAGCCACTGTGCCTGGCCTGTTTATCCATTCTTTTGATGGACACTTGAGTTGTTTCCACCTTTGGATATTATGAATAAAGCTGATACAAACATTGTTATACATGTCTTAGTATGAACATATACTTTCATTTTTCTTGTGCAATACCTAGGAGTGAAAAACGACTAGGTCGTACGGTAGGTATATATTTTAGTTTTTAAAAAACCTGCCAAACTGTTTTCCAAAGTGGCTGTACTTTTTTTTTTAGATGGAGTCTCACTCCATCCCCAGGCTGGAGTGCAGTGGCACGATCTCGGCTCGCTGCAAACTCCCCCTCCCGGGTTCAAGCGATTCTCCTGCCTCAGCCTCCTGAGTAGCTGGGATTACAGGCACACGCCACCACGCCCAGCTAACTTTTGTATTTTTAGTACAGACAGGATTTCACTGTGTTGGCCAGGATGGTCTCAATCTCCTGACCTCGTGATCTGCCCGTCTCGGCCTCCCAAAGTGCTGGGATTACAAGGGTGAGCCACTGTGCCCAGCCTGTACTATCTTAATTAATAACATTTCCATCAACAGTGTATGAGATTTCCAGGCACTCCCCTTCTGGCTAACGTTTGGTTTTGTCAGTCTTGCAAATTTTAATTGTTTTTTGGGGTATATAGTAGTAACTCAAAGTTTTAATTTGCATTTCCCTGATGACTCGTGATATTAAGGACCTTTTCATGTAGTTATTGGCAATTCACGTATCTTCCTCAGTAAAGCCTGTTTAGGACTTGCCCATCTTTTTAAAAATTTGGTGGTTTATCTTTTTTATTAATTCATATGTTTTTTCATATAATGTGAATCTTTTGTGAAAAATCGATTTCAAAATTTTTCTCCTAGTTTGCGGGTTGCCATTTCATCCTCATTTCGTTTCATTTCTTTTCATTTTAGGAGAAAAAGGGTTTCACGCCGGGCGCGGTGGCTCATGCCTGTAATCCCAGCACTTTGGGAGGCCAACGCGGGTGGATCACCTGAGGGCAGGAGTTCAAGACCAGCCTGGCCAACATGGTGAAACCCTGTCTCTACTAAAAATACAAAAAATTAGCTGGGCTTGGTGGTGTGTGCCTGTAATCCCAACTACTTAGGAGGCTGAGGCAGGAGAATCGCTTGAACCCGGGAGGCAGAGCCGAGATCGTGCCATTGCACTCCAGCTTGGGCAACAACAGCAAAACTCCCTCTCAAAAAAAAAGAAAGAAAGAAAGAAAAAGGGTTTCACTCTGTTGCTTAGGCTTGATTGCAGTGGTGCAATCATAACTCACTGCAGTCTGGAACTCCTGGGCTCAAGTGATTCTCGTGCCTCAGCCTGCCAAGTAGCTAGGACTACAGGCATGCACCACCACGCCTGGTTAATTAAAATTTTTTTTTTGTTTTTTAGACATAATGTCTTGCTACATTTCCTAGGCTGATCAGTCTAGCTAAAGGTTTGTCAATTTTGTTGATCTTTTCATCAACTTTTGATTTTATTGATTTTCTTTAACCTTTTATTCCTGTTTAATTTTTTCTACTTTATATTATTTCCTTCTTTCTGCTTCCTTTGCACTTATTTTGTTCTTTTTAATACTTTCTTAAGGTGGAATATTAGATTATTGATTCGAGATCTTTCTTCTTTTTTTTTTTTTTTTGAGACGGAGTCTTGCTCTGTCGCCCAGGCTGGAGTGCAGTGGCCGGATCTCAGCTCACTACAAGCTCCGCCTCCCGGGTTTACGCCATTCTCCTGCCTCAGCCTCCCGAGTAGCTGGGACTACAGGCGCCCGCCACCTCGCCCGGCTGGTTTTTTGTACTTTTTAGTAGAGACGGGGTTTCACCGCGTTAGCCAGGATGGTCTCGATCTCCTGACCTTGTGATTCGCCCGTCTCGGCCTCCCAAAGTGCTGGGATTACAGGCTTGAGCCACCACGCCCGGCCTCTTTCTTCTTTTTAAACGTAAATATTTGTAGATATAAATTTCACTCTGGGCCCCTGCTTTCCCTCTAGCCCACACATTTTGAAATGTTATGTTTTTGTTTTCATTTCATTGTGTTTTGTTTTCATATCTCTCTCTCTCTCTCCATATATAAATATATAATTTTTTTTTTTAAGACAGAGTCTTGCTCTGTCACGCAGGTTGGAGTGTGGTGGTGCAATCTCACCCTGTAACCTCTGCCTCCCCAGGCTCAAGCGATCCTCCCACCTCAGCCTCCTGAGTAGCTGGGACCACAGATGTGCACCGCCATGTCTGGCTAATTTTTTGTATTTTTTGTAGAGACAGATCTCGCCATGTTGGCCAGGCTGATCTCAAACTCCTGGGCTCAAGCAACCTGTCTGCCTAGGCCTCCCAAAGTGCTGAGATTACAGGTGTGAACAACCGTGCCCAGACTCAAAATATTTTCTAATTTACCTTGTGATTTTTCTACTTTACTTTCTTCTTTGACCTACTGGTTATTTAGAAGTATATTGATTAATTTCCACATATTTGTGAATTTTCCAAATATCTTTTTGTTATTAATTTCTAATTTCATTCCATTGTGGTCAGAAAAAGTATTTTGTATGATTTCAGTTTTTAAAAAATTTATTAAGACTTATTTTATGGCCTAGCATATAATTTATACTGGAGAATATTTCATGTGCACTTTAGAAGAATGTGTATCATATTGTTGTTGGGTAGGATGTTCTGTAGATGTTCGTTAGGTCTGGTTGGCATACATTCTGTCTTTTTGCTGATCTGATATCTAGTTGTTCTCTTTGTTATTAAAAATGGAGGCCAGGCATAGTGGCTCACACCTGTAATCCCAGCACTTTGGGAGGCCAAGGCTGGTGGATCACCTGAGGTCATATGTTCGAGAGCAGCCTGGCCAGTATGGGAAAACCCTGTCTCTACTAAAAATACAAAAATCAGCCAGGCATGGTGGCGTATGCCTGTAATCCCAGCTACTCAGGAGGCTGAGGCAGGAGAATCGCTTGAACCTGGGAAGTGGAAGTCACTGTGAGCCGAGATCGTGCCCCTGTACTCTAGCCTGGATGACAGAACATGACTCTGTCTCAAAAAAAAAAAAGGATTGAAGTGGCTAAATATTGTTATTGTATTGTTTATTTTCCCTGCAATTACTGCAGTTTTTGCTTCCTGTACTTCGAGACTCTGTTTTTAGGTGCATATAGGCTTACAAATGTTATATTTTCTTGAAGGATTGACCCTTTTGTCATTCTATAATATCCTTCTTTGTCTCTATAGTAACATTTTTTTTCTTAAAGCTAATTTTTTTCTGACGTTAGTGTAGCCACTCTAGCTCTCTTTTGGTTACTTTCTGCATGGAATATTTTTTCCATTTTTTCACTTTCAACCTATTTGTGTGTGTTAATCCATTCTGCTGATCTGTGCCTTTTAGTTGGAGAGTTTAACCCATTTAATTTAATATAATTAATCATAAGGATTTACTTTTGCCAGTTTATATGTCATTTGCCTTTTTATTCTTTGGTTCTTCCATTACAGCCTTCTTTTATGTTTTCTAGATATTTTCTAGTATGCCATTTTAATTCCTTGTTACTTTTACTACATATTTTTTAGTTATTTGTGTTTGCCCTGGGATGACAATTAACGTCTTTGTTTATAGCAATGTAGTTTTGTGTTTTTTTCCTTATTTTTTCTTTTAAGACAGGGTCTCACTTCAATTTGCCCAAGTTGGAGTGCAGTGGTGCAATCTTGGCTCACTGCAGCCTTGGCCTCCTAGGGTTAAGCAATCCTCCTACCTCAGCCTCCTAAGTAGCTGGGACTAAAGGCATGCATCACTGTGTCTGGCTAATAGTAGTTTTGATTAATACTGACTTAATTTCAATAGTATATAAAATTTTGCTGCTATATAGCTTCATTGCCCTCCCATGCTGTTCTTGCTCAAATTACATCCTAATACATTATGTGCCCCTCAACATAGATTTATAATTATTGCTTTGTACCATTGTCTTTGGAACCAGATAGAAAAATAGGAGTTACAAACAAAAAATACATTTATACTGCCTTTTATACTTAACTATGGAGTTATCTTTCCCAGTGTTCTTTATTTATTCATGTGGATTTGAGTTACTGGCTAGTGTTATTTCATTTCAGCCTGAAGGATGCCCTTTAGCATTTGTTATAGGGCAGGTGTGCTAGGAACAAATTCTCTCGGTTTTTGTTTATCTGGGAATGTTTAATTTCTCCTTCATTTTTGAAGGATAGTTTTGTCAGATATAGCATTCTTGGTTGATTTTATTTTCTTTCACCTCTTTGAATATGTCATCCTACTCCCTCTGGCCTTCATGGTTTTTGATGAGAAACCAGTCATTAATCTTATTAATGATGTCTTGTATGTGATGAACCTTTATTCTCATGCTGCTTTTAAGATCCTCTCCTTGACCTCTGGCAATTTGATTATGATGTATCTAGGTATGGATCTCTTTGAATTTATTCTAGTTGGGGTCTGTTGAACTTCTTAGATGTACAGATTATGTTTTCATCAAATTTGGGAATGTTTGTCCGTTATTTCTTCAAATGTTCTTTCTTTCCCTTTCTCTCTCCCTTCTTCTGAGACTCCTATTATGCATATGTTGGTGTGCTTTATGGCATTCCATAGTTCTCTGAGGCTCTGTTCATTTTTCTTCATTCTTTTTTATTTTTTATTTTTTCTGTTCATCTGACTTGATAATTTCAATTGACTAATCTTCAAGTTTGCTATTTTTAAAAATCTGCTTGCTTGAATCTGTGGAGCCCTTCTAGTGAATTTTTCATTTCAGTTCTTGTACTTTTCAATTCCAGGACTTCTATTTCCTTTCTTTGTATGATTTCAATTTCTTTTTTGATATTCTCCATTTGGTGAGGTACTGTTCTCATGCTTTCCTTTAGTTCTTTAGACATGGTTTCTTTAGCTTTTTGAATATATTTAAAATAGTTTATTTAAAGTCTGTCCAGCCTGTAATCCCAGCAATCTGGGAGGCTGAGGCAGGTGGATCGCTTGAGGTCAGGAGTTCAAGATCAGCCTGGCCAACATGGCGAGACCCCATCTCTGCTAAAAACACAAAAAATTAGCTGGACATGGTGGTGCACACCTATAATCCCAGCTACTCAAGAGGCTGAAGCAGGAGAATCACTCGAACCTGGGAGGCAAAGGTTGTGGTGAGCCAAGATCATACCACTGCACTCTAGCCTGGGCAACAGAGTGAGACTCTGTCTCAAAAATAAAATAAAAATAAATAAATAAAGTCTGTCTAGAAAATCCAATGTCTGGGCTTCCTCAGGAATAATTTCTAGTGATTGCTTCCCATTTCCCCTGACCCCACCATCTATAAGCCATACTTTTTAATTTCTTTACCTGCCTTATAATTTTTCATTGAAAATTGTACATTTTGAAATATTATAATATATAATATTATATAATATTATATAAATATTATAATATACAACTCTAGAAACTCTTTATCCCCAGGTTTTGTCATTGCTTCTGCTTATTGTGGTCATTATTGTTTGTTCAGTGATGTCGGAACAAATTCTGTAAATTCTGTATTCTTTGTCAAGCATGGCCACTGAAGTCTCTATTCCAGCTAATGATTAGACAAAGATGTACTTGAACCTTTCTGGAACCAAGACATCTCCCAGCCTTTGCTGAAGAGCATGCAATCATCCTTGGACATGTCTATAGCCTCCTGGATTCCCAGAATGTGTTGGAGCTGTCAAATCCCTTATGGACATTTCATTCTTGACCTTTCTTGCCAAGCTTTTTGGTTAGGCTATTGTTTGCCCCATTGTTATCCAATGACTCAGGCAGCAGTGACTAAACATTTGCCTGCAAATGTTTTTGATAAACACCTTCACCATCTACCCCAAGGTAGTGGCTCTAGCACTGGGCCAGCTCTGAGTTAGGCAAAATAAAGACAAACATTCTGAGATGATCTTACAGGGAACCACCAGATTGGTCAAAATAACTAATTACATTTGTAGGTGAATGAGGTCCATTCTGCACCAGCAGAATGTGGGCTGTTAAATTGAGCTGGAGGAGTGGAGAATGGGACTGGGGTAAGTTAAAACACCACAAACTTTGCTGTTCTTACTGAGATTCAGCTGTTCTTCTTGAATAAGTGCTCCTGGATTGCTACAAGCCTTTGGTTAATTTCCAGAGTTGCAAAAAATGGATTCTGACAGGCTTTTGCAAGTTTTTTTCTGTTGTTTTTATCTAAAAGTAGAATTTTGGAGTTTCTTTTTTCTTTCTTTCTTTCTTTTTTTTTTTTTTTGAGACAGAATCTTGCTCTGTTGCCCAGGCTGGAGTGCAGTGACCTGATCTCAACTCACTGCAACCTCCACCTCCTGGGTTCAAGCGATTCTCCTGCTTCAGCCTCCTGAGAAGGTGGAACTATAGGCACGTGCCACCACGCCTGGCTAATTTTTGTATTTTTAGTAGAGACGGGGTTTTGCCATGTTGGCCAGGCTGTTCTCAAACTCCTGACCTCAAGTGATCTGCCTGCTTCAGCTTCTCAAAGTGCTGGGATTACAGGTGTAAGCCACCGTGCCTGACCAGTTCTTTGTAGTCTGTGCATCCTGTCCCTCACTCGTCTCCCCTTCCCAGTGAATAATTGATCTGTTTTCCGTCAGTATAATGATGGAAATGCTAAAATGAGTTAGCATTTTCTAAAGTACTGCTGCCAATAGAAATATTATGGGAGTCATGTAGTAGTTTTCCATTTTCAGCAGGCACATTAAAAAGCAAAATCAATTGGACTTTAATAATATATTTAACCCACCGTATTCAAAATATCGTTTCAACTTGTAATCACCATAAAGAATTATGAATGAGATAGTTTACTTTCCGTTTTGAAAAGCACCGGTGCTTCAAAATTCAGTGTATGGTTTATAACTTAAAGCACATTACAACTCAAAAACTACATTGTCATCAGAGATATCTTTTTTTTTTGAGATGGAGTCTCACTCTGTCGCCCAGGCTGGAGTACGGTGGTGCAATCTCAGCTCACTGCAACCTCTGCCTCCTGGGTTCAAGTGATTCTCCTGCCTCAGCCTCCCAAGTAGCTAGGATTCTAGGCTTGTGCCACCATGCCTGGCTAATTTTTAGCAGAGACTGGGTTTCACCATCATGGCCAGGCTGGTTTTGAACTCCTGACCTCAAGTGATCTGCCCACCTCAGCCTCCCAAAGTGCTAGGATTACAGGTGTGAGCCACCTCACCTGGCCAGCCTAGGAGTTTGAGACCAGCTTGGGCAACATAGGGAGACTCCATCTCTACAAAAATAAAATAATTTTAAAAATTATCAAGGCGTGGTGGCACATGCCTGTGTTCCCAGCTACTCAGGAGGCTGAGGTGGGAGGATCCCCTGGGCCCAGGAGGTTGGGGTTGCAGTGAGCTGTGATTCCACCACTGTATTCTAGCCTGGGTGACAGAGCAAGACGCCGTCTCAAAAAGAAAAAAAAATTTACAACAACAGAAAAATAGGTTTGGTTTTGTTTTGCTCTAATACAGCTAAATTGTTATTTACCATGAAATTTGCAATAGAGAGGAGGAGGTGGCAGGAAAAAAAAGAAATTTGCAATATACCTTCTTTCAGTCCTTTTTTTCCCCCTTTCCTGTTGTACCTCTACTTGATTCTGCATCAGTAGTATGACTTTGTTTTAATTTTTAATTTTAATTTTTTTGTGAGACAGAGTTTCACCCTTGTCGCCCAGGCTGGGGTGCAATGGCACAATCTCGGCTCACTGCAACCTTTGCTTCTCTGGGTTCAAGCAATTCTCCTGCCCAAGTAGCTGGGATTACAGGCACCCGCCACCATGCCTGGCCAATGTTTGTATTTTTAGTACAAATGGAGTTTCACCGTGTTGGTCAGGCTGGACTCCTGACCTCAGGTGATCTGCCCTCCCAAAGTGCTGGGATTACAGGCGTGAGCCATCGCACTCGGCCTGTTTTAAATTTTAAAATGCATCTGTACTTGTTTTTTAAACTGCAAAAATGAATTAATTAAATCATAATGAAAATAAGAGTATTGTAATTTTTCCTACCCTTTACAACATACATAAGCATCACCGTAACTAGCGCTATCTACATAAAATATTCAAATCAATATACATATTACAATATTACAGTGGTTCATAGAAAATATTCAGTTTGAGGCCAGGGTCAGTGACTTAAGCCTGTAATCCGAGCACTTTGAGGGGCTGAGGCGGGTGGATCACCTGAGATCAGGAGTTCGAGACCAGCCTGGCCAACATCATAAAACCCTGTCTCTACTAAAAATACAAAATTAGCTGGGCATGGTGGCACGCACCGTAATCCCAGCTACTCAGGAGGCTGAGGCAAGAGAATAGCTTGAACCTGGGAGGTGGAGGTTGCAGTGAGCTGAGATCAAGCCACTGCACTCCAGCGTGGGTGACAAGAGCGAAACTCCATCTCAAAAAAAACAAAAAAGAAAATATTCCAGTTGAATCAGATCATTGACATTGACTAGATGTGTCAGTGTCTGTACACCTAGTATGTAATACTAGAAATAATTGTGTAAGCCCAACCCTCACACCACAATGCAAAAATAACATAACACAGTCATGAAAGAAATGCAGTTCTACCAAAACACGTTGCTTAATGGAGAAAATATTTTATTTTGCTTTCATTTTAAATTTTAAATGAAGTAAAATTTCAAAGTCAGTTATTTTGCACTCATCACCTATCAAGCACTCAGCAGCCACATGTGGCTAGTACCTTCTACATTGTACCATGCAGTTCTAGAATTTCATATAAATGGAGTCATTTACTATATGCTCTTTTTGGCATCTTTCATTCAACATAATTATTCTAAGATTCATGCATGTTATGTGTATCAATAGTTCATTCCTTTTTCTTGCTAAGTAGTACCCCATTGAATGGATATACCACAATTTTTTAATCTATTCATCCTGTTGATGGACATTTAGGTCGTTTTTAGTGTTTGGCTATTACCAATAAAGATATTATGAGCATCTAGATAATAGTGTTTGTATGGGCACACACTCTCATTTTTCTTCAATAAATAACCTGGCAATGGAATGCTGTGTCATCTGGTAGGTATACATTTAATCTTTTAAGAAACTGTTAAACTGTTTTCCAAAGTGGATGTACCATTTTGCACTCCCACTAGCATTGTATGAGAGTTCCAGTCATTTTATATCTTTGTCAGCACTTATACGATCAGCCCTTTTAATTTTAGCCATTCTAAGGAGGTGTTTCATGGTATCCTTTTGTGGTTTTAAGTAGCATTCACTAAAGACCAATGATATAAAGCATTTGTTCATGTACTATACCTGTTTTGTTGTCTTCTTTGGAGTAGTGTCTGTTCAATTTTTCCCCACTTTGCCTGAGGAAGTTGGGGAAATAGACTAACTGTTGAGTTTTAATAATTCTTCATATATTTTAGGTACAAGTCCTTTGTTGAGTATATGTTTAGTAAAGATTTTCTTTCTTGGGGCTGAGCACAGTGGTTCATACCTGTAATCCCACCATTTGGGAAGTCCAAGGCAGGAGGATCACTTGAGGCCAGGAGTTCAAGACCAGCCTGGGCAACATAGTGAGACCCTGTCTCTACAAAAAAAAAAAAATAAATAAATAAATAAATAAAAAAAACTTAGCCAGGCATGGTGGCATGTATCTGTAGTCTCAGCTACTGCGGAAGCTGAGGTGGGAGGATCACTCGAGCCCAGGAGGCTGAGGCTGCAGAGAGCTGTGATTGTATCACTACACTCCAGCCTGGTTGACAGAGTAAGTACATCTTTAAATTTTTTTTTCTTTCTGTAGCTTGTCTTTTCATTTTAATAGTAATCTTTCAGCGAACAAAAGTTTATCATTTTAATGAAGTCCAATTAATCAATCGTTTATTTTGCAAATTGTGGTTTTGATATTGTATCTAAGAACTCTTTGCCTAACTAACGTCACAATTATTTTCTTCTAAAAGTTTTAGTCTTACTTTTAGATCTGTGATCTTTTTGAGCTAATTTTTTTTTTGCATAAGCTGTGAGGTTAGGTTGAAGGTCATTTGTTTTTGCCAAATAAGATGCAATGTTCCAGAACCATTTGTTATAAAGATTATACTTATATTGAAATGTCTTTGCACTTTTGTCAAAAATCTTGTGGGCTGTATTTCTGTGCGTCTATTTCTATACTCTATTCTTTTGCATTGATGTATTCTATTTCATTCTATTGCATTGACCTGTGCCTCACTGCCAATACTACGCTGTCTTAATTACTATAGCCTTGTAGTAAGTCTTAAATTCAGGTAATGTGAGTACTCCAACTATATTCTTACTCAAATTGGCTTTGGCTATTCTAATTCCTTTGCATTTACATATACGTTTTACAACCAGCTTGTATATATCTACAAAAATCCTGCTCAGATTTTGATCTGTGTTTTGTTAAATCTACAGATCAGTTTGGGGTGCAGTGACATGTACCTATATTAAGTCTTCTAATCTGTGAACACGGTATTCCTCTTCATTTATTTAGGTCTTTCAAGATTTCTTTTAAAAGCATTTTGACATTTCTAGCATAAATATCTTGCACATGTTTTGTTGATTTTATACCTACGTATTTCATTGTTTTGGTGTTTTGTGAATGGCATTTTTAAAATTTCAGTTTCTAATCTTTTGTTGCTAGCACATAAATACACAATTCTATGTTGCAAACTTTACAAACTTATTTATAGTTATAATATATTTTTCTTTCTCTAGATTCCTTTTTTTCTTTTTCTTGAGACTGGCTCTCACTTTGTTGCCCAGGCTGAAGTGCAGTGTCGTGATCACAGCCCACTGCAGCCTCGACCTCCCGGGCTGAAGGAATCCTCCACCTCAGCCTCCTGAGTAGCTGAGATTACTTGTGTGCACCACCTCACCCAGTCAATTTTTTGTATTGTTTGTAGAGACAGGGTTTCACCATGTCACCCAGGTTGGTCTTGAACCCCTGGGCTCAAGGGATCCGCCCACCTTGGCCTCCCCAAGTGCTGGGACTATAGGCGTAAGCCACTGCACCCAGCCTCCTTCTGAATATTTCTTGAGATTTTTCTTTTCTTTTCTTTTCTCTTTTCTTTTTCTTTTCCTTTCCTTTCCCTTCCCTTCCCTTCCCTTCCTTCCCCTTCCCCTTCCCCTTCCTTCCCTTCCTTCTCTCTTTCTCTCCTCCTTCCTTTCTTTTCTTTTCTTTTTGTTTCGTTTCTTCCTTTTTCGAGACAGGGTCTTGCTCTGTCACCCAAGCTGGAGTGCCATGGTACAAACACGGCTCACTGCAGCCTTGACTTCACAGGTTCAAGTGATCCTCCAACCTCAGCCTCCCAAGTAGCTGGGACTAAAGGCATGCCACCATGCTTGGCTAATTTTATTTTATATTTTGTAGAGATGAGGTCTTGCTATGTTGACAGGGCTGGTCTTGAACTCCTGGACTGAAGTGATCCTCCTGCCTCAGCTTCCCAAAGTGCTGGGATTATAGGTATGAATCACTACACCCAGCCCTTAGGATATTCTATGGTGACAATCATAAGTTCTGTGAGTAGGGACAGTTTTAATTCTTCCTCTTCTATTTGTATGCTCTTTATTTCTTTTCTTGCCTTATTGCCCTACTTTGGTCTTCCAGTACAATGTTGAAGAGGAGCAATGAGAATGAATATGCTTACCTTGTACCTTAACTTGGGGGAAAGCATTCAGTGTTTTACCAGTATGACTTTAGCTCTGGATTTTTGGAGATGTCCTTTATCAGGTTGAGGAAGTTCCCTTTTATTCCTACTTTGATAAGAGTTTTTATTTAGCATGGATATTGAATCTTCTCAAATGCTTTTTCTGCACATGATAGTATGATATATTGATATGATCATATTGATATATTATTTTAAGAAATGGATACATTGATCAATGTATTGATTTGATTAGATGTTTTTTCTTCTGTTAATAAGCCATTAGTAAGAAACACTGCATTGATTAATTTCAGATATTGAACCAGCCTTGCATTGCTGATATGAAACTGCCTTGGTTGTGATTTATTACTGTTTTATATATTGATGCATTCAATTTGCTACTTTTTTTGAGGATTTCTTTTGTCTATGTTCATACAGACTATTGGTCTGTGTAGGCACCTGTTTTTGTACTAGCATAGCCCAGTTTTGGTGTAAAAGTAATGTTGGCTTTATACAACAATTTTTGAAGTATTCACTCCCCTATTTTCTGGGGAAAAAAATGTGTAGAATTATTGTTTTTTCTTTTTTAAATATTTAGTAAAAATTATCTGGAGAAATTTTCTGGGCCTTGAGATTTCCTCTTGAAAGGTTTTTTTAACAACAAATTCAATTTCTTTAATAGTATGGGACTATTCAAATTATCTATTTTACCTTGTGTGAGTTCTGGTAATTTGTGGTTTTTGAGAAATTGGTTCATTTCATCTAAGTTGTCAAATTTATGAGTATAGACTTGCTCATAATATCCCCTTATTATCTATCTAACACTTGTGAAATCTGTAGTGATATCATGTATTTCATTCGCAATACTGATAATTTATGTCTTGTTTCCTTTCTTTTCTCTCTTTTTTTTTTGTGTGTGTTATTTGGCTAGAGGTTTAGGAATTTTAAACATCTTTTCAAAGAATTAGCTTTTGGTTTAATTGGTTTCTCTATTGTTTTCAATTTCATTGGTTGCTGCTCTTACCTTTGTTACTTCCTTCTTTGTGCTTGCCTTGAGTTTATTTTACTCTTCTTTTTATAGTTTCTTAAAACAGAAGTTTAAGTTATTGATTTGAGAACTTTCTTCCTCCTCCTCCCCTTCCTCCTCTTTCTTTTTCACTTCTTCTTCTCCTCCTTCTTCTCTTTCTCTTTTTCCTTCTCTTTCTTTTTCTCCTCCTTCTCCTCTCCTCCTCCTCCATCTTCTCCCCTTCCTTCTTCTTTCTTCTTCTCCTGAGACAGGGTCTCACTCTGTCACATAGGCTAGAGTATCATGACAGAATCCTAGCTCACTGCAGCCTCACAGTCATGACTCAAGTAATTCTGCTTCAGCCTCCCGAGTAGCTGGGACTACAGGTATGTGCCACCACACCAGGCTAATTTTTTAAAAATTTTGTAGACACAGTATCTTGTTATGTTGCCTAGGCTAATCTTGAACCCCTAGCCTCAAGCAATCCTCACACCTTGACCTCCCAACATGTTGGGATTATAGGTGTGGGCCTCTGTGCCCAGCCTCTTCTTTTCTCATATAATCATTTAATTACATAAATTCCCCTTTAATTTGGCTGCATGCTGTAAATTTTGACATGTTCTATTTTCATTTTCATTCAAATTAAAATATTTTCTACTTTCTTTGAGACTTCCCCTTTCACCCAGGATTATTATGTAGAAGTGTGTAGTTTATTTCTAGGCATTTGAATATTTTTTAGTGTTCTATTATTGACTTTTAGTTAAATTCTATTATCACCAGAAAGCATACTTTATGTAATTTTAAATTACAAACACTTTTTAGGGTTTATTTTGTGACCAAGGACATGGTCTGTCTTAGTGAATGTTCTATGTGCTTTCTTGGCTATGTTACCCAAGCTGGAGTGCAGTGGCTGTTCCCAGCACAATCATAGTGCACTACAGCCTCCAACTCCTGGGTTCAAGTGATCCTCGTGCCTCAGCTTCCTGAATAGCTGGGCTTGCAGGCATGTACCATCATGCCTGGCTATGTGCCTTCAAAAAGAATACAGTTGTGGATGGAGTGTTTTATCAATGTTAGTTGGTTTATGATTGTGTTTAGTTCTATATCCTAGCTGATTTTCTATCTGTTCTCTCCATTCTTGAAGAAGAGCATTGGCGCTTCCAACTATAATTGTGAATTTGTCTTTTTCTCCTCAAGTTCTGTCAGTTTTGCTTTATATATTTGAGGTTCTGTTTTTAAATGTGTATACATTTTAAATGGTGTTGCCTTGGGTCTTTACCATTATGTAACGTCCCTCTTAAATCCATAGTAAATTTCCTTGCTTTGAGGTATACTTTGTCTTATGTAAATATAACCACTTCAGTTTTCCTTTGACCAGCATTTACATAACATATCTTTTTCCATTTTTAAACTTATAACCTACCTATATTAAAATGTGTAGTCAGGCCAGGTGCAGTGGCTCATGCCTGTAATCCCAGCACTTTGGGAGGCCAAGGTGAGCAGATCACTTGAGGCCAAGAGTTAGAGACCAGCCTGGGCAACATGACGAAACCCTGCCTCTACCAAAAATGCAAAAAATTAGCCAGATGTGGCAGCATGTGCCTGTAGTCCCAGCTACTCAGTAGGCTGAAGCATGATCACTTGAACCTGGGAGGCAGAGGTTGCAGTGAGCCAAGATGGCACCTCTGCACTCCAGCCTGGGTGAAAGAGCAAGATTCTGTCTTAAATAAATAAATAAATAAATAAAACAGCAACAACAAAATGTATAGTCATGTCTTTCTTAAAAAAAAATCTCTTCTGTCAATCTTTGTCTTTTAGTTGGTGTGATTAGACCATTTACATTCATTGTTATTGTTGATGTACTTGGATTTAGGTCTGTCATTTTATTCATTATTTTCTGTTTGCTCTCTCTGTTTGTTTGTTTGTTTGTTTGTTTGTTTGTTTGAGACAGGAGACAAGGTCTTGCTCTGTCGCCCAGACTGGAGTGCAGTGGTGCGATCTCGATTCACCACAACCTCTGCCTCCTGGGCTCAAATGATCTTCGTGCCTTACCCTCCTGAGTGGCTGGGACCACAGGCACCCCCCACCATGCCCCACTAAGTTTTGTATTTTTAGTAGAGACAGGGTTTCACCATGTTGGCCAGGCTGGTCTCAGACTCCTGGCCTCAGGTGATCTGCCCGCGTCGGCCTCCCAAAGTGCTGGGATTACAGGCATGAGCCACTGAACCCGGCTGCTCTCTGCGTTTTTTATTCCTCACTGTTTCCTTTCCTGCCTTCTTTGGGGTTATTTGAATATTGCTTAGTATTCAATTTTATTTTATCAATTATGTTACTATATCTCTTTATTAGTGTTCTTTTAGTGGTGGCTCTAAAAATTACAAAATGTACACCTAACTTTTTACTTTCTGCTTAGAATAAATATTTTACTACTTGTAAAATGTAGGAACCTGGCTATCATGTAGTTTCCTTTCCCTTATCCTTTCTATGTTGTAGTTATCAGATGTATTACATCTACAAACATTGAAAACTCCATTCGAATCTAAAACTGTTCCAAAAAATAAAGCTTACTTTTAAAATACTTATTAGACAATATTACACTTTTTGCTTTCAATAATCATACATATTTTAGGCCGGGCATGGTGGTTCACACCTGTAATCCCAGCAGTTTGGGCTGAGGCTGTGGATCACCTGAGGTCAGGAGTTCAAGACCAGCCTGGCCAAAATGGTGAAACCCCATCTCTACTAGAAATACAAAAATTAGCTGGGTATGTTGGCGTGTGCCTGCAATCCCAGCTATTTGGGAGGCTGAGGCAAGAGAATGGCTTGAACCCAGGAGGCAGAGGCTGCAGTGAGCCAAGATTGCACCACCGCACTCTAGCCTGGGTGACGGAGTGAGACTCAGTCTCAAAAAAAAAAAAAAAAAAAAAAAGTCATACATATTTCAAAGACCTTAAGTGGGCAAAGTAGCGCATTTTATGTGTCCAGATATTTATCATTTCTGTTGCTCTTTCTGAGGTTCCAAGACTCCCTCTGGTGTTATTCCTCCCTTGAATAAAGAAGTTTCTTTAGCATTTCTTTTAGTGTAGTTTTGCTGTCAGTGAATTCTCTTAGTTTTTCTTAATCTCAAAATGTCTGTATTTTATGTTCATTCCTGAGGGATGTTTTTACTAGATATATAGTATTCTTGGTTGACCTTTCTTTTCCTTCAGCGTTTTCGCAGGGTGTGTTATTTCCTTCTGGCCTTCATGGTTTCAGATGATAAATCCCTAGTCGTTCAAGTAACTGTTACTGTCTACGTGATGTGTCATTTTTCTGACCGTGTTCAAGATGGTTTCTTTGTCTTTAGTTTTCAGCAGTGTGATTATGATGTGTCTGGATATGGATTTCTTTGAGATGATCTTAACTGGAGTTCGCTAAGCTTCTTGAATCTGTAAGCTTTTTTTCCTTTCCGGGTTTCAGAAGTTTGAAACCATTATTTCTTCAAACACCTTTTGCACCACATTCTTTGACTTTATTGAGACTGTTCGCTGTTGTTGTTGCCGTTGTTCTTCCCAATCTGTTTCCTCTCTGTAGTTCATGTTGGATAATTGTTTTTTTCTTTTTTGAGACAGGATTTCATTCTGTCACCCAGGCTGGAGTGCAGTGGTGCGATCACAGCTCACCGCAGCCTTGACCTCCCCAGGCTCAAGAGATCCTCCCATCTTAGTCTCCCAAGGACCTGAGACTACAGGTGCGCACCACCACACCCATCTAATTTTTTTTTTTTTTTGTATTTTTCAGAGATGGGGTTTCGCCATGTTGGCCAGGCTGGTCTCAAATTCCTGGGCCTAAGTGATCTACCACCTTGGCCTCCCAAAGTGCTGGGATTACAAATGTGAGCCACCAAATAACATTTTAAAACCTGTTTTTGAGGCTACCAGCTCTTCAGTCATACACATTGTGCTACTGAACTCATTGAGTTAATTGTAAAACTTGATAATTGTATATTTTCAGTTCTAAAATTTCTATTTGGTTCTTTTTTGTATTTTCTATGTTCCCGTTGAGGGTTTCTATCTTTTTATTCATTTAAAAAATATTCTTCCTTAGAAAAGTAGTTAAATAGGCCAGGCATGGTGGCTCACGCCTATAATCGCAGCACTTTGGGAGGCTGAGGGGGGTGGATCACCTGAGGTCAGGAGTTCAAGGTCAGCCTGGCCAACATGATAAAACCCCATCTCTACTAAAAATACAAAAAAAAAAAAAAAAATTAGCCAGACATGGTGGTACATGCCTGTAATCCTAGCTACTCAGGAGGCTGAGGTGGGAGGATTGCTTGAACCCAGGAGGCAGGGGTTGCAGTGAGTGAAGATCACACCACCGCACACTCAAGCCTGGGTGACAGAGCAAAACTCTGTCTCAAAAAAAAAAAAATAAATAAATAAATAAAATAAATAAATAAATAAGAAAAATAGTTAAATAGCTGCCTTAAAATCCTGGTTTGATAATTCCAACATCTGTGCCATCTTGGGGTTGATATCTGTTAATTATCTTTTTCCATGTAAGATGTTTAGGTTTTCCTAGTTCTTTATATATTGGATAATTTTGAATTGTGTTTTGGATGTATCGAACATATTGTTATGTGGTTCTGAGTCTTGCTTAAATTCTGTGGAGAAGTTTAATTAAAAAAAAAAAAAAGACAATGGATTTGGTTAGGTTCCAGCTGTAACTTCCTACCTGCATTCTGTGAGCTGTGGTTACAATGTCAGTTTAGTTCCCAAACACTTTGCTCTACTATTCAGATATGTCCTAAGTATGTACCACGCAGTGGCCAGTCTGGAACCTGGGGAGTGGTCCGTCCTGTAATTTCTTTCTCAAAGCCTGTGCTGTTCAGGGTCAAATGCACACACACACAGCTCAGGGGTGAGCTGAGGAGTTTACATAACTTGTTTATTAAATTATAGTTTTGAGCTCCCCCTTCTCATCGATTTCACTGACACTTTTCAGCTCCCAAGAGCCCCTCCCTAGTCCTCTATAAAACCAGGGCTTCAGTTTATCTGCATTGCCACATACTTCTTATGACTGCATCTTTCTTCAGGGCCAAGTGGCAAGAGCATAGAGAGAAAGACAGCAGCAGGAATCCCTCCAGCACCCTTGGGACCACAGACTCTTGAGAGACGTGTTCCCTGTCAGAGCATTTGGTGGCTTCCCAACTGCTTTTGCCTGTCTCACTGTGTCATGGGATTGTCTGGAAGCTGGGACAGTAAGGAACGGCAATTAACACCAAAAACCAACCAACCAACCAACCAGCGACGTCACAAAAACCAAACTGGGGCTGTCTCCATTCTTCCTGACCTCTAGGGGACCCTGAACCACAAATACAGAGCTTCTCTTAGAGCTCTTTCTGCCTGTACCTGGTTTACCATCTTAGCCTCCTGACTAGTTGGGAACCACAGGCGCATGCCACCAAGCCCAGCTAATTTTTTTTTTTTTTTTTCAGAGACGGAGTCTCGCTCTGTCGCCCAGGAGTGCAGTGGCGCAATCTCGGCTCACTGCAAGCTCCACCTTCCAGGTTTACGCCATTCTCCTGCCTCAGCCTCCCCAGTAGCTGGGACTACAGGCACCCACCACCACGCCCCGCTAATTTTTTGTATTTTTAGTGGAGACGGGGTTTCACCATGTTAGCCAGGATGGTCTCGATCTCCTGACCTTGTGATCCACCCGCCTCAGCCTCCCAAAGTGCTGGGATTACAGGCGTGAGCCACCGTGCCCAGCCACTAATTTTTATATATATTTTGTAGAGATGGGGTGTTGTGGTATTTCCTAAGTTGGTCTCAAACTCCTGGCATCAAGCACCTCGGCTTCCCAAAGTGCTGGTATTACAGGCATGAGTCACCATGCCTGGCCAAAATTTTAATTTTTTATGTAAATCTTTCTGATAAAAATTTCAGATCCAGATGACTTGACTTTACCAGTCAAATAATTACAGAGGGACCAGGATAATTATTTGATTATCCTATCAAATAATTACGGAGGGAGTAATACAAAT
Source organism: Papio anubis (assembly GCF_008728515.1). Taxonomy (NCBI): domain Eukaryota; kingdom Metazoa; phylum Chordata; class Mammalia; order Primates; family Cercopithecidae; genus Papio; species Papio anubis. The sequence continues at coordinate 135,922,452 of NC_044979.1, read as the reverse complement.
CCCACCAAAACTTTTAGAAAACATAGAAGAGAATACTTCCCAAGTAATTTTATCAGGCCAGTGTTAACCCTGATACCAAAACCAAACACCTAACAAATAGACCAGGAGCCAGCAAACCATGGCTTGTGGGGCCAAACCAGACTACGATCTGTTTTCCGTAAATAAAATTTTATTGAAACACAGTCACATTTATTAAATTACATACTGTCTCTTCCTGTTTTCCTGTTACAGTAGTAGGGTTGAGTAGTAGTTATAGCAGAAGTTACATGACCTGCAAAGCCTCAAATATTACTGACTGTTTACAGAACAAGGTCTGCGGGTCCCTGATATGGACCAGCAGTCTTCAAGGAAAAAGATGCGAAAATGCTTTAGAAAGATTAGCAAATCAAAGCCAATAAAAAAGAGATCAAATATTAAAATCAAGGAAATGATTCCAGAAATACAATGTTGCTTTAACAAAGAAAACAAAAATAAGCCAATGTAATGCAATATATTAACAGAAGAAAGGTTTCAAATGGCATGATCATCTCAATGGTTGCAGAAAAGAAGCATTTGATAACATTCAGAATCCATTTATTGTTGTTGTTATTATTATTATTATTATTTGAGAGAGAGAGTCTGGCTCCATTGCCCAGGCTGGAGAGCAATGGCACGATCTCGGCTCACTGCAACCTCCAACTCCCAGGCTCAAACAATTCTCGTGCCTCAGTCACCCCAGTAGCTAGGACTACAGGCATGCGCCACCATGCCCAACTAATTTTTGTATTTTTAGTAGAGATGGGGTTTCGCCCTGTTGGCCAGGCTGGTCTCGTACTCCTGACCTTAAGTGATCCACTCACCGCAGCCTCCCAAAGTGCTAGGATTATAGGCATGAGTAACCTTCCCCACCCCATTGATAATTAAAAAAAAAAAAAAAAAGAATTCAGCAAACTAAATATAAAAGGGGACTGTCTCAACCACAAAAAATACAGCTACAAAAACTTAAAGCTAATATCTTAATGGGTAAAGTATGAATGATTTCTTCCTAAGATTAGAAACAAGGCAAGCATGTCCACTCTCACCATTTGCATTTAGTGTGGTACTGGAGGTTCCAGCTTGTGCAATAATAAAATAAGAAAAAATAAAAGGCATACCCATCGGAAAGGAGGAAGTAACACTGTCCTTATTGTAGACAACGTGATCATCTATGTAGAAAATCCTAGGAAATAGGAAATAAGCTACTAGAGCTAATAAGTTAGCAGAACAAAGTGTCAATTGAATTTCCATATGCTAGCTCAAACAATGGGAACTGAAATTTTAAAAAGAAAATCATTATTATTATTATTATTATTATTATTATTATTATTATTTGTCTCCCAGGCTGGAGTGCAGTGGCACAATCTCAGCTCACTGCAACCTCCACTTCCTGGGTTCAACTGATTCTCCTGTCTCAGCCTCCCAAGTAGCTAGGATTATAGGCATGTGTCATCACGCATGGCTAATTTTTGTATATTTAGTAGGGATGAGGTTTCACCAGGTTGGCCAGGCTGCTCTTGAACTCCCGAGCTCAAGTGATCCGCTGGCCTCGGCCTCCCAAAGTGCTGGGATTACAGGCGTGAGCCACCACGCCTGGCCAAAAGAAGGCCGTTAATAATAGTGTTTAAGGCCGGGCGCGGTGGCTCAAGCCTGTAATCCCAGCACTTTGGGAGGCCGAGACGGGCGGATCACGAGGTCAGGAGATCGAGACCATCCTGGCTAACACGGTGAAACCCCGTCTCTACTAAAAAATACAAAAAACTAGCCGGGCGCAGTGGCGGGCGCCTGTAGTCCCAGCTACTCGGGAGGCTGAGGCAGGAGAATGGCGTGAACCCGGGAGGCGGAGCTTGCAGTGAGCTGAGATCCGGCCACTGCACTCCAGCCTGGGCGGCAGAGCGAGACTCCATCTCAAAAAAAAAAAAAATAATAGTGTTTAAAAATAAAAATATCCAGGAATAAATTTGATAATAGACATGTATATTAGTGTCTTATTGCTACTCTAACATTGCCATGTAGTGACTTAATACAAATTTATTACCATACAGTCCTGGAAGTCAGAAGTCTAAAGTCAGTCTGTCTGAAATCAAGATGTCACAGGTTCAGGTTCCTTCTGGAGGCTCTTGGGGGAGATGTTTGCCTTTCTCCACTTCTAGGTGCTGCCTGAGTTCCTTGGCTCATGGTCTCTTCCTCCATCATCAAATTGAACAGTGCAGCGTCTTCAAATCCCATCCCCTTTGCTTTTTTTTTTTTTTGAGATGGAGTCTCGCTCTGTCACCCATTCTGGAGTGCAGTGGTGTGATCATGGCTCACTGCAAGCTCTGCCTCCCGGGTTCAGGCCATTCTCCTGCCTCAGCCTCTGGAGTAGCTGGGACTACAGGCATCCACCACCACGCCCGGGTAATTTTTTTGTATTTTTAGTAGAGATGGGGTTTCACTGTGTTAGCCAGGATGGTCTCGATCTCCTGACCTCGTGATCCACCCGCCTTGGCCTCCCAAAGTGCTGGGATTACAGGTGTGAACCACCAAGCCCAGCCTAAATCCCACCCCCTTTGCTCTGGCTCTTGCTCTCATTGTATCAATCTCTGCTTCCATTATCACATCTATTTTTTCTGACTCTGACCCTCTTGCCTGCCCTCTTATGAGAAACTTTGCAATGTGACCTATCCAGATAATCCAGGATAATCTCTCCACCTCAAGATCCTTAATTTAGGTTGGGTGCAGTGGCTCATGCCTGTAATCCTAGCACTTAGGGAGGCCAAGGCAGGCGGATTGCTTGAGCTCGGCAGTTTGAGACCAGCCTGGCCAACATGGTAAAACCCCATCTCTACTAAAAACACAAAACACAAAATTGGGTGATTTGTCTTTTCATTTTCTTGGTGCTTTGAAACAGAAAGTTTTTGGCCAGGTGGGGTGGCTTATGCCTGTAATCCCAGTGCTTTGGTAGACCGAGGTGGGAGGATCACTTTGAGGTCAGTAATTCAAGACCAGCCTGGACAATATAATGAGACTCCCCCATTTTTACAAAAAATCAAAAAAATTAGCTGGGCATGGTAGCACATGCCTATATGCCTGATGATGTCTAGGCAGATCACTTGAGCCCAGGAGTTCAAGGTTGCAGGGAGCCATGATTGTTTCACTGCACTTCATCCTGGGCGACAGAATAGGACACTGTCTCAGGGGCCAGGCGCAGTGGCTCATGCCTGTAATCCCACCACTTTGGGAGGCCGAGGTGGACGGGTCATGAGGTCAGGAGTTCCAGACTAGCTTGGTCAACACGGTGAAACCTCGACTTTACTAAAAATACAAAAATTAGCCTGGCGTGGTGGTGTGTGCCTGTAATCCCAGCTGCTTGGGAGGCTGAGGCAGGAGAATCACTTGAACCTGGGAGGCGGAGGTTGCAGTGAGCCAAGATTGTGCCATTGCACCCTAGCCTGGGTAACAGAGCAAGACTCCATCTCAAAACAAAAACCTGTTCTTACAAAAAAAGATAAAGAAATACAAAGTTTTAAATTTTGGTGAACTCTAATTTATGAATTTTTTATTTCATTACTTGTGCTTTAGGTGTTATATCTAAGAAACTAACTCAAGGTCACAAAGATTTATGCTTACCTTTTCTTCTAAGAGTTTTGCCACTTTAGCTCTTATATTTGGGTCTATGATCTATTTTGAGTTAAGTTTTGTATATAGTATGAGGTAGGGGCTCAAATTCATTCTTTTGCATGTGGATATACAGTTGTCTCACACCATTTGTTGAAAAGACTAACATTCTTGTCAAAAATCAATTGACTGTGAATGTGTGGGCTTATTTCTAGAGCCTCAATTTTATTCTATTAATCCAATGTAGATTCTTAAGTCACTACCATGACGTTTTCATTATTACAGCTTTGTAGTAAGTTTTAAAGTCAAGAAGTGTGAGTCTTCCAATTTTTTTCTTCTTTTTCAAGATTGTTTTTGTAATTCTGAGTCCCTTGCATTTCCATATGAATTTTAGAATCAGCATGTCAATTTCTACAACAGAGGCAGCTGAGATTTTGATAAGGATTACATTGAATCCATAGATCATTTTAGGGATTATTGGCATTTTAACAATATTAAGTCTTCCAATCCATAAACACAGGATGTCTTTCCATCTATTTAGGTCTTCTTTAATTGCTATTTCTTTTTCTTTTCTTTTGAGATGGAGTCTCACTCTGTCATCCAGGCTGGAGTGCAATGGCACAATCTTGGCTCACTGCAACCTCCGCCTCCTGGGTTCAAGTGATTCTCTGCCTCAGCCTCCCTGGTAGCTGGGATTAGAGTCAAGTGCCACTATGCCTGGCTAATTTTCATATTTATAGTAGAGACGGGGTTTCACCATGTTGGCCAGGCTGGTCTCAAACTCCTGACCTCAGGTGATCCACCTTCCTCGGCCTTCCAAAGGGCTGAGATTGCAGGCGTGAGCCACTGCCCCCAGCCAGGTCTTCTTTAATTTCTTTCAACCCTGTTTTGTGGTTTTCAGAGTATGTCTTGCACTTGTTTTGTTAAATTTATTCCTAAGTATTTTATTTTTATGTTATTATAAATGGAATTGTTTTCTTAATCTAATTTTTTGGATTGTTCATTTCCAAAAAATATAACAGAGTTTTGTATATTTATCTTGTATTCTACAACCTTGCTGAACTCATTAGTTCTAATAGTTGTGTGTGTGTGTATGTGTGTACATGTCTGTGTGTTTGTGTAATCCTTAGGATTTTCTCTATACAAGGCCACATCCTCTGCAAATAGAGGCAGTTATACTTAATCCTTTCCAATCTGGATGCCTTTATTTCTTTCTCTTGCCCAATTGCCCTGGCTAGAACATGTGGTGCAATGTGGAATGTAAGTGTTGACAGAGGACATCCTTGTCTTGTTTTAGATCTTAGGAAGAAAGCTTTCTATCTTTCATCCCTATGTATGATGTTAGGTGGGTTTTTATGGATGTCCTTTGTCAGGTTGGGAAATTATCCTTCTATTCCTAGTTTGGAGATGGTTTTTATCATAAAAGGGTGTTGGATTTTGACAATGCTTTTTCTACATCTATTGAGATGATGCTGTGGTTTTGCCTTTTATTCCATTAATAGGGTGTATTAACTGGGTTGATTTTTGTATATTGAGGCAAACTTACATTCCTGGCACAAATCCCGCTTGATCATTGGTATATAATCCTTTTTGTATGTTAGTGAATTCATTTTCTAGTATTTTGCTGAGATTTTTTTGGTCATTATTTGTAAGAATTATCGGTCTATAGTTTTCTTTTCTTGTTTTGTCTTTGTGTGGTTTTGGTGTCAGGACCTCAGAATGAGCTGGAAAACTTCCCCCCCTATTTTTGGAAGGATTTTTGAAGGACTGATATTAATTCTTCTTTAAATGTTTGGCAGAAATCATCAGTGAAGCCATCTGGTCCTGGGTTTTTCTTTGCGAGGAGTTATTTTGTTTTTGTTTTGCTTTGTTTTGTTTTGTTTTAATTATTCAATCTCTTGTTATAGATATTTTGAGATTTTTAAATTTCTTTTTGAGTCGGTTCTAGTAGCTTGAGCCTTTGTAAGAATTTGTCCCTGAGGTACAATTGTTCATAGTATTCCCTTATAATTCTCTATCCTTCTGTAAGGTTACTAGTAATGTCCTGGCCGGGCACAGTGGCTGACACCTGTAATCCCAGCACTTTGGGAGGCCAAGGCAGGTGGATCACCTGAGATCAGAAGTTTGAGAACAGCCTGGCCAACATGGCGAACCCCATCTTTACTAAAAATACAAAATTTGTTAGTGATGATGTTCACCTGTGGTGATGTGCACCTGTAATCCCAGCTACTTGGGAGGCTGAGGCAAGAAAATCACTTGAACCCAGGGGGTGAAGGTTTCAGTGAGCTGAGATCGCACCACTGCACTCCAGCCTGGGCAACAGAGACAGACTCCGTCTCAAAAAAAAAAAAAAAAAAAGATAATGTCTCTTCTTCCATGCTCAATTTTAGTAATTTGAATTTTTTTCTGTTTTTTTCTTGGCAAGTCTAAAGATTTGTTAATTTTGTTGATCTTTTCGAAGAACCAACTTTTTGGTTTCATTAGCTTTCTCTGTTGCTTTTCTGTCTCTATTTCATTTACCTCCCCTTAATCTATATTATTTCTTTCTTTGTATTTGCTTTGAGTTTAACTTTGTTCCTCTTTTTCTTGTTTCTTAGGGTGGAAGTTTAGGTTATTGATTTGAGATCTTGTTTCATTTTTAATATAGGAATTTACAGTGCTATATTTTCCTTCTAAACTTCTATTTATTCTTGAGCCAGTTTTGGCCATTTGTGTCTTCAAAGAATTTGTCCTTGCTACTTGAAGTATCAAATGTACTGGCATGCTATTGTTCATAATATTCCCTTACTATCTCTTTAATGTACACAGAAGCTTTAGTAATGTCTCTTCTTTCCTTACTAATATTGATAATGCAGTATTCTCCATTTTTGGTTTGAAGAATATAGCTTGAGTCTTATCAATGGTGGTGAGAGACTAGCCCTATGAATCCCACCTCCTGCCATCACACCTTTGTGTGATGTGTGGATGTGACTTGTGACTTGCTTCTAAATCATAGAATATAACACAGGTGAGGCATGTACATGATGACGTGTATGTGATTACATTATGTAAGATAATAATCCATCTTGCTAGGACACTCTTCTCCCCACCCTACACCTAATGGCTTTGAGGAAGTAAGCTGCCATGTGGCAAGGAGATGGGGGTGGCCTCTGGCTGACAGCCAGGTGGAAACTGAAGTTCTCAGTCCAGCAGCCTGCAAGAAACTGAATTCTGTCAACCACCACATGAGTTGGAAATAGATTCTTCACCAGTTGGCCTCAGATGAGACACCTTGATTGCAACTTAGTGAGCTAGAAGCAGAGGACCTAGCTAAGCTGTAACTGGACTCCTGGCCCCCAGAAACTATGAGAAAATAAATATATGTTGTTTAAAGCCACTATGTTTGTGGTGGTTGTGTTGCTACACAGTAATAGATAATGAATACTTCAACAATTGAACTTTTCAAAGAAACTGCTTTTGGTATCAGTGATTTTCTTCATTATTGGTTCATTTTCTATTCGATTGATTTCTGCTCTTTATGTTCATATTTTTCTACATCAGGTTTAATTTGCTCTTTCATTTTCTAGCATGTAAGGTAGACCCTTGGCTGGGTGCAGTGGCTCATGCCTGTAACCCTAGCACTTTGGGAGGTCAAGGTAGGAGGATTACTTGAGCCTAGGAGTTTGAGACTAGCCCTGGCAATATAACAACACCTTGTCTCTACCAAAAAAATAATAAATTAATTAAAAATTAGCTGGGTGCTGTGGCATAGGCCTGTACTCCCAGCTACTTGGGAGGCTGAGGTAAGAGGATTGATTGAGCCTGGGAGGTCGAGGCTGCAGTGAACTCTGGTCGTACCACTGCACTCCAGCCTGGGAAACAGAGCGAGACCGTCACACACACACACAGACACACACACAAACATGCACACAGACACACACACACACACAAAGGTAGAACCGTCACTTATTTATTTTAGAGCTTTCTTCTTGTGTATAACAATTACAGCTATAAATTGCCCTCAAAGCATTGCTTAAGGCTGCCCCTCAAATATTAACAGGTTGTTTTTTCATTTTTATGTAATTCAGTGTATGTTCTAGTTTCCCATGTGATTTCTTCTTTGACCCATGGGTTATTTAGAAGTATGATAATTTCCTAATATTTGCAGATTTTCCAGATCTTAGAATTCACTTTATTTCTCTTCTCTTGGGGATCACACCTCAGCCACTGCCTGTGGTTCATGTCAGACAACTGCTGTTTCATGTATTTTGTTTGGTTTTCTAGTTTTTAAGATAGAAGGATCAATCCAGTTCCCGTCATTCCGTGTGGCTAGATGCGAAGTGATATGTTTGGGTTTAACTCTACCATCTCACTATTTGTTTATTTCTTTCCTCTTTGCTTATTTTCTTACCTTCTTCTTTTTTTTTTTTAAACAAAGTCTGTCTCTGTCGCCCAGGCTGGAGTTCAGTGGCGTGATCTTGGCTCACTGCAGCTTCCACCTCCCGGGTTCAAGTGATTCTCATGTCTCAGTCTCCCCAGTAGCTGTGATTACAGGCGCCTGCCACCATGCCCAGCAATTTTTTTTTTTTTGGTAGAGATAGAGTTTGCTCTGTCATCCAGGCTGGAGTGCAGTGGCGCGATCTCGGCTCACTGCAACCTCCACCTCCCAGGTTCAAGCGATTCTCCTGCCTTAACCTCCCAAATAGCTGGTACTACAGGTGCCCGCTACCACACCCAGCTAATTTTTTTTGTATTTTAGTAACGAAGGGGTTTCACCATGTTGCCCAGGCTTATCTCGAACTCCTGAGCTCAGGCAATCCACCCGCCTCGGCCTCCCAAAGGGCTAGGATTACAGATGTGAGCCACCGCGCCCGGCCTCCTACCTTCCTTGAGATTGAAGTTTTTTGTTTGTTTTGGTTTTTGTTTGCCATTTTTGTTACCTTTTACCTATAAGCTATTTCTTTGTGTGTGTGATTATCCTAGAGTTTATAATTTGAATCTTTAACTTTTCACAATCTACCCTTAAATTGTGTTTAACACTCCATGAATAATACAAGAACCTTACAACAGCATACTTTGATTTCACTCTTCCATCCCTTATGCTATTGTAGTCATGCATTTCACATCTATGAAGTTATAAACCCCCAAAACCCCCAATACACAGCTATATTTTTCTTTAAACAATTACCTTTTTTTTTTCTTTTTTTGAGACAGAGTTTCACTTTTATTGCCCAGGCTGGAGTGCAATGGCACAATCTTGGCTCACCATAACCTCCGCCTCCCGGTTCAAGTGATTCTCCTGCCTCAGCCTTCCGAGTAGCTGGGATTACAGGCATGTGTCACCACGCCCAGTTAACTTTGTATTTTTAGTAGAGATGAGGTTTCTCCTTGTTGGTCAGGCTGGTCTCAAACTCTCAACCTCAGGTGATCTACCCGCCTTGGCCTCCCAAAGTGCTGGGACTACAGGAGTGAGCCACTGTGCCCAGCCAATTATCTTTTAAAGAAATGAAAATATGAGAAAATAACTGTTACATTAGTCTACATATTTGCCATTCCTAGTGTTTTTCATTGTCTTGTATCTCATGTTTACATGTATCTTTTTCCTTTAGCCAGAAATTTTAATTTTATAATTTTTTGTAGTGCAATTTCTGCTGGGCAATAAATTTTCTCACCGTTTGTTTCTTTAAAAAATACCTTTATTTTTTGCTCATGCCTGTAATCCCAGCACTTTGGAAGGCCAAGGTGGGCAGATCATGAGGTCAGGAGATCGAGACCATCCTGGCTAACACAGTGAAACCCCGTGAGCTGTGATCGTGCCACTGCACTCCAGCCTGGGCGACAGAGCGAGACTCCGTCTCAAAAAAAAAAAGAAAAAAAGCAAAACCTTTATTTTCTCTTCATTTAGGGGAGACTATTTTAACTGAATAAAGTATTCTAGGTTAACAGCTTCCTCCCCAACCCCAGCAGTCTAAAGATGTCATGTTATTGTCCTCTAGCTTTCATTTTCTGACGATAAGTCAGCAGTCATTCTTATCTTTGTTCCTTCTACATAATGTGTCATTTCCCCCTCTGGCTGCTTTTAAGATTTTTCTCTTTATTTTTGGTATTCAGCAACTTGACTGTGATATGTTGTGGTGTGGTTTTCTTTGAATTAATATTTATTCTTCTTAGAGCTGTTTGAGTTTCTCGGATCTGGGTTTATGGTTTTCATCAAATTTGCAATTTGAAAAAAATTCTGCAATTATTTCTTCTGCCTCTGGTACTCCAATTATATGTGTGTTGGATGGATTAATATTGTCCTATGGGTCACCAAGGCTCTGTTAAAATTTTTTTGGCTTGCTTTTTTCCCTCAGTGCTATAGTTTGGATAGGTTCAGCTTCGTTGATCTTGTCTTTGTAGTGTCAAATCTGCTATTAAGCTCATCCCATATGTTTTTTTATCTTAGACATTATGTTTTCATCTCCAGAAGTTCCATTGGTTCTCTTTTAAATCTTCTATTTCTCTCCTCATTATATTTGTTTTCCCTTTAAAATCCTGAACATTGGCCGGGCGCGGTGGCTCAAGCCTGTAATCCCAGCACTTTGGGAGGCCGAGACGGGGTTTCACCGTGTTAGCCAGGATGGTCTTGATCTCCTGACCCCGTGCTCCAACAAAAAAAACCAAAAAATAAAAAAAAAAAAAAACTAGCCGGGCGAGATGGCGGGCGCCTGTAGTCCCAGCTACTCGGGAGGCTGAGGCAGGAGAATGGCGTGAACCCGGGAGGCGGAGCTTGCAGTGAGCTGAGATCTGGCCACTGCACTCCAGCCTGGGCGGCAGAGCGAGACTCCGTCTCAAAAAAAAAAATAAATAAAATAAAATAAAATAAAATAAAATCCTGAACATATTTTTATAGCCAATTTAAAGTCTTGCAAACTAATTTGATCACTTCTGGGTCTGTTTCATTGAATTTTTTAAAAATTCAAGTCATATTTTCCTGCTTCCTCACATGTCTGTACAGCCTTTTACAGCTTTATCAAAATACAGTTTACTTTACCATACAATTCACTAATTTAACATGTATACTTTAATGACTTTTAATATATTCACAGAATTGTACATCCATCATCACGATCAATTTTACAGTATTTTCCTTATCCCTAAAAGAAGCCCTCATCCCCCAATCCCTCCATTCTGCCCCACCCTCAGCCCTAGGCAACCACCAACCTACTTTTTGTCTTTAGAGATTTGTCTATTCATATAAATGGAATAAGACAATCTGTGATTCTTTGTGACTTAGTATCATGTGTTCAAAGTCCATCCATGTTGTGGCATATATCAGTTCTTGTTTCTTTTGCCAATAACATATGGCTATAGTAAGTTTTGATTGGATGGTGAATATTATGATGTTATGCTGTTCTTGTTCCATTCATGGCAATTTTATGAGGCAAATATGATTCTCCCTACTTTACGGATGAGGAAGGAGCAGCTCAGATAGAAGGCCACACAGTGAGTGGAACTCCTAGGAAACTGGTATGACAGAAAGGACACGGCCTTACCCTGAGGGGAGAGACATAGGCATGCTTTGCAAAATGTCAGAGGGAAGACACAGGGAGCTCGCCCGAAAAGTAAGTCTGATGAGGGAGGTACAAACATGCTTCGGAAAGTCTAATCTGAGGGGGGCGTGGACCCTTCCCTGAGAAGCCCCAGACGGGGGAAGCTGTGACCCTTTCTTGGGAACTGTGACCTGAGGAGAGATGTGGTCCCACTTAGAAAAGCCCCCATTCATCAGGCCTCCCTTGATCAGTGGAGGTCAGCAGTCATGGGCTTGGGTCCTAAGGCACCTTCAGCTCTCGGGAGGGCCTGCCAGCACAGGGCACAAGGCCACATCTGTCTGCAGGAAGCTGCTACTCAGACAGGGCCAAAAGGGATGCCAGGCACAGAGCCAGAATCCCAAAGCACCCAACCCAGGCTTTGCCCACAGCTGGGACCCAGAGCTGTCCAATGACTGTGAGAGTGCCTAGTCAGTGGATGCTTATTCATATCTGCTGGGTGGTAGTTGGGCCACCTGCCTCCAGCTCTGCAATCCTCTCTCCCTATAGCTGGGGCCTCTTATTCTCTCACCTATAGGTTCAGCTTCACTCCAGGCTCAAAGACCAGGAGGCCACCCAGAGATTAGGAGAGATTTAAGCCTTTTTTTTTTTTTTTTTTACGAGGGACAGGGTCTTGCTCTGTTGTGCAGGCTGGAGTGCAGTGGTGCCATCATAGCTCACTGCATCCTTCAACTCCTGGGCTCAAGCGACCCTCCCACCTCAGCCTCCAAGTAGCTGAGACTACAGGTGTGTACCACCACTCCTGGCTAATTTTTAAATTTTTTTTATAGAGATGGGGTCTTGCTATATTGCCCAGGCTGGTCTCAAACTCCTATTGGGCTCAAGTAATCCCCCCACCTCAGCCTCCCAAAGTGCTGGGATTATAGGCATGAGCCACTGCACCCAGTCCAAAAAGCACAGGTTTTCTTATCAGGATAATGTAATGTTCTAACATAGACTGTGAGGCCAGGTGTGGTGGCTCATGCCTGTAATTCCAGCAGTTTGGGAGGCCGAGGTGGGCATATCACTTGAGGTCAGGAGCTCAAGACCAGGCTGGCCAATATAGTGAAAACCCTCTCTTCTTTTTTTTTTTTTTTTTTTTTTTTTTGAGACGGAGTCTTGCTCTGTCGCCCAGGCTGGAGTGTAGTGGCGCCATCTCGGCTCACTGTAAGTTCTGCCTCCCAGGTTCACGCCATTCTCCTGCCTCAGCCTCCCGAGTAGCTGGGACTACAGGCGCCCACCATCATGCCTGACTAATTTTTTGTATTTTTTAGTGGAGACGGGGTTTCACCGTGTTAGCCAGGATGGTCTCGATCTCCTGACCTCGTGATCTGCCCCCCTTGGCCTCCCAAAGTGCTGGGATTACAGGCGTGAGCCACCGCGCCCGGCCCCGTCTCTTCTACAAATACAAAAATTAGCCGGGCATGGTAGCAGGCGCCTGTAGTCTCAGCTACTTGGGAGACTGAGGCGGGAGAATCGCTTGAACCCAGGAAGCGGAGGTTGCAGTGAGCCGAGATAGCACCATTGCCCTCCAGCCTGGGTGTCGCAGCAAGACTCCATCTCAAAAAATAATAATAAAATAAAATAGACTGTGGAAATGATTGCACAACCCTGTGAATATACTAAAAACCACTAACTGAATTGTACACTTTAAATGGGTGAATTGTATGGTGTGTGAATTTTATCACAATAAAGCTATTCTTTTAATAAAAGCAATAAGTGCAAAATTGTGTAAGGATATGGGGTTGACCGTAGGAGGGATCTCTGCTGACTAATGGAAGGTGGGGTGGACCTCAAAAATCCAGTTACTCAACTACTTGATTTGCCAGTGGAGCTGGTCCTGATTCTTGCCCATGGGACAGGGCAAGTCAGGGGATTGAATGGGAGAACTCTGGGCCTGGGGCTCCCTCCAGTACCTCCCGCGGCCTCTCTGGCCACCCCATCCCCTGGCATTGCCTTCCCTTTGGCAATTTGTCCCATGGGTGACAGATTGGACCCATGACTTTTCAGTCTTCTGCCCCTACCCTGCCTACCTGGTCTGTTGGTCTGGACCCCCAGGAGTCTTCCTCCTGCCAAGCCAGTGACCTGGGTGGACCCAGCTTGGGTGGAGAGATGACATGTTTGGTTCTCTGAGCAGGAAGGGTCAGGAAATTGAGTCTGACACCTGGCAAGGCCCACAGCCTGGGCAGCAAGTCGGGAAGGCCGGCCCATGCTCCCAGCCAGGCTTCTCCAGGCCAGCCCCTTGCTGGGGTCCTGGCAGTGGCCAGAAGTCGGCACGCCCGGGGAACCGTGAGTGGCAGGCTGCCCATGGATAATGGATCCAAGCATTGATCATGGAGGGCCTGACAGGTCTGTGTTCATGTTGACAATAGGGGAGGTGTTTGCGAGCCAGAGGTGGTGGGATTCTCAGCGGCTGCCTGAGAGCCTTCTGCTACCGTGCTGCCAACAAGACCCCCAAACATCCTTGCCTCAGGTGTCGCCACCAACCTCATCGTCCCCTCTCCTGACAGCTCTCTCCAGGCCAAACCACTAGGCCCAATGTCCCTCTTCCACTTTTCCAGTCTAATTCTTTGCAGACCCTCTGCCCAGCCCTGCCTCCCTTCCTCATCACCCCCAGCGGCTCAGAGCTCCCTTGTGTCTGCTCAGGAACGCCCTTGCAATCCTTCCCCGCTGTGGCCAGGGCCTTGCTTCATTGCTGAATGGGAGGGCCTGTCACCAAGCACTGGCTTGGAAACTCCTATCCCATCTCCTGCCTAGTGCTTTACTCACATTAGCTAAGACTTGGGGGCCACTGGGTCCCCTTGCTGCCTATTGTCTTTGTGCGACCAAGGTGCTCTTCAGGGATCCTAACTGGTTGGGGGAGCCTGCTGGGACTGAAATGAAGGGATCCACTGGGGCCTCCGGTCCGGCCATGTCCATCTTCCTCCATTTCTTCCACCTCCATTCCACCTCCATCCATTCCTTATCCCCCATTTCCACCTCCATCCCTCCATTCCTCCACCTTCCATCCTCCTCCATCCCTGTCCTCCACCTTCCTCTCACCTTCCTCCACCTCCACTCACCTCCATCCTCCACCTTCCACCTCCACCTCACCTCCATGCCTCCATCCACTCCACCTCCATCCCTCTGTCCTCACCACCTTCACCTCATCATCATATCATATCGCCCATCATCGTCATTTCGATCATCACTTGTTGCATCGCATTCATCAGCGTGGCATCATCATCAGGTCATCATCAGCATTCATCATCATCATCATATCGTCCGGATCATCCACGCCGGTCATCGCATTCATTCATCGCCCATCATCGTCATCATCGCATTCATCGTATCATCAGGTCCGCGTTGGCATCATATCATCGCCATCATCCGTCACATCATCATCATCGGTCATCATGCATCATATCGCGCATCGCTTATCGCGATCCCGCGTATCAGGTCATCATCGCTTTATCGCCCGTCATCATGGATCGTCATCGGGTCATCATCAGGTCATCATCACTTTATCATCGCCAGCATCGCCATCGCTTATCCGTCATCATCGCGCCAGCATCAGGTCAGCATCATATCGCATCCGCGTTCGTCATCATCGCGTGCATCAGATCATCATCGATAGCATCCGCCATCATCGATCATCGCATCCGCATTCGTCTCGTCGCATCGCCACATCCGTCATCGCCTGCTTGTTCATTTCCGTCATCAGGGTTGCCATTCGCATCGCATCGCATGATGTCATCTTATCGCATTCTATTGTCCGTCATCATATCCGTCATCGCATAAATCATCACGTCTTGCTCGCATTCGTCTTCATTCGTCAGCATCCCGTCTTTCGCGGCGCTTTCGCATTCGTCATCATCTTTGTCGTCATATCGCATTTCGTGATCGCATCGCATCGATCATCGCATCGCATTGCATCAAAACAGCATCATCATCGTCATCGCATCGCCCATCGCATCGATCATCGCATCGCCATCGTCGCATTCGCATCGCACATCTTTATCGCATTTTGCGTCATGGCAGCGCATCCAGGTCATCATCGCATTCGCTGTTAACATCGCATTTCGTCCGCCTCATTCATCCGTCATCGCATCGCCTCTCGTCATCCTCCACCTTCCATCTTCCTTCCACCCTCTATCCATTTCCACCTTCCATCCATCCACCCTTCATCCCCTCCACCACCATTTCCATTCCTTTCCATCCCTCTGTCCTCCCTTCCATTCTTCTCTCCATCTTCCTTCCTTCCACCCTCCATCCTCCTCACCTCCACCCTCCAGCCCCATCCTCCACTGTCCTCATCCTATCCTCCACCTCCTTCATGGAAATCATGCTTCACCTTCACTGTCCACTGTCCTTGCATTCGTCCTCGTTTCCACTATCCACTCGGCTCCGTCGTCGTCCGCCGCCGCCCACCCAGTATCCAGTTGGGTCTCACCATCACTAAATGCTTAATAACCAGGCATGGGTCTGGACAGAGAGGTGACCCTGGATGATGGGTGTGGCCAGGCTGCAGGTCCTGCCTGCCTTGTGGCTCATGTCTGCCTGTGAGCTGGGACTCTTTTCTTGCATGGCAATGATAGCAGATGGTGGAGGTCTGTGCTGACTGGCTTGGCACCTGCTGCCAATGCCTACAGATCCGTGGGTGGCTCACCATCAGGGCCACCTGGCTTATGGGGGCCCAGGAGCCTTGTCCCCCTTACTTCAGATCTCAAAGAAATCAGGAAATTCCAGGAGGAGGGAGGAGCTGAAAGCAGAAGTCAGTGCTTCAACTGTGCTGTAGACTCAGGGTGGCCTCCAAAAGTCACTGCCTCCTCTCCAGGCCTCCCTTTCTCATCTCTAAGATGAAAAGAGCAGCACTTCCTCACGTCCACAGAGGGTGCAACAGGGTGCAAGGCATGTCCACAGGCTCCTGTCCTGTGAAAGAGGACTTCCCAGCAGGGTTTCCGTTTCAGACCACCTGGGGGCATTTCCAGCCCCCACCTCTCAGCAGCCCTGAGACCCTGAGGAAATCACTTACTGTTTCTGCCAAGCGCCAGCTTCCTCATCTGTCAACAGAGGATAAACAATACACTCCACCACATAAACTACCACATAAGGGCATCTTAAACAGTAGGTTATTATTATTATTTTTAGAGTCTTGCTCTGTCACCCAGGCTGGAGTGCCGTGTTGCAATCATAGCTCACTGCAGTGTCAGCCTGCTGGGCTTAAGTTAAGGGGTGGAGTCTATGCAGATTACCTGAGCTCATTCACGTATAGCACTTGCTTTCTTTTCATTTCTCTGTCTTTTTTTTTTTTTTTTTCGGAGGCAGGGTCTCACTCTGTCACCTAGGCTGGAGTGCAGTGGCATAATCTCGGCTCACTGCAACTTCTGCCTCCCAGTTCAAGTGATTCTTCTGCCTCAGCCTCCCGAGTAGCTGGGATTACAGGCGCCCACCACCACACCCAGGTAATTTTTGTATTTTTGGTAGAGACGGGGTTTCACCAGGTTGGCCAGGCTGGCCTCGAACTCCTGACCTCAAGTGATCCTCCTGCCTTAGCCTCCCAAAGTGCTGGGATTACAGGTGTGAGCCACCATGCCAGGCCCAATATTTGGTTTCAGTTCTCACTTGTGAGCAGGCAGGCAGGGGTGGTGTAGCCCCACTTTTCAGAGGGACGCACAGAACTGGCAGGGTTGGCGTGGAGTCAGGGGGAGAATTGACTGAGGTCATCCAGTCTGAAATGACAGTGCAGGGATTCGGGGCCTGGCCGTGGGCCTCCTGGTTCCTTTTCTAACCTCCTGCTGCTTTGGGACTGTGTGTCCGACTTCAAGGGGGCACACAGGGACGCTGAGGCCCAGCCCCTGCCCTGGAGCCCATAGCCGGGCCAGGTAAGGGGGACGTTAGGCTTACGGCAACAGAGTGGGACTGGGAGGGAGTGAGCAACTCCAGGCCTGGAAGCAGGACTTGGCAGAATGTCATTGGGGAGTTCAACGGCAAGAATGCTGGGAAGGGCTGGGCTGAGGTGGGTGTCAGGGAACCAGGAGGCCTTGGAAAACCAGAGAAGAGGAAGAAGGGGGTCGTAGGAGAAGCTATCTGATCAGGCAAGTGTTGGAGACCTGAGAAAGCACCGTGTGGGGTGGGGGCTCTAAGAGCATGAATGCCTGGCCAGTAAATAAGGAGGATCTTGGAGGCTGTGTGTGACAGCTCACACCTGTAATCTCAGCACTTTGGGAGGTCAAGGCAGGTGGATGGCTTGAGCACTAGGAGTCGAGACCAGCCTGGGCAACATGGTGAAACCCTGTCTCTCAAAAAAAAAAAAAATTACCTGGGTATAGTGGCACACGCCTGTAGTTCCCACTACTCAGGAGGCTGAGGTGGGAAGATGGCTTGAGCCCAGGAGTTTGAGACTGCAGTGAGCTATGATTGCACCACTGCACTCCAGCCTGGGCGACAGAGCAAGACTCTGTCTAAAAAGTAGAAGAAGGATCTTGGATCCTTAAAGCCAAGCACTAAGAGGGTCCTCGGAGCCCACCCGCACATCCACATCATTCAAAGGAGAGTCAAAGCCAGAGAAGAGCAGGGCAAGGACAGAGCCAGAGCTGACACCTAGGCTTTTCTCCTTCCTGCCACCCTGAGCTGATGCTGTCTTTTGCATCATCAGCAAAATGGTCCAATGTCCGTGGAGATTGGTACTCCAGGACAAGCCTGAGTCCCAGGCTTTCTTCCCTTCCTGTCCTTGTTGTTTTGGGTCCAGGGGTCCAGGAGTCTTTTGCCAGATGAAGCCTTTAGACAGTCAAGGCTGGGCATAGTGGCTCATGCCTGTAATCCCAGCCCTTTGGGAGGTCGAGGCAGGTGGATCACTTGAGGTCAGGAGTTTGAGACCAGCCTGGCCAACATGGTGAAACCCTGTCTCTACTAAAAACACAAAAATTAGCCAGGCATGGTGGCGCACACCTGTAATCCCAGCTACTTGGGAGGCTGAGACAGGAGAATCGCTTGAACCTCAAGGCAGAGGTTGCAGTGAGCCGAGGTCGTGCCACTACACTCCAGTCTGGGCGACAGAGAGCGAGACTCCGTCTAACATCAGGATTCTTGGCAGCAGTTCTGCCAGGAGAGCCACACTCCTGTGCCACAGTCATGCCTGCCTCACCTTCATCTAGAGCTGCCCCAGACACATTATGTCATAGTGGAGAAACTGAGGCTCAGGTTTGGCAACTGCCCAAGGTGCACAGTGAAGGCAGAGCTGGGAGGATTCAAGGTTCATTCGACGCCCCTGAAACGTGCATGGAAGCCCCCTGTTCCCATCCACTCCCCCCAGGACCCATGGGGAAGGCTGGATGGTGATCTGGGGAGGAGATGGAAAACAAGACGAGCAGCTGCTCAGCCAGCCAACCGCCTGCGGGCGAGGGCTGCCTGCCACCCCCAGCCCAGCCTGCTTCTGCCAGGGCCTGATGCCTGCTGCACTGCGGGTGGCCAGAACGCCTGGTTCCCCAGGCCACCGCCCTCTCTCCCCATGGTCCAGGCACAACTCCTACGCCAGTGGGCCTGGGTACCTGGAGCACCGTCCATAAGTGAGCCCTGGGCCCATGCCAGCCACAGCCAGCCACAGCCAGCCACAGCCAGCCACGGGGCTGAGCAGGCAGCTGGCGTCTAGACACAGAGCCTCATTGAGCAGGGAGAGTGAGGCCTCTGGGGCTGCCTCTGGGGCTGGGGTTGGGCTCAGGCCTGGCATCTGGGCTTGGCTCCCCTGCTGCCCACTGCCCACCAAGAGGTGAGGAGAAGCAGATGAGATCTAAGGTAGGAGAGGGGAGCTGAGGGCTGGCAGTAAGTGGGTGTTTTAGGGGAGATTTTCCAGGTGAGAGGAGGCAAGTGGAGGTCCACATACCCGAATATCTCCCACTGGGTGTCCTCAGTCACTCGTCGTCTGCAAGCCTCCCCCGAACCTCTGGGTGTCTCATCTCAGCAGGTGAAACTGACGGTCTCCCCAGAGTCCAGGCAGCCCTCTATAACCACCCCCTCGACTTTCAGTTCCACTCTATCATGAAATTTCGTTCAGTTTTCCGGACAGCCTGTGCTCTCCCTCTCTCTCTCTCTCTCTCTCTCTCTCTCTCTCTCGTTCTCTCTCTTGTTCTCTCTCTCTCTCTCTCGTTCTCTCTCTCTCTTGTTCTCTCTCTCTCCCTCGCTCGCTCGCTCTCGCTCTCGCTCTGCAGCCACGTGGCAGTGTTTAAGCACAGACCTCTCCATCGCTTACTGGGATCATTGCACCAGCCTCTGCCAGACCCCCCTGCCCCCAGGCTCGCCCTGTCTGTCCAAACCCCTCGGCAGTCAGGGTGAGCTTGTGAAAGTGGCAAGTCCTACCATATGACCATGTCCCCTGAGCCTGACGCCCTTCCCCAGCTTCCTGTGTACTGTAGAGAAACTTCCAGCTCCTTAGCCATGTAGTCAAGGTTCCCAGAGTCCTGGCCCCTAAGGCATTGGTGCTCTCTGGGTCCCTCTCCGCATGCACCTCACCTGCCTTCCAGGTAAGGTGACTCCTGGAAAGTCTTGGCTGTTCATCAGTGCTCCTGCAGCCCAGGCCTGGAACAGCCTTCTCTCAAGATTTGGCTAAAACATCCTGGTCTCCATGAAGCCTCCACATTGCCTCCCTGCCTCCTCACAGCCTGGGGGAGTTGACCACCCCCTTGAGGCTGCCCCACTTAGGCTGCTGTGCACACATGCGGCACCCATATGACACTGGTGTGACACACTGACTGTTACACTGGGGGGACCAATTTGGGTCTTAGCCTGTCTTCACCAATATAAAACCTCCTAGGCCAGGCGCAGTGGTTCATACCTGTAATCCCAGCACTTTGGGAGGCTGATGCGGGCTGCTCACGTGGTCAGGAGTTCAAGACCAGCCTGGCCAACATGGTGAAACCCCGTCTCTACTAAAAATACAAAAATTAGCTGGGCAAGGTGGTGCCTTCCTGTAATCCCAGCTACTCGGGAGGCTGAGGCAGGAGAATCGCTTCAACCCAGGAGGTGGAGGCTGCAGTGAGCCAAGATGGCGTCACCGCACTCCAGCCTGGGCTACAGAGTGAGACTCCATCTCAAAAAGCAAAACAAAACCAAAAAAAAAACCCTCCTAGGCCAGGCACAGTGGTTCACGCCTATAATCCCAGCACTTTGGGAGGATGAGGCGGGCAGATCACTTGAGGTCAGGAGTTCGAGACCAGCCTGGCCAACATGGTGAAATCCCATCTCTACCAAAAATATAAAAAATTAGCCAGGCGTGGTGGCTCACGCCTGTAATCCCAGCTACTCAGGAGGCTGAGGCAGGAGAATCACTTGAACCTGGGAGGCGGAGGTTGCAGTGAGCTGAGATTGTGCCATTGCACTCCAGCCTCGGCGACAGAGTGAGACTCCATCTCAAAACGAAAAACAAAAAACAAACAAACAAAAGCCCTCCTAGAGGCAGGCATCAGCCTGGTTTCCTTTTTTCTGTGGCCCCAGGATCCAACACTGGTCTAACAGGGCCCTGGGGACACATTCATTCATTCCTCCACTCCATACTGTTGAGGTATTTTTTGAAGATTAGACGCATTGTCAGGCAGGACAGCCATGCCCCAAACCACAGAGTCCGGGGGCAGCTGATGGGACCTGGGAGGCGAGGAGAGGCACGGGTTATCGGTGTCTCATGGAGGCAACCTGGCTCCTGCCCCCAGGGAGGCCTGCTCTGGGGCAGCCTAGAGCATAGGATGACGTGGGCTGGAATTTAAGCTCTACTATCTCTTAGCTGTGTATTCTGGGCAAGACACTCACCCTCTCTGAGCCTCCATTTCCTCAACTATGAAGCTGGGTGACGCCATTCCCCGCCAGGGTAGTGGAAGCGATGATTTAGGCTGAGAAGGCACACAGTGGGTCGCTTTGCAGCCCATTCTTCTTCCAGAGCTGCTAGTTCAACGTGGAACACTTGGGGCCATCCTCAAGCAGGGATTGGGGACCTTCCAGCCTGTAGAAGCCCCCCCAATGTGCCCCTGTGGGAATGCAAGGGTAGTAGGGTGGTCCTGGAAGTCCCTGCCCTGAGAGAAATGGCTGCCTGAGTTGAGGGTACAGGGGGTGCCCTCCTGCCCACAAGCTGCCACAGGCCCTCGCCCTCTGCCCTCCTTGGCAGCCCTGCAGGGACCAGAACCAGGCACACCCAGCCCTGGCCCTGAAGCTGCTGGCAAGGCCAACCCTGTCCTTGATCCTGGCCCTATGCCTGGCATCCCTCTGGCACTGCCCGGGTACGAGCTTCCTGTGGGTGGATGCAGGCTCGTGCCTATGCCAGTCAGCCCTCCAGGAGCTAAGGTGCCTGAAGCCAGACCTACGCCCGCTGACCCTCCCAGGGAGGCCTGATGAGTGGGGCCTGAGGAGTGGGACCACATCTCTCCCCAGGCTCTGAGGGTCCCTGTCCCCAGCTGCCACACTTGACTAGGGCTTCTCAGGGAAGGGCCTTGTGTCCCACACCACCACCTCCCCACTACACTAGACTTTCCGGGCCAGAGCTGTGTCTCCTCACTCAGACCCCTTCCCAGAGCAAGAGGGTGCCTTTCCCATTCTGACTTTTTTTTTTTTTCTTTAAGAGATAGAACCTCGCTCTGTGCCCCAGGCTGGAGGGCAGTAGCACAATCATAGCTCATTGCATCCTCCAACTCCTAGGCTCAAGCGATTCTCCTGTCTCACCCTCCTACATAGCTGGCACCACCACCAGGCCTGGCTAATTTTTAAAATATTTTTTGTAGAGACAGGGTCTCACTATGTTGCCCAGGCTGGTCTCAAATGCTTGGCCTCAAGCGATCCTCCTGCCTCTGTCTCCCAAAGTGCCAGGATTACAGGCACACACCACGACACCTGGCCAGTTTTATTTTTCCTCTCTTTTCTTTTTTGTAGAGATAGAGTGTTGCTATCTCTTGGCTATCCCAGGCTTGACTGACTGACTTTTTGGGGCCAGTCTACGTCTCCTGCTCAGACTAGGGAAGGGAGTGCAAGAACATTCTGGAAAGAATTAGCATGCAGAGTTCCCGGTGTTGGGGAAAACATGGTGAATTCAAGGCCCCACCGGGTGCTCTATGGGTGGGAAGTCCAGGGGTGGAGGAGAGAGAGTAGCGGAGGAGGAGCTAGAGGCCAGGTGGGTCTGTGACGCCAGGAGCCTGAGCCTTGGTCCCTAAGATTGTGGAAGACAGGGAAGGAGCAAGAAAGTAAAATTCTATACTTTTTTTTTTTTTTTTTTTTGAGACAGAGTCTCGCTCTGTCGCCCAGGCTGGAGTGCAGTGGCTCGATCTTGGCTCACTGCAACCTACTCCTCCCGGGTTCAAGCGATTCTCCTACCTAAGTAGCTTGGGATTACAGGCGTGCACCACCACACCCTGCTAAG
The DNA here is from genome assembly GCF_008728515.1 of Papio anubis. NCBI lineage: Eukaryota > Metazoa > Chordata > Mammalia > Primates > Cercopithecidae > Papio > Papio anubis. The sequence continues at coordinate 135,899,922 of NC_044979.1, read as the reverse complement.
TTTTTATAATTTTAGTAGAGATGGGGTTTCACCATGTTGGCCAGGCTGGTCTCGAACTCCTGACCTCAGGTGATCCACCCACCTCAGCCTCCCAGAGTGTTGGGATTATAGGCGTGAGCCACCACACCGGCCCAAATTCCATATTTTTGAGGCATTTCTTAAAGATTAAACACACTCTTAGGCAATGTAGCCATGTCCCAAACCACAGGGTCTAGGGGCAGCTGAGGGGACCTGGGAGGCAAAGAGAGGTGTGGGTTATTGGCATCTGATGGGGGCAACCCAGTGTTTCCCACTGATCCTCCTGGCTACGGTGGCCTGGTGGGCAGGCCACGGGACCTGTGACGAGGTAACTGCTTTAAGGCCTGGACTTCCCAGGGTGCTGGACTACTGGGGGAACAGGTGGGGAGGAAGAATTTCTTGGGTGCAATAGAGGGTATGAGGATGTGGGAGTCAACTTCAGCTCCCTGGCTTCTGGCCCAGGCAACCAAAGGGGTTCTTGGGAGGACACGTTGGCAGGAGAGATGATGGGGGCTATTCAGGGCCTGTACCTGCAAAGAGAAAAGTCCAGCGTTCTGGTGCAAGAACAAGTGTGCACCAGGGGTAGAGGCCGAGAAGTTGGGGCAGTGCAGATAGCATTGTGTGTGTGAGGCTGCCTGGGGAGGGAGGACATTCTGAGACTGAGTCAGGGGGACCCAGAGGCGAAGTAAGGAGGAGAGCAGCTACTCGGGAGGCTGAGGTGGGAGAATTGCTTGAACCTGGGAGGCGGAGGTTGCAGTGTGCAGAGATCGCGCTACGGCCCTCCAACCTGGGCGACAGAGTGAGATTCTGTCTCAAAAAACAAAAAAAAAGTATGGAATTTAACTTTCTTGCTGCCTCCAGGCCCTATGGTTTGGAACATGGCTGTCCTGTCTAAGAATGTGTCCCAAAAAAAAAAAAAAAAAAAAGAATGTGTCCCCAGGCCCAGAGGCATGTTCAGAAGGGTCTGTGGGCTCCCCCAGGCCCGCCTGCCCTGGTCTGAGGCCCCCACCTCTGCCCTCCAGCACTTCAACTCCACACAGAGCCCTCACACACCCCTGGAATTTTCCAGGTGGAAATTCTCCTCAAAGGCCCTCTCTGATTCTACATGTTCAAGACATCTTGTCTCTGGGCCCACCACCTCCAACCCCCCGCAGGCCTGTGGGCTCCAAGATTGAGCGCCCCCACCAGAGCTCTGGGCCCTCCTCTCAGAGGAGGCAGTGGCCAAGGAAGGAGACAGGCCTCCCAGTGACCCCCGCCCACCTCTCCCCGCTCCTACCAGTTCCAGACACATTTTCGATTTATCTCCTGTGTTGTTTATTGCATGGAGGCCAGGCCTCCCAGCCAACTCTGAGCTGGACGGGCCAGCCGTGGCCCGAGACGTCCATCCCAGCCAAGCCCGGAGCAGCCCCCGGTTTGCCGTCCCCTCAGCCGCCCCTAAGCCAAGCGGGCCCTGAGCTCTGTCCCGGCCACACGCTCTTTATGAAGCCCCAGGGCCCATCTCCCCTATTGTTTGCCTGTGTTTACAGCCTTGTGATTTTTTTTCCGGGTGACGCCCCAGTCTGGAGGCGGCTTCCATGCCATCCTGCTGAGGCCTCTCTCCCTGCCCCCAGCTTCTCATTCATCATTTCATGGAGCCTTTTGCTGCAGCGGGGGTGGGAAGCCAGACACCCACAGAGGAGTGAGTGAAGGCTTGGTGGGCGAGCTGGCTGGGGAAACTGCACTCTTTCTGCTGCACTCTGAGAGGGAGCGTGTGCATGTGTGTGCATGCACGTGTGCATATGTGTATATGTGTGTGTGTGTATATGTCTATATGCATGTGTGTATATGTCTATATGGACGTGTGCATATGAGCATACGTGTGCATGTGTGTATATGTCTATGGGCACATGTGCATGTGTGTGTGTACCTGTGAATATTAGGGTTTACAGGAGGCTCATTCCACCCCAGAACCTGCCGATGAGACCTTCCCAGGGCATCTAAGGACACAGGTGGGAAGTGTTCTGCCTCCTATGCAGGAAGGGGCTGAATTCTCAGGGTACCCCCAGCCCTCCTGAGAACTGCAGCCCAGGCCGAACTTCCAGGCCAGCTCTCCCCTGCACGGGTGTATGCCCTGAGCCAAATCCTCATCTCGCTGGGTCTCAGTTTCCCCTGGGGTGAAAGGGAAGCTGCGTTGAACCCGGCCTTACAACACAGCTTTGGACGTGGAAAGGCTGTGCCAGGCCCTGGCTGCAGTTCTAGGGCCTGTCTGTCCCTTCCTCCTTCGGCTATAGTTACTGATCTTCAGGGCTCTTCCCAGACAAAAAACAAAAATGCACCTGTACAGACACATGGAAAATTCAGTAAGTTCCCCGAAGTCCCTCCGTGAATCTTCTAGTTAAAAACCTGCTTTAGGGCCAGGCGCAGCGGCTCACGCCTGTAATCCCAACACTTTGGGAGGCTGAGACAGGCAGATCACCTGAGCTCAGGAGTGCGAGACCAGCCTGGCCAACATAATGAAACCCTGTCTCTACTACAAATACAAAACTTAGCGAGGCATAGTGGCACGTGCCTGTAATCCCAGCTACTTGGGAGACTGAGGCAGGAGAATCGCTTGAACCCGGGAGGTGGAGGCTGCAGTGAGCCGAGATTGCACCGCTGCACTCCAGCCTGGGCGACAGAACAAGATCCTGTCTCAAGGAAAACAAAAACAGAACCCTGCTTTATGGAGCTGGACGGAAAAGTCCTCAGGAGGCCTAGAACGTTCTGTAGCAAATGCAGAGGGGTGGCACTCGCCCTGATGTTCCCAGAAAGAATCAAGAGACCCAGGGCTGCCCCTCAGGACCATCTCCAGGAAACAGAGTCAAAGGCAGTTCTCAGACAGCCTGAGGCTACAGAGGGGCTAGGTAGTCCTAGCCAGGGAGGGTGATCCAAGGTCGCACGTTGGCCCTGGATGGTTTGATGGAAAAGGAGGGTACCCAGCTCTAGAAATTCGGGACTGGAGTTTTCCTGTGGCTGCTGAGCGGTCCTGGGCTGAGGGGCCTGCACTGGTCCCCTGGTTGAGGTATAGAGAAGAGACCACAGTTGGAGGGGATTCTAACTCTAGGGTCAAGGGGAGGGAGCGCGGGAACTCTGTGCGGGAGGACGCCTCCACCCCTGCAGTGCGTGTGCAAGATGGCAGGGCTCTGCGGCGCTTACTCATCCTTTATGGTGTGCTGACAGCCAGGCAGAGCTGCAGAACACTTCTAAGCCCACGTCTGCCCCTCAGGACTGGAGTTCTAAAGACTGGCCATGGCGGTCAGATGACTACCTCCTTGGGCTCCTGAAAGCGGGGCCAGAAGGTTTGCAAACTCCTGGAAGACATCGATTCACAGGGCCACCTGCCCAGGACTCCTCCCTGTGCAGGCGGGGGCTGAATCCCCAGGGTACCCCCAGCCCTGCTGAGAGCTGCAGCCTCTGTGGCCCCCCAGGGCATCTCCCCTTGCACCAGGCCCTGGAATCTGCACACTGGAGAACAGCCCCGGGCCCACTGGGACTGGCTGAAGAAATGACAGGTGGGACAGTTGTGGCTGAAAAGGGAAAAGTGTTGCCCCAAGGACATGGCACCCAGGATGCGGACACGGGGCACCCATCTCCGGGGTTTTCTGACCCTTTCTAACCCATTTCCACAGACCTGAGCCAGCAGGGGCCTCCCCCGAGAGACCTTCAGAGCCTGGGGTGATCAGGCTGGATAATCCTCTCTCCCTGTTCCCCTCACCTGGCTGCTCCAGACCCTGAGAAACTTCTACCTGTCCCATACCAGCTGAGGGTGTGTGAGGAGCTGACATCAACCCCACGGATCTCCTGGACTGTGCTGGAAGCTAGAGACAGGCAGGGAGGCTTCCCAATGGGTCAGGAGACCCTGATCCCACAAATCAACTGATCCTCAAGAGACAGGCTGGAGGGAGGGATGGTTCTAGGGAAGCCGGCTCCTTGTTCCTCCCTGTGGCAAGATCTGGTGCCAGGAAGAGTTTGTGTGCAGGTATGTGTGTGCAGGCATGTGTGTGCAGGTGTGCGTTTGCAGGCATGTATGTGCAGGCATGCGTGTGCAAGTGTGTGCAGGCATGCGTATGCAGGTGTACATTTGCAACCATGTGTGTGCTGGCATGTGTGTGCAGGTGTACATGTGCAGGCATGCATGTGCAGGTGTGTGCGTGTGCATGAACATGACTGTAAACTGGGTGCCCTTTCCCCTTCAAGCCCGTGGGTCTCAGTCCAGAGTCCACAGACAGTGTGAGAGCCTTGCCTGTGACTCAGAGGCAGGCCTTTCTCAAGCCGCTGTGCCGTGGGGTTGGGGGAGGTCCGGGCCATGTGGCTACATCTGGGAGTCTAAGTTCAGGGCCAAGGATGGGCATCCAGCCCGTGCTCCCCGGTACACACCCATGTCCAACATCGCTCTCAGATTGCCCGCCTTTCAGAGAAAGGAGGACCGGAGTTTGCAGGTCTTGGGAGAGCCCATGACACACTGATACATACATTCGTGTTCTTCCAAATCTATAACAAAGCACACAAAAGAGAGAGCCCGCATTTCACGCATCTTAAATCACAGCCATGGAGCCCGCGCAGCTCATTCCCGTTTATCATCCTTCCTGTGCACTAGAAACGTCTATGTCTCCACCAAACCCCCCACCCCCACCCCGCCCCACAACCTGGCTTCAACCAGACGCTCGTAAATCTGTTTCTCTTGTTCCACACGAGCTGCCTGGGAAAAGGCCCCATTTGCTGCGTCTGCTCCTCCTTCCAAATGCTCAACGCCTTCAAGATTTTATGATTTTAGGTTATTGACTTGGTCTCCTGGGTCCCCCGTGGTAGGCGGCTGTTTGGGAGTGCGGCTGGAGGCTTTGGGTGACCTCAGATTCACCCCTTGCCTAAACAGCGTTGGGAAGATAGTGCAAAAGACCTACAGCTGCTGAGAGGTCACGGTGCCTCATGTGGGAGCTCCTTATGGGGGCACAAACCCTGACCTGGGGCTACCCCTCTGTGTCCCAACTCAGGCCCTGCACCCCACCCATCCTGGGCTTCTGGGCTCATTTTTCCCCAGCTTCCTGAATCTGTATTGCCAAAACCTCAGCTTCTGCTTCCCTTCCCAGCCTTAGCTCCTCCTCCCACTAAGAGCTCCCAAGGGAAACAGCCATACCGTTGATGCAGGGCAAGGCGCGCAAAGGTGTCATGTCCAGGGTCGTTCACTCCACAGTCAGGCCCCAGTCTCATCTGTGTCATGCCGCATGCTGCCACCAAGTGGCGGGGCTGGTTATTAGCTGGTGTGGCCTGGAAGGGTGGTACAGGTGGTTAAATATGTTGACTGACATTCAGAATGAAGGAACACCTGCCTTTGCCTGGAGAGAGCCCACAGTCAAGAGGCAGAAGCAGGCAGGCAATGCTAGAGCATTCTAAGTCCTGTGTTCGGGGGCACCGTGGCACACGCCTGTAATCCCAGCTCCTTGGGACGCCGAGGCAGACGGATTGCTTGAGCTCAGGAGTTTGAGACCAGCCTGGGCAACATGGTGAGACCCCATCTCTACTAAAAATACAAAAAATTAGCTGGATGTGGTAGTGCTTGCCTATAGTCCCAGCTACTCGGGAGGCTGAGGCAGGAGAATTGCTTGAACCCAAGGTGGCAGAGGTTGTGGTGAGCCAGGATCATGCCACTGCACTCCAGCCTGGGTGACAGAGCAAGACTTTGCCTCCGAATTAAATAAATGAATAAATAAATAAATCCAGTGTTCAGTAGTGTTCAGCAGGACTTTGGGGCTTGGAGGAGCTGTCGGCCCTATCCAAGGCTCTTGGGGTGGGATGAGGGGACAGCTTCTAAGTTAACCCCTGAAGGACCTATAACAAATCCCAAAAGGTTGTATGGTGGGTGTGGCGGCTCACCTGTAGTAATCCCAGGACTTTGGGAGGCCGAGGCGGGCAGATCACCTGAGGTCGGGAGTTCGAGACCAGCCTGGCCAACATGGTGAAACCTCATCTCTACTAAAAATACAAAAATTAGCTGGGCGTGGTAGTGACTACCTGTAATCCCAGCTACTCAGGAGGCTGAGACAAGAGGATCACTTGAACCCGGGAGGCAGAGGTTGCAGTGAGCCGAGATACCGCGGCACTGCACTCAAGCCTGGGCAGCAGAGTGAGACGCTGTCTCAAAAAAAAAAAAAAAAAAAAAAAGGTTGTAGTGACAGAGAGATGGATGATGCGTGGTACTTCCAGACAGAACCAGCAGCATAAGCAAATCCCTCAGGCGAGAGAGACATTTGATATGTTTGGCAAATGGGTTTTAGTGTCCACAGAACAGGGAGATGAAAGCTGGAGACACGGACTTTGGCCAGCTGTCATCTACAAAGCTGGGCTAGAGGGGCTGAGGTTTGCCTGGGACAGCAGTGTAAGCAGGGGAGTGACACGATAAGATTCGAGTTGTAGGCAGGGCACGGTGGCTCAGCCTGTAATCCCAGCCCTTTGGGAGGCCAAAGCTGGTGGATCACTTGAGGTCAGGAGTTCGAGACCAGCCTGTTCAACATGGTGAAAGCCTGTCTCTACTGAAAACATAAAAAGTAGCCAGGCATGGTGGTTCATGCCTGTAATCCCAGCTACTTGGGAGACTGAGGCATGATAAATGCTTGAACCCAGGAGGTAGAGGTTTCAGTGAGCCGAGATCGCCCACTGCACTCCAGCCTGGGCAACACAGCAAGACCCTGTCTCAAAAAAAAAAAAAAAAAAAAAAAAGATCCAAGTCATAGCAAACCATTCTTCAATGAGGAAAGCCGACCAAGGAAGAAGCTTTCCCCTACCACACACCATACACCAGAATTAATTCTAAATAGGTCATGTAACTATTTGTAAAAGCTAAAATGATAAAACATTTCTAGAGGAAAACTCAGGGGAAAAAACAATTTTAGTTACCTTGGGCTTGGTAAATACTTTGGAAATACAATACCAAAAGCGCAAAGAATACAAAAAATAAAAATAAATAAATAAATTGAACTTCACCCAAACAAAAAACTTTAGCTCTTCAAAGATACTATTTAGAAAATTATAAAGGCCGGGCACAGTGGCTCACACCTGTAATCCCAGCACTTTGGGAGGCCAAGGTGGGAGGATCCCTTGAGGCCAGGAGTTTGAGACCAGCCTGGGCAACTTAGTGAGACCCTGTCTCTAGAAAAAAAAATTTTTTTTTTTAATTAGCTAGGCACAGTGGAGTCCGCCTGTTGTCCCAACTACTTGGGAGGCTAAGGCAGGAGGATACCTTGAAACCAGGAGTTCGAGGCTGCAGTGAGCTGTGATTGCAGCACTGTACTCCAGCCTAGGTAACAGTGTGAGACCCTGTTGAAAGAAAGAGAGAGAGAGAAAGAAAAAGAAAAGGAAGAAGGAAGGAAGGAAGGAAAGTAGGAAGGAAGGAAGGAACAAAGTGGGGGAGGGAGTGAAGGAAGGAAGAAAGGAAGGAAGAGGGAGGGAGGGACGAAGGGAGGGAAGGGAGGGAGGGAGGAAGGAAGGAAGGAAAGAAGGAAGGAAGAAAAGAAGGGAGGAAGGAAGAAGAAAAGGGAGGAAGGAAGGAAGAAAGGAAGGAACAAAGGAGGGAGGGAGAAAGGAAGGAAAGAAGGGAGGAAGGAAGGAAGAAAAGAAAGAAGGGAGGGAGGGAGGAAGGAAGGAAGAAAGAAAGGAAGGAAGGAAAAAAATGATAAAGATATGCACCACGGACTAAAATATTTTTTTCAGTTGTATTTAGACAACTCAATGCTAGGAAGACAAACAACCCAATTTTAAAATGGGCAAAACCTGGAACTCTCCTTCGTGACCGGGGGGTGTGGAAGAAAACACAGCCACTTTTGAAAACCTTTTGGCAGTTTCTAAAATGCTAATCATACACCTACCATAAGACCCAGCCACTCCACCCGTAGGTATTTCCCAAGCAACATGAAGACATCTATGCACACATTATACATGAATAGTCATAGCAGTGTTATTTGTAAAAGCCAAAAACTAAAAACAAACCAAATATCCATCAATGGGTAAAAGGATAAACAAATCCAGCTATAACCATGTAATGAAACGCAACAGCAATTTAAAAAAAAAAAAAGAATGAAACTATTGATGCGTGCTGCGACATGGATGCGTCTCAAAATCCTCATCATGAATGAAAAAAGCCAGGCAATAAAAACATATGTAAGATTCTGGAAACTGCAAGCTAATCTATAGTGCCAGCAAAGCTCATCAGGGGTCCTTTGGGGATAGGTGTGAAGGATTTGGGAGTTAGCAGCATCTCTTTTCGTGGTTCTCAACTTTGACTGCAGATTAAAATGAGAGCTGGAAAGGCTTTAAAAATAATGATGCCGGCCGGGCACGGTGGCTCACGCCTGTAATCCCAGCACTTTGGGAGGCTGAAGCGGGTGGATCACGAGGTCAGGAGATCGAGACCATCCTGGCTAACACAGTGAAACCACGTATCTACTAAAAATACAAAAAAATTAGCCAGGCGTAGTGGCGGCGCCTGTAGTCCCAGCTACTCGGGAGGCTGAGGTAGGAGAATGGAGTGAACCCGGGAGGTGGAGCTTGCAGTGAGCTGAGATCCGGCCACTGCACTACAGCCTGGGCGGCAGAGCGAGACTCCGTCTGAAAAAAAAAAAAAGATGCCTGGGTTCCAACCCTAGACCGATAGAATGGCCGAGGATTCTGCCTGGTACTGGAATTTTTCCAGAGCTCCCCAGGAGATTCCAGCCTGTAGCCCAACTGATATTGACCATAGCTGGTAATTGAAGAAAGGGAACAAGGTGAACTGCACCCTAGAGAAGGGTGTGGGGAGTGAGAAGAGAGGAGGACCCAGGACGGAGCCTTGAAGAGCCCCAACTTTAAGGGCTGGAAAAGGGAGAGTAGCAAAAGATCGGAGTAGCTGGGGAAGAAGTAGCCGAAAAAGAGGGGAGGAAAATCAAAATGCAGGTCACAGAGGAAAAGAGAAAATGGATTCCCGAAGTGAGGAGTTAAAACTAGTGTGAATGCGAGGTCAAGAGATCGAGACCAACCTGGCCAACACGGTGAAACCCCGTCTTGTATTAAAAATATAAAAATTAGCGGGGCATGGTGGCACCCACCTGTAGTCTTAGCTACTCAGGAGGCTAAGGCAGGAGAGTTGCTTGAACCTGGGAGGTGGAGGTTGCAGTGAGCCAAGATTGCGCCACTGCACTCCAGCCTGGCGACAGAGTGAGACCCCGTCTCAAAAAAAAAAATTTAAAAACTAGTGTGAATGGCCGGGCATGGTGGCTCATGCCTGTAATCCCAGCACTTTGCGAGGCCAAGGCGAGTGGATCACCTGAGGTCAGGAGTTCGAAACCAACCTGGGCAACATGGTAAAACCCCGTCTCTACTAAAAATACAAAAATTAGCCAGGTGTGGTGGCATGCACTGTAGTCCCAGCTACTCGGGAGGATGAGATGGGAGAATTGATTGAACACGGGAGGTGGAGGTTGCAGTGAGCCGAGATTGTGCTACTGCACTCCAGCCTGGGTGACAGAGTGAGACTTCGTCTCAAAAAGAAAAAAAAAACATGAAATGCTGAGCAATTTTGAGTAAAATAAGGAGTGAAAAGGAGTCACAAGATTGATCCACAGAAAGGTCATCGGTGAACTTGAGCTGAGGAGTTTCGGTGGAATAGGGGTGACAGAAGCCAGGTTGGAGGGGATGAAGGAGGAAAGTAGTAAGTGAAAAGTGTAAACAGTGAACACAGACAATTCTTAAAATAACTTTACTTTGGGCAGGGCATGGTGGCTCACACCTGTAATCCCAGCACTTTGGGAGGTCAAGGCCGGGAGATTACTTGAGATCAGGAGTTCAAGACCAGCCTGGGCGATATAGCAAGACCCCATTTCTACAAAAAGTTGTTTTTTTTTTTTTTTAATTAGTCAGGTGTGGTGGAGTGCACCTGTAGTCCCAGCTACTCAGGAAGCTGAGGTGGGAGGATTAGCCTCAAACTCCTTGAGCCTAGGAGGTTGGGGCTGCAGTGAGCTGTGATTGCGCCACTGCACTCCAGCCTGGATGACAGAGTGAGACCCTGTCTCTTAAATTTAAATTTAAAAAAAGAGAGAGAGAGTGGCTCCCTACAGATGGCCACCGCAGCCCCCGCCTCCCCCTGAGCTAGGGCCTTGGGCCCATCTGGCTCCCCTCTGGTGGCTCCCCTCGCAGCCATGGCTGGACACCGGCCCATCACGCATCCCGTGCTGACTGATTGGATGTCTCCGGTGCGCCAGCGGCTGCCGCTAAGTGGCTTTCTGGCAGGGAGTCAGAGGTCATCTCATCCCCGTTCTGTTCAAAACAGCACTGGCCTCTTCGGGGGTGCCTCCCACGCCTGCTGGGAGGATGTGTTTAGTGTCAACTCTGCGATCCAAATCCTGCCTGGTGAGTCTCGGGGGAGCAGCCTCAGGAGCCCGTGGCCCCCGGGGCAGATGGCTCCCAGGCCAGAGGGGGAGGGGTCCTGCGCTCATGAGCTGACGAGTCTCGCCACGTGCGTCCACTGTACGCCACACACGCAGGGACCGTGTATGTCTCAGCTTCTCGGTTCACTCTCTAGAGTCAGGCCTCTGGCTCTGGACCTCAGCTCTGGGCAAGTCATTGTTCTCAGAAATCTTCTTCTTCTTTTTTTTAACTAGAATCTCACTGTGTCACCCAGGCTGGAGTGCAGTGGTGCAATCTCGGCTCGCTGCCATCTCGACCTCCTGGGCTCAAGCAATCCTCCCACCTCAGCCTCCGTAGTAGCTGAGACTACATGTGCACACCACCATGCCTGGCTAATTTTTGTAATTTTTTTTTTTTCGTAGAGGTGGGGTCTCGCTATATTGCCCAAGCTGGTCTCAAACTCCTGGACTCAAGCGATCCTCTCACCTTGGCCTCCCAAAGTGCTGGGATGACAGGCGTGAGCCACTGTGCCCGGCCTAGAATTTTTTTTTTTTTTTTTTTTTTGAGACAGAGTTTCACCCTTGTTGCCCAGGCTGGAGTGCAATGGCGCCATCTCGGCTCACCACAACCTCTGCCTCCTGGGTTCAAGCAATTCTCCTGCCTCGGCCTCCCAAGTAGCTGGGATTACAGGCATGCGCCACCATGCCCAGCTAATTTTGTATTTTTAGTAGAGATGAGGTTTCTCCATGTTGGTCAGGCTGGTCTCGAACTCCTGATCTCAGGTGATACGCCCGCCTCGGCATCCCAAAGTGCTGGGATTACAGGCATGAGCCACCGCACCCGGCCTAGAATTATTCTTAATTTCATGCAGTGTGTGTCCTGCTGGGTAGGGGACGGGGTGAGCTGGAGACTTTGGTCGCATGGGAGCAATGAGGTTTGAAGAATGATCACAGGGGTTCCCAGGCCAACCTCACCACCTCTGAGCTGAGTGACCCTGGGCGAGTCAGTTCCTTTCCCTGGGACTCAGTCTTCTCCTTTGAAGAAAGGGGACAAGAGAACATAGGACGTCATAGGACTTCGGCAAATGTCAGTCCCTTTCCCCCACACTCCACACGTGACGTCCCCTGAGACGTCTGAGTCTGGGCAAGTGTGTTGTCGTAGCTTAGGGGGTGGCCTGGTCCCGTGGCCTGTCCTGCTCAGCCAGCAGCCCTTGGCTGGCTTAGTGTGGGAGGTTCACACACGGCCTCAGTTCTTGACAAGCTCCTAGCCAGAGGAGAGGCGATTTTACTCCGGTGTGATGAGCGCTAGTAGAAGATATGTTAGAACAGAGGGACCGCACGGCCTGGGCGGAGATCAAGGAAGGCTTCTTGGAGGCGACATAGGAGGTGGCCTGCGAGGCTGAGTGGGAATATTTTGGGTAGAAAGGAGACCACTAAACAAGCGTTTCCGACCGAGGAACCAGCTCGCGAAGAGGGAAGGTGGTTGTGTGCTGGGGAAACCAATGTGGGTCTCCATGGTCATAACAGAGGATGCCTTGGGCATGGGGGGGCAGAAAGTCAGCCGGCAAAGTGGGGACCTGAATACCGGGGAAGCTGGGATGAAGGAGCCTCCCTCTGCAGGTAGGGACAGGGCCCTCTGAAGCCGGGGAGGGGACGGGGAAATGGGGAAGCGTCCAGAGTGGAGTCTCTCCGGTGTGCTCGGAGAACACCTGCCTTCATATCACCCGAGGAGTCCCAGAATGCAGATTCCAGGGTCTGGGACTCCACCATTCCAGCCCTGTTGATTGCAAAAAACCTGAGAGGGGAGAGACTAAGAGACTCCTCTTAGCCTGGTCAGGGCCTGGGGCAGTTTGGGGACTGTTAACTGAGGGCCACTGAGGCTGAAGTGAGCCAGGCAGGCCCTGGGATGCCCACCGCACATCCCGTCCGTGCCAGGCTCCCAGCTTAGGGCACCGGTGGGCGCTCCAGTGATGTTTACTGGCAGGCGGAGAACTCATTTCTTGCCTCCTTCTGAGGCAAGCAGAGGCGGATGTTGAGCCTCTGGGGTCCCTGGCCCAAGGCTGCAGGTCCTGGCTGCTCACAGCCGGCGGGTGGAGCCCTGTCCAGCCAACACACTCGCTCTTTGTCTATGTCTCAGCAGGGGAAGGTACCCGGGGTGGTGTCCGGCTGGGTGGGTGTCCAGGCTTTGGCAGCAGTGCCAGCCTCCCATCTGGCCCTGGAGACGCCCCTCCTGAGTTCCAGGCTCCTTGGAGAGCCTGGATGGGCAGAAATTTGCAGGGGCAGGAAGCTGGCACCGGGATTGGGGAGGCCTTGGGCACACACAGCCCCTCCACCATGGCAGGGAGCTGGCCCCAGGCAGCAAGGCACTGCGGGTGCCCCAGAGACACGGACAGGCTGCGTCAGGCTGCACCCCAGGCCAGCTGAGCCAGGGTGGCAAATCCTATGTCCGCTCCAGACAGCCCTGGGGCTCTGAATTTGCACTTGGGAGCGTGCAATTGTCTCCTCCAAAGGTCTGGTGGAGGGGATTTGAAATAATCCCAGCTTAGGGAGGGTGGGGCGTAGGGACAGGGCCCAGGGAGGGTCCAAGGGCACCAGGGGGGGTTTGCCACCTGAGCCCGGGGATCAGGCAGGGCTTGGCCAGCGCTGAGCACCCTTAGTGCCTGGCACGGGCTGAGACTCAGGGGCCGGCCATGCCTCTCCTGAAGCCGTCCCTGTTGGCGGGCAGGCGGGTGGGGCGGGCTGGGGGCTGGGCGCGGCCGCTCATATCTTCCCCGTTACTTCATCCATTTTGTTCCCACTGATCCCTTGTTTATCTCACTGGGAATGCAGCCGCGGTGGAAGACGGGGCCAAGGGAAAGGCCAGAGCCTGGGTCGGTCTCCAGCCTCACTCGCCCTCCTCCCTCACCTGGTCCCTGAGCTGAGAACCAGGGCCCGGCCTGAGAACCCCCAGGGCAGCACCTGGGGGCCGGGTCTGCACCGTGCTCTGACACTGACAGGTTGTGTGACGACAGCTGAGAGCTAACCCTCTCTGGTTTTACTTTCTGTAAATGACTTGGGAGGTTGTTCTGAATGACTTTTGAGAAGGACGAATAGTTGGTATTAATACGCCTGTCATTTCATAAGCATCTACTCTGTGTCCAGTCCTGTGCAGGTCCCTGGAGTCTCCTCTCTCACCCAATGCTCCCACCTCCCCAAGAATTACCATTATCCCATTTTACTTATTTATTATTTATTTCTTTGTTGATTTATTTATTTTTTGAGATGGAGTTTTGCTCTGTCACCTAGGCTGGAGTGCAATGGCGCAATCTCAGCCCACTACAACCTCCACCTCCTGGGTTCAAGCGATTCTCCTGCCTCAGCCTCCCGAGTAGCTGGGATTACAGGTGCCCGCCACCACACCTGGCTAATTTTTTGTATTTTTAGTAGAGACGCGGTTTTGCCATGTTGGGCAGGCTGGTCTCGAACTTCTGACCTCAGGTGATCCACCCACCTCAGCCTCCCAAAATGCTGGGATTACAGGCATGAGCCACCGCACTCGGCCCCATTTTTTCTATTTATTTTTAGAGACAGGGTCTTGCTCTGTCACCCAGGCTGGAGTACAGTGGTGCAAACATAGCTCACTGCAGCCTTGAACTCCTGGACTCAAGTAATCTTCCTGCCTCAGCCTACCAAGTAGCCGGGACCATATACCACCATGCCCGGCTAATTTTTTAACTTTTTTTGTAGAGATGGGGTCTGGCTATATTGCCCAGCCTGATTTCGAACTCCTGGCCTCCAGTCATCCTTCTGCCTTGGCCTCCCAAAGTGTTGAGATTACAGCTGTGAGCCACTGTGCCCAGCCCCACTATCCCATCTTAGAGATGAGACTGAGAGAATGGCTGGGAGTCCCTCCCGCTGGCATCTTGCAACTTGAATTGCTGAGGTTTCGGGTGCAGGGGTGTCCCCAGATGGTTGGGGTGATGGAGACCAGGTTGGAGAAGACCCTCTGGGGAGGGGGTATCGGCATAGGAAGTGAGGGCTGCTGTGGGCAGGGGGTGAAAGCCCAGCAGGGCCAGTGTGGGAGAATGTCACTTAGGAAGCTACCAGAAAGATATGCCAGACTCCTACCAGGCCTTGTCACTGCAGAGCCGCTGGCAAGAGAGGGATGTGTGTGGACCCTGGAGGCTTGCGTGGGATGGGCCTTAATCCCCACTGTCTTCCCCAGAAGATCACCCCATTAAAGGCAGAGCAGTGAGCGCAGGTGCTATGGCTTGAAGCAGGCCTGTCTGAATTCTTAGCAGCGATCTCCAAGGGCACCATAACCTTGCAAGAAAGAGGCTGCCAGGCCTGCATCTCTTTCTGATCCAGAAACCAGGGCCCAGAGAAGGTGAGTAAGCTGCTTAGAGCCACATAGCTGTGAGTAGCAGATCCAAGTGCAACCTGTCTGTCCCAGGAGCTTGCGGAATAGCTAGACCTTTGCTGCCTAGAAGGCCCTCTTGTGAGTCCCCTCCCTGGGCTCAGCAACCCAGGAGGGCATGACTTCTGGCTGGGTTCTAGGGCTGGAGCCTCAGTGTCCTCTTGTCTTCTTTCCTTGTGCGACTTGGTTTTCCAGTCTGTGAAATGGGGTGGGTGCGTCCAACTCCAAGCCTGCCTCTGCCCTGGGTCCTGGAGCCTGGAGGAGGAATGAGGTCATGTTTGTCTAGGGGCTGGAGCATCTTGGACGGAGAAACCTCGGCAAAGACAAAGGCCCATTGTCCCCCTTCCCCGGCCTTCTGCCAGCTCCCTCCCCAGTCACCAGACGAGGCCAGCCCTGCCCACAGCCCCCAGAGGCTGCCACGTGCCAATATGGGGTGACTCAGTGCCCCCTCCCTTCCCATTGGTTGATGATGCCTGGAATCCCACCATCAGAGCCTTGTAAGGTTGCTGTGGGATGGGTGGGGGTGAGGCAGAAAAAGACAAGAAGGTGGTGGGGGCCTCTGGCTTGTGGATTTCATAATCACACCTTTATGGTGGGCTTGGGTGGGAGATCAGGCAATACCAAATAATAAAAACAACAAATTTCACACTTGCCTTTCAGTAGCTTTGGCATGAAACCTTTATAAGCATTATCTCAATGAATGCTTACCACACCCCTAAGGGAACACTGTTCTTTACCCCATTCCACTGACGGAGAACACTCACATAACTGGTAGATATGGATGGCAGAGGCGGGGTTCAAACTGGAGTCTATGTGGTTCTAAAGAGTTCTGCAGGGGTAGGTGTGGTGGCTCACACCTGTAATCCCAGCACTTTGGGAGGCTGGGGCTGGAGGATTGCTGGAGGCCAGGAGTTGGTGACCAGCCTGGGCAACATAGCAAGACTCCCTCTCTATAAAAATTTAAAAATTAGCTGGGCATGATGGCGTGTGCCTGTAATCCCAGCACGTTGGGAGGCTGAGGTGGGAGGATTGCTTGAGGCCAGTTCAAGACCAGCCTGGGCAACATAGCAAGACCCCGTGTCTATAAAAATTTAAAAGCCAGGCATGGTGGCATATGCCTGTGATCCCAGCTACTTAGGAGGCTGAGGTTGGAGGATGGCTTGAGCCCAGAAGTTCGAGGATGCAGAGAGCTGTGATCCCACCACTGCACTCCAGCCCGGGTAACAGAGACCCTGTCTCTAAAAAACTGATAGAGTTCTGCAGAGCAGATCCAGGAGGTGGGGGCTGAAGTAGGGGGACAGGAAAGGGGGACAGGCCCAAGGCCTGGAGTTCATAGCAGTCAGGGGATCCCAACAGAGACACCTTCCCACTGAGCCTGTGAACAAGGCTGAGGTCCTTCATTGTTTCATGATGAAGTGGTTGGGGCCAGGCTCACGCCTGTAATCCCAGCACTTTGGGAGGCCAAGGCGGGTGGATCACCTGAGGTTGGGCGTTCGAGACCAGCCTGACCAACATGGAGAAACCCCGTCTCTACTAAAAATACAAAATTAGCCGGGCGTGGTGGTGGTGTATGCCTGTAATCCCAGCTACTCGGGAGGCTGAGGCAGGAGAATCGCTTAAACCCAGGAGGCAGAGGTTGTGGTGAGCCGAGATTGCGCCACTGCACTCCAGCCTGGGCAACAAGAGCCAAACTCTGTTCAAAAAAAAAAAAAAAAAAGAAAAAAGAAAAAGAAAAAAGAATGAAGTGGTTGGAGTGAGTCAGTTCTGCCCCTGGGAAGATGGTGCTGGCCCCAAGAAAGGGGGCTAGAGGATGCTCGAACAATTTCAGTGCTTTGAAACACCTCATGGGGCCACACATGAGCAGGAACACAGGGGAACAGGGGCGACTTCTGTAACTCTGAGCCCCACGGAGCTCTGTCAGTCATTAGCCAGGCAGGACAAATAGCAGCTCAAACATAATGCGTCCAAAAGTCAACTCTTGGTTCCTTCCCCAGCCTGCCCCTCCCTGTGACTTCCCCATCTCGGGAAGTGGCACCATCGTCTGCCTGATGGCTCCGGCCAGAAAACTGGGAGGCATCTTTGGATGGTCCCGCCCTCACCACCCACACCCCGGCCACCGCCAAGACTCATCAATTCTACCTCCAAAATAAATCCCACATCCACTTCCCTCTATTCTCGCTGCCACCCCTGTGTCAAGCCACCACGAACTCGGCCCTGGAGGCCAGCACAGCCTCCTCCCCGCCTCCCTGCCTCCTCTCCACCCCCTCCAGCCAGAACAACCTGTGGAAAATGTAAATCAGGCCCTATCTCATTCTCCTGCTTAAACCGCCCCATTCCCCAAGGGCTTCCTATTGCATTTGCACCAAAATCAACAATATCCAAATGGCTCGGAGGTTCACCATGACCTGGTGCTGCCTCACCTCCCCCAATTTCACTCTCCCCCAATTCTTTTCCCCTGGAATCTGTGTGTTTGCATACGCTGTTCCCTCTGCCTGGATGCTCTTTTCTGTGATTCTTTCCCCACTGGTCCCTTCTCATACTTTAGGTCTCAGCTTGGAGCTTACTTACTTTCTTTTTTCTTTTTTTTTTTTTTGAGACAGAGTCTCGCTCTGTCGCCCAGGCTAGATAGAGTGCGGTGGCACGACCTTGGCTCATCGCAACCTCTGCCTCCCGGGTTCCAGCGATTCTCCTGCCTCAGCCTCCCGAGTAGCTGGGATTACAGGCGCCCGCCACCACACCCAGCTAATTTTTGTATTTTTAGTAGAGACGGGGTTTCTCCATGTTGGCCAGGCTGGCCTCGAATTCCTGAGCTCAAGTGGTCCACTCACCTTGGCCTCCCAAAGTGCTGGGATTACAGGTGTGAGCCACTACACCTGGCCAGAGCTTACTTTCTTCAGCAACCCAAACTAGGTTTCCCCAAGTCTTTTCCCTCAGAGCCCCTTGTGTGTCTCCTTCATGGGAATTTACCTTAATTTATAAAGGCATGTTCACCTTTTGTCTCTGCCACCAAAAACTGTAAGACCCATGAGGGCAGGAGCCTTATGAGTCTCACTCACTGCTGCGCCCCTGAGAGCCACTCACATCTGTTGAATGAATTTGCAACTGATATGACAGTGTGAGAGCGTAATGACGTAATATAATAATAACAGCATTAAACCCTGTCTCTAAATGAAAAAATTTTTTCAAGCAGCTAGCACTTATGTAGTGCTTCTCCTACTGGATCTAACTCGACCACCCTATGAGGCAGGGAGTATTATAGCTTCCCATTTTTCAGATGTGGAAACTGAGCCTCAGAAGATGGGTTGGCTGGCCGGACACGGTGGCTCACACCTGTAATCCCAGCACTTTGGGAGGCTAAGGCGGGGGGGATCACTTGAGGTCAGGAGTTCAAGACCAGCATGGCCAACATGGTGAAACCCCATCTCCACTAAAAGTACAAAAATTAGCTGGGCATTAGTGGTGCATGCCTGTAGTCCCAGCTACTTGGGAGACTAAGACAGGAGAATCACTTGAACCCAGGAGGCAGAGATTGCAGTGAGTCGAGATCACACCACTGCACTCCAGTCTGGACCACAGAGAGAGACTCAGACTCAAAAAAAAAAAAAAAAGGCCTGGAGCCCGGCTTCCCTTGCTAGGAAGCATCATGTCCCTCCTCATGACTGGGACAGAGAGCAAGAAGTGGCAGGGCTGTCACTGCACAAACAGTGATGGTCCTTCCAGAGCCCACAAAGGAGCTGAGGCTCCATCCTGTGGGACAGGGGACCGTGAGGTCATCAGGCAGCGGAGTGACAGGGCTTCCTCTGTAAGCTCGGGGGATGGAGTGTGGGTGACAGGGAGGCTGAGGGCAGCGTGGATGCCTGGGAATGTCTGGGCAGATGCTGTCAGTGATCCCCAGCCACCCTTGGGCTGGACGGTCCAGATGGCCTGGGCCAGTTGTTTGCTCTTGGGGGCTTCCCTGGCATGACCAAGCCCCCTGGAGAGGGGCCTGGGCAGCAGACGGGGTGAGGGCCACCTCCCCAACCCAGGCCTGGGAACGTCTGGGCTGGCAGAGGGCCCGCTGGAGGCTGGTGAGAGGCCCACTTACCAGCACGGATAGGGCCCCCGTCAGGCCACGCCAATTAGGCAAGATGGAGTGCCAGGGCAGGGCTATAAATATCTTGGCCGCCGACTGGCCCAGGAATGTAAATGGTGTTGTTCAACAAGCAGAGAAAAATGTTCGGTTCAGACAGGATGAGTTTTTTGTGTTTTAAAAACATGTTCTGCCCTCCACGAAGACTTCGAGGTGGGCGGCAACGAGGCCGGTGCCCGAGGGCTGGCTCCTTGTCCAGTCCCAGCTGGGGAAAGGGCTCATGAGATCATAGACTTGCAGGGGAAGTCCCTGGAAGGGCCGGTGCATTTGAAGCCCAGAGAAGGCCTGAACCTGGCTTGAAGCTTTGTCCCTGGTCACAGGGGACCCTGGGTGAGGGAGCAGCCCAGTCATCTGGTTTGGGGACATGCAGCCCGCCGGGTATCGGGGCACCAGCGGCGGGTAGAATCGTCTCCCAACACTGGCCGCCCTTCAGAAGTCTCTGCCCTGTTGTGGGTGTGCAGCTGGACAGGGCGTTGTGTGTAGGTTACCGGACAGGAAGAGAGAAGCGAGGGCCGAGGGAGAAGGGCAGGCACTTGGCGTGGCTGCCGTGTGGGTGCACTCACCCCTGCGGGAGTGGTACCTCCTCTGCAGAGGGCATAGGAAACCTTACAACTGATGCACCTTATAAGCGATGACTTTTTTTTTTTTCTTTGAGATGGAGTCTTGCTCTGTTGCCCAGACTGGAGTGCAGTGACACGATCCCAGCTCACTGCAACCTCCACCTCCTGGGTTCAAGCTATTCTCCTGCCTCCGTCTCCTGAATAGCTGGGATTACAGGCACTATGCCTGGCTGATTTTTGTATCTTTTAGTAGAGATGGGGTTTCACCATGTTGGCCAGGCTGGTCTTGAACGCCTGACCTCAAATGATCTGCCCACCTTGGCCTCCCAAAGTGCTGAGATTACAGGCATGAGCCACCATGCCCAGATAATTTTTGTATATTTTTTAGTAAAAATGGGGTTTCACTATGTTGGCCAGGCTGGTCTCGAACTTCTGACCTCAAGTGATTTGCCCACCTTGGCCTCCCAAAGTGCTGGGATTACAGGCGTGAGTCACCATGCCTGGCCCCAAAGGAGCACTTCTGTGGGAGACCGATGGATGCATGAAGCCGAGGGAAAGTGCATTTGTGGAACTCCAAGGGTGTATGGTCTTGTGCACGATCAAGGGTGTAAGTGTTCCTAAGGGTGTGACTTGTGTGAGCATCCAAAGGCTGCCGGGGTGGGGGAATTCCAGAGAGTGCAACGTGGCAATCACGAAAGTATGTTGGTGTCATTTCTCGGCCTTCAGAAATGATGGACACTGCTGGTTGCCGTGGCTTCCTCCTACACGGTCAGTCACTCCTGCCACATCCTCAGTAGGGGCACTCCTGGGGACCCCCTCGCCATCCCACAACACCACTCAACACATGGCCAAACAGGTTTATCTTTTTCCGTATGATTTCTTCTTTTGCTAGAACATTTATAAAACTCCTTAGAAAATTTAAGGAACGTTAAGGAAGTTAAGGAAAAGTTATGAACGCTTTTCCAGAGGCTAAAAAAGAATTCGATTTATTTCCTACTAGCTAGTCTAGAATTTTATTACTTATTTATATAAGTTTTAACTTTATAATCTGTCTGGAGGTCATTTTAGTGTTAGATATAAAGTGTTAGCTTATTTGCTCCCACCTCAAATGCCTGCTCCATTTCCCATCATTGTGTAATGCTTGTGTTATCATGGATTGCATTTTTATGTAGCATTGGTTCTTACACATAATTGCTGCTTTGTAACCTATTCGAACGGTGCGTATCCCTGATCTTACTCCAGCATCATGCTATTAAATGATTGTTCCCTTAGACTACGTTTTATGGAAAACTTTATAGCACAGTAGTTAAGATTATGGGCTTTGAAGTCAAACTGGCAGAGATCCACATAAGAGCTTTGCCACTTAATAAATGTGTGACCTTGGGCGAGTTACTTCACAGTTCCTTATCTGTAAAATGGGCTTCTGGGAGATTGAAATGGTTTAGTTCTCTGCCCCCACCCAAATCTCATGTCAAATTATAATCCCTAAAGTTGGAGGTGAGGCCGGGTGGGAGGTGATTGGATCATTATGGGGGAATTTCCCCTTTGGTGCTGTTCTCGTGATAGTGAGTTATTGTGATGTCTGGTGGTTTAAAATGTGTAGCACCTCCCTCTCTCTCTCTTCCCCTTCCTATAGCCATGTGAAGACGTGCCTGCTTTCCCTTCACCCTTCTGCCATGATTGTAAGTTTCCTGAGGCCTCCCCAGCCATGCTTCCTGAACAGCCTGTGGAACCGTGAGCCAGTTAAACCTCTTTTCTTTATAATCACCCAGTTTCAGGCATTTCTTTATAGCAGTGCAAGAACAAACTAATACACAGGCCTGTATTATCTCCCTCACACATTCAGAGCAAACTGAGAATTAGATATAGACATCAGATGGCTGATAAAACATCAGCCTTATTATTGAGTAGAGGTGATTGCTATCCACTGTCACAACTTGTATTTAGCATTGCACTAGAGTTCCTAGCCAATGCAATAAGACAGGAAAAGGAAATGAAAGAGATAATGGTGGAAAAAACAAGATAAAAGACAAAGCCTCAGTGGGCATTCTGACATTCACTCCTGCTTTAGATAGACTCAAGCACCCTAGTCATAGGTAGTACCAGATCCCCTAGGTCTTCACTACACACACACTTTCTCAGATAAACCCTATGCCCAGAAAATTACTATGGAGCACAGCAGAAAATACTGAGAGAGGAGAAACAAGGATGGAAAGCAAGGACAGGAATGTTCCTTTGGCAAAAGTCCTTTGACATATGAGGTAGAGGTAGTGGTGGAGACTCCCCCAGCAACAACCTCATCTAGGGCTATAGTGAGCACAGGTTGATAATCTCTGTGAAGCACTTGGCTTGGTGCCTACCACACTTGTAGGTGTACAATAAACACTGTTCTTAATATCAATATTTGCAAGGTCTTACTTCATTTCATTTCTCCTCTTGTCCTGGAATTCTAAAACAGTTGTCATTGGTGTTTTCTTTTAAATGAAATGTAGGATCATTTGGTGATGTCCTAAGAAAAAATATTTCCAGCTGGGCACGGTGACTCATGCCTATAATCCCAGGGCTTTGAGGCTGAGGCAGGAGGATGGCTGGAGGCCAGGAGTTCAAGATTAGCCTGGGAAACATAGCAAGACTCCGTCGCTACAAAAAAAATTAAAATTATCTGGGCTTGGTTGCGTGCACCTGTAGTCTCAGCCACTCAGGAAGCTGAGGGAGGAGGATCACTTGAGCCCAGAAAGTTGAAGCTGCAGTGAGCCATGATTGCCCCACTGCACTCCAGCCTGGGCAACAGAGTGAGACCCTGTCTCAACTTTCCTCCAACCCTTGGCTGCCCCCTACTCCCTACCCTGCATCAGCATGTAAATGATTTTGGCAGATAGGGTGGGAATGAATCCCAAACAGGAGGAACTAGAAGAATAGCCTGCAAAACTCAGAGAAAGGGAAGTTTGCACTTTAATACAAAGCTTGCACTACAGAGGGGTCAAGGGTCAAGTGCATAATGAGAGTGGCAGGGCCTGGTTGAGGTGAGCGGGGAGAAGTCAGTGGGTTCCAGGGAATTTGAGGCCCATGACTAAGCTGGCTCAGGAGGGCTGATGGGCGGGTATTATAAGCAGGTTGCGAAGGAGAAAAGAGGCTCTGAAAAAGTCAGGAGGTGTAGACAGCCAGGTGGTCTCACCAGGTACCACAATGTGGGCACAGGAAATGAAGGTTAAAGCCAAGAGTGGTACAGTCTCCTGGGTATGCTGAGCCCATGTCTCAAAGTCGGGGTCCTGGTTCCAGTGCCCAGCTCTAACCCCGGCCACTGTGTGTGCCTGGGCAAGCTGCCAACCCTCTCTGGGCCTCAGATTCTCTTTGTCAAAGGAGAGGCACCTCTCTGTGCCATGATTGCTGTGAACCTCTTCCCTGCCCATGGGGCATCCCCACACCCGCAACCCACTCTTCCTCTTCCCAGACAGCCCCAGGCTAGTTTGTCTGCCCTGTTTTCCCACCAGTGACCCAGTATCCTCACCATCTTTTTTTCTTTTTTCTTTTTTCTTTTTTTGAGATGGAGTCTCGCTCTGTTGCCCAGGCTGGAGTGCAGTGGCACGATCTTGGCTCACTGCAGCCTCCGCCTCCCAGGTTCAAGGGATTCTCCTGGCTCTCCCGAGTATCTGGGATTTCAGATGTGCACTACCACACCTGGCTAATTTTTGTATTTTTAGTAGAGATGGGGTTTTGTCATGTTGGCCAGGCTGGTCTCTAACTGCTGACCTCAGTAACTCCCCCATCTCAGAAAAGGAGAAACACTTGGGTCTCCTTGGTTCCCATGCCTCCCTGCTCACAGCTCCATGGTCCAAGAACTTCTAGGAGAGGGGAACACCCGCAGCCCCTCTCCTCCCCTCTTCACCGCCCCCCAGCCCCTGTTTTCATTCATTCATTGGTTTAGCCAATCCCCAGTGTCCTTCTGTGTACCTGGGCTTCCCCAGTCCTTAGGAAAACAAAGAAACATAAGCCGGGGACCCAGCCACCTGGAGCTCATGGTCCACTGGAGGACCTTTCATAGACAAGCCCATTCTTTATTCATTCCAGAAATGTTTTTTGAGTGGCCACCCTATCCCTGGAACAGGAAAACCACCGGTGGGCACACGAACCCAGCCTCTGCCCCTGGGGGGCTTCCAAACTAGAAGTCAGAGAGCCAGGAAATCACGACGTATGAGATGTGGGAGAGCCCAGGCCAGACTTGGAGATAACAGAAGGCTTCCTGGTGGGAGTGATGTCTGAGTGAAGACAGTAGCTATGCGGACATCAGCCAGCCAGTCGCAAGAGAAGAGAGATGAGGAAGAGAGGGCTTCAGGGAGAGGGACGCCAAGTCTTGGCTCAGAGGGGAACAAAGTGGCTTCGGGCCAGGGGTGAGGGGTGAAGATAGCTGGAGCAGAGCTGGAGAAAGAGAGTTGGGGGTGAGATGGGCGCAGTAGTCTGGAGCCAGATATCACAGGGCCCTTGGGGCATGAAAGGGGTTTTCTGTTATCCTACAGCTGGCGGGAAGTTACTGGTTTTAGGCAAGTGGCATGATAAGATTTGGTTTCTTTTTTCTTTTTTTGAGACAGGGTCTCACTCTGTCACCCAGGCTGGAGTGCAGTGGTGCCATCACAGCTCACTGCAGCCTCAAACTTCTGGGCTCTGCAACCTCCGCCTCCCAGGCTCAAGTGATCCTCCCACCTCAGCTTCCCAAGTAGCTAGGACTACAGGTGTGCATCACCATGTCTGGCTAATTTTTTTTTTTTTTACTTTTCTTAGGGATGGGGTCTCACTATCTTGCCCAGGTTTGAACTCCTGGGCTCAAGCAATCCTCCTGCCTCAGCCTCCCAAACTGTTGGGATTACAGACATGAGCCACTGCTCCCAGCAAAGATTTGCATTTCTATACATCAAGCTGGGCTAGACGTGGTGGCTCATGCCTGTCATTCAAGCATTTTGGGAGGCGAAGGCAGAAGGATTGCTTGACCCCAGGAGTTCAAGACCAGCCTGGGCAACACAGCAAGACCCCCATCCCTACAAAAAGTAAAAAAAAAAAAAAAAAAATTAGCCAGTCATAGTGGCATACACCTGCGGCCCCAGCTACTCAGGGGGCTGAGGCAGGAGGATCACTTGAGCCCAGGAGTTGGAGGCTGCAGTGAGCTAGGATCACGCCACTGCACTCCAGTCTGGGCAACAGAGCAAGACCCTGTCTCGAAATAAATAAATACCAAACACAACAGTGCTATCAGGTTGGGCTGCAGGGAAGTCAGTGCTGACCTGGGTGAGGGTGTTTGGGTGGCAGGTGGGGGACAGAGCCAAGCAGGAGCCAGCCAAGGAGTGAGCAGCAGGTGAGAAGTAGAAACATATGTGCAGACAGCTCTTTGAAGAGTTTGGCTGTGACAGAGAGGTGAGAGATGGGGGCAGCCAGAGGTGGGAGTGGGGTTCAAGGCGGGGTTTCTTTTATTTTGTTCAAGGAATGCTTAAATGCCAACAAGAAGGGGCCAATAAATGGAGGTGTGACTGGAACCCTAAAGGCGGTGTGTGGGCTGAGACGTCTGAGCAGGTGGAGGGGAGGGAAGGGGAATCGATGTGGGTGGGATCACCCTTTGGTCCACAGGGAGATGGCCACAGGCTTGGACATTTGGAGACACAAGGGTAAGGACAGTCCCCTAGAGCTAGCCTGAGGCTGAGGACGAAGGGTCAGAAGTTCTGGGACAGCGCCGGGTACGGTGGCTCACACCTGTAATCCCAGCACTTTGGGAGCCTCAGGAGGGCGGATCACTTGAGGTCAGAAGCTCGAGACCAGCCTGGCCAACATGGTGAAACCCTATCTCTACTAAAAATGCAAAAAAAATTAGCCAGGTGTGGTGGTGCACGCTTGTAATCCCTGCTACTTGGGAGGCTGAGGTGGGAGAATCATCTCTTGAACTCGGGAGGCGGAGGTTGCAGTAAGCCGAGTTCACACCATTGCACTCCAGCCTGGGTGACAGCACGAGACTCTGTCTCAAAAAAAAAAAAGTTCTCAGACAGTGAAGGGGGAATGCAGGATTGCTGTGCAAGAGCTCAAACAGAGGGAAGCCCAAAACCAGCTGGGGTCTGGGCCACAAGTCATCGTGGGCCGGGCTCAGAGGACACGGTAGACCTGGAGCCAGGTCTCAGTCTGGAGTTGGAGCTAAGACGTAGGCCAGGCATGGTGGCTCACGCCTGTAATCCCAGCACTTTGGGAAGCTGAGGCGGGAGGATCACTTGAGGTCAGGAGTTTGAGACCAGCCTGACAAACATGGTGAAACTCTGTCTCTACTAAAAATACAAAAATTAGCCAGGCAAGGTGGCTGGCACCTGTAATCCCAGCTGCTCGAGAGGCTGAGGCAGGAGAATTGCTTGAAACTGGGAGGTGGAGGTTGCAGTGAGCTGAGATGGCGCCACTGCACTCCAGTCTGGGTGACAGAGCAAGACTTCATCTCAAAAAACTAAATAAATAAAAGACTCAGTCTGGGATCAGAGAGGGTTCTGCCCAGAGTCAAGAGCCAGAAGGCAAGGCCAGAGCCCCCCACCCCTGAGGTTCATCCTGAGCTCAGGGTCCAATCCCTGGCGGCCCTGAGGTTGAAGATAAGCTCCTTGAGCTGCTCACCCTTTGGGTGGCCGACTCGGCCCGGCTTCTGCCCAGGAACCTCCCCAACCCTGATCCCAACGGGAAATGCCAGCCCAGACCCCACTCTTCCTTCAGGCCAGCAGGGCCCCCCAAAACCCAGGCCCACCCTCCCCAGCAGCCGGGCCACGAGCCGAGTCCCGCCCCACCCAGTCCAGGGTGAGAATTCCGGCCACACGCCCCTGTGATGTGGTCACGTTGGAAAAATGTTAATCAAATATTCTCCTCCGTGTTTCTTTTCTTTCCCAGGCTGAATTCCTAGAAGACAGGAATTTATGGTGTGAGAGCTCCAGTCCCCGCAGACCCACTGCCAAGGTCAACAGCACGAGGCGGGCATCCCTGCCAAGGGGGGAGTGGAGTCGTGGCTTTAGGAGTTGGTTGCACAGAAAACCAAAGTACATGCATTAAAAAAGGAAAAAAAAGAAAGAAAGAAAAAGAAATCCCTTCTCTCCCTCAAGTTCCCAAACTGGGGCTTAAACAAGGTCTCCCAGCGTGGCCCAGGCAGGCCTCTGGTCTGGGAACAGAGTTCCCCTTGGAGACAGGGCCTGCGACGCTATCAGGGGGGCGTCCCTGGGGTCCCTGGAGGGTTTGGAAGTTGCTTCTTCTCTCAGACCCAAGCTCAGCAGCTCGGCCTCAGGGGGTGGGGGGCAGGATCTCCATGGTGACTCCACCTCTCTGGCCAACCCAGGGCAGTTGACATGAACACAACACATATCAGCCTGGGCCCTGTCACCAAGCCCCCTGAGCCTGCTTCATCTCATCTCCCCTCTGCCGTCTTGGTTCTGGGGTCTTGACTGTCCAGAGAGCAAGCCCCTTGCAGACCTGGGCACCTAGGTCTCTGACAGCAGAGAGACTGGGGATGCTGCCTGCGGTAGCAGAGGGAAGGTAAGGAGGGGGCCTGGAGACGACCACCCAGACTCAAACCAGATGATCCGATGCTGGGAAGATAGCCTTGGCCGCAGCCCCCAGCCCCGCAGGTGTAACTGAACATTCATGTGTCACCGATCTGTCCGACCCATGCTGAGTTCCGCTGTGTCCCGGGCACCTGCAGAAAGGGGAAACCAAGGCAGAGGAGGCTTCACTGCTAAGTGGGGCACGGAGGAAAGACTGATGGCAAAATGGAGGTGACTGTCACGTGAGACCAGGGGGCTGGAAGGGCTGTGGGTCCCCGAGGAGAGAGCGGCCGCCCTGGGGCTGCAGGGGAGGACGCTGGTTTGAGAAAGCTTTCTGAAGGGAGTTGCACCCTGAGAGGGGCCGGAGTTCATCAGGCGGACACTCAGTGGGAGAGGGGCCTTGCTTGGAAGGAACATTCCAGCTGAGGCCAAAGCATGTGCAAAGGCCCAGAATGTTTATACCTTGGTAAGACTTTTCATATAAATAAATTCTCAAATCCAAAAAACAAAACGGCCTCTGGCAAGCCACATGTCTGGGTTTCTTGCTTGGAAAAGGAAGCTCTGCCCTGCCCCAAGCCTGGGGACCACGAGAAAGTGGGGCCTGACACCTCTCAGGTCCTTGCCCCCTTCCCTGGCAGCCACCCAGACAGCACCACGCCATACACCCCCCAAGAGAGTCCTCAAGCCCTGTTCTGTCTGCCCCCTCCTCACTGCCTCACACCAACAGCCTCCCGATCATCGCCTCGCTCCCTCTGCTGGGCGCCTCCCCAGGCCCAAGTCCAAGCACCAACTCCAGTCTGTTCTCTGCCCTGTACCAGGAGGCTGGGTAGTAGACGAGGGGCAGCCTCCTGGGGTCCAGGGTCCTTCCAGGGTCTCTACTCCCTGAATGCATGGGGTCAAGGGAATCAGAACCTCCAGCTTCTGTTTTGTTGTTGTTGTTTTGTTTATTTTGTTTTGTTTGTTTTCCCCGAGACAGGGTCTTACTCTGTTGTCCAGGCTGGAGTGCAATGGCTCACTGCAACCTCCACTTCCCTGGCTCAAGCGATTCTCCTGCCTCCACCTCCCTAGAAGCCGGGATGACAGTCTCCCGCCACTACATCTGGCTAATTTTTGTATTTTTAGAAGAGATGGGGTTTCACCATGTTGGCCAGGCTGGTCTCAAACTCGCCTGGCCTCCCAAAGTGCTGGGATTATAGGCGTGAGCCACTGCACCCAGCCTCTTTTAGTTTTTTAAATCTCTTTTTGGCCCTGGAGTACAGAGGTTTTATTTATCCAGTCCCTTTTATTCCCATCAGTCCTAACCCACCACCCACACCCACAGGCAACCTTTCCAATGCATTCAAGGTATGTCCATTCATTCATGTGTGTTCTTGTAAAACGAGGATCACTCATAACTAGTAATGGGGACAGGGCTTCCTTCTGGGGTGACACACATGCCTCAGAACTAGATAGAGGTGAGTGTGCTAAATGCCACTGAATTGTACCCTTTACAAGTGGTTCATGGTTAATTTTCTGTTAGGCAAATTTTACCTCCATTTCATAATATGTGTATCACTGTTTTGGAGAGGTGTTGATTTACCCAAGTGGAAATGGGCCATGGATTGTATTTCTTTCTTACTCTTTCCTCTCTGAGTCTGGTTTTCTTATTTGTTTTGTTCTTTTGAGACAAGGTCTTGCTCTGTCTCCCAGGTTGGAGTGCAGTGGTGTGATCCTAGCTCACTGCATCCTTGAACTCCCGGGCTCAAGCAATCCTTCTGCGTCAGCCTCCTGAGTAGCTGGGACTACAGGTGCCTGCCACCACACCCGGCTCATCTATTTAAAAATGTTTTTGTAGAGATAGGGTCTCAATATGTTGCCCAGGCTGGTCCTGAATTCCTGGTCTCAAGCGATCTTCCCACCTCAACCTCCCAAGGTACTGGAAATACATAGCAAGACCTCGTCTCTACAAAAATAAACAATTAGCCGGCTGTGGTGGCTCGTGCCTATAGTCCTAGCTACTCGGGAGGCTGAGGTGGGAGGATTGCTTGAGCCCAGGAGTTCAAGGCTGCAGTGAGCTAGGTCACACCACTGCACTCCAGTCTGGGCCACAGATGGAGAACCTGTCTCTAAAAACAAAAACAAACAAAAAAGTAAGACTCTGAAGTTGCTAGAATAAATTGTGGTAGATCTTTTGACATAGAAGTTAAGGACTCCTGAAACAAAACCTCAGAAAATGCACAAACCAGAAAGCTTCCCCCGCCAGCCTCCTGCCTCACCCAGAGGAAGTGGCGTTTCCTCC
Organism: Papio anubis; assembly: GCF_008728515.1. Taxonomy (NCBI): domain Eukaryota; kingdom Metazoa; phylum Chordata; class Mammalia; order Primates; family Cercopithecidae; genus Papio; species Papio anubis. Next base: position 135,870,615 of record NC_044979.1, on the reverse strand, counting down.
CGGACGCCGGCCTGGGCGCTGCCTACCTGGTGAGTCATGGGCCACTCTCTTCCGAGGCTGGCGGCCTGGCCCGCCCTTCCCGTCGGTACCCAGGAGGGAGCACAGCCTGCAATGGCTGCCTTATCTCACCCTCGCCCATGGCCCCGCAGACATGAGGTCAGGGCCAGGGATGGGATGAGGGTGGGAGGTAGGAGGCAGCGGAGGGTCAGGGAGAGGTCAGAGGTCGCTGGCAAAGCTGTCACTGCACTTTGGAGGTGAGGGTGGGTGGCAAAGCAGACCCTTAAGGGATCCTGGCCAGGCCCCAGGGCTGGGGGTGGTGAGGGGTTCGTGTCATCACGGTGTGACCCGTTCGGGGGAACAGGGACAGGAGCACCAGGCCAGGGGAGAGAGGGTCCCCAATCCCCAACCCCTTCCAGAATCTTCTTTCTAGGGGAGAGAGGGCCCCAGATTAGAATCTCCGATCTGAGCCTGTCCTCACTCCCAACCCCTTCCAGAATCTTATTTCTAGGGGAGAGAGGGCCCAGATTAGGATCTCTGATCTGAGACGGTACGCACCCTCTACCCCTTCTAGAATCTTCTTTTATTTCTCCAATGGCCCTTTGAGGCCAATCCCCTTCAGGCCAAAACACACGGCCAGACAGGAAAGCCACTGAGAGAACAAGCAAGGGGGTGTCTGTGCCCACTGGGGTGTCCCCAGAGCTCTTTGGGCATCTGTGTCTTACCCCTTTGGTCATCCGACAGAGGGTGACTCAACACCAGCGCCAGTCCCACGCCTTCATCCCAGGAGGGCTGAGTCCTTTGGGTCTGGGTCCTAGGGCTTGCTGGTTCTGCCGATGTCTGCCACCTGGGTGCAAGCCTGTGCGTGGGCCCACGTGTGTGCCTGCAGATGTCTCTGCATGTGACATGTGCGTGTAAGTGTCCAGCCGTCTATCCCCTGTACTTAGTCTCTGAGTCTGGGCTGACTGTGCTGATGGCACTTTTTCCAGAAGGTTCCTGGTAACTGGGACAAGTCTGTGTGTCCTCCAGCCTGTCGTCGGGGGTCCCTGGGCAGTGCTAGGCAGCAGCTTGTGCGTGGGCAGTCAGTCGGTCAACAAATGTTTGTTTGGGGGTGTATATAGGCAGTCCTGGGGGCTTGCTGTCTGGTCCGCCTCCATCCACCAGTCTGCAGGGACTGGGAATGAGGACATAGTTGACCCCTCTGGCCAGTGTTGCTGTGTGTCTCTGTAGTTAAAGGTATACCCTGGAGCCCTTCCCCTTCCCTGGGTGCCTGGTCTGTGGGGCTTCTGTCCTGGGTTAGCAGGGGACAGGGGGACCTACTCCATGGACAATATTTCCCTCCACCTCACTTCCCAACAGAAAACCCAAATGTGCATGGAGAAAGAGTACTGGCCCAACTGTTGCCAAAGTATAGAGACAGATGATTAATAGATGCATACATACATGTGTATATGTGTGTATACACACACATCCATCCATCCATCTACATACATACACACACATCCATACATGTACATACACAGATACGATATCACATAGAATAAAATACTCCAACTGACGTCTGAACTTTTAATTAACTTTAATTTATTTTTTTTAGTATTAGTATTATTATTTTTTGAGACAGGCCCTTGCTCTGTCTCCCGGGCTGGAGTGCAGTGGTGCGATCTCAGCTCACTGCAGCCTCCGCTTCCCAGGTTCAAGCCATCCTCCCACCTCAGCCTCCCAAGTAGCTGGGACTACAAGTGCGTTCCAGCATGTGTGGCTAGTTTTTGTATTTTTTGTAGAGACAGGGTCTCATTTTCTCAAACTCCTGGGCTCAAGCAATCTACCTGCCTCGGCCTCCCAAAGTGCTAGGATTACAGGTGTGACCCACAGTGCCTGGCCTGAACTTTTAAATCAAGATTTTATTTATTTACAATTATTTTATTATTTTATTTGATTGTTGAGGTGGAGTCTCACTCTGTTGCCCAGGCTAGAGTGCAATGGCACAATCTCAGCTCTCTGCAACTTCTACCTCCTGGGTTCAAGTGATTCTCCTGCCTCAGTCTCCCAAGTAGCTGGGATTACAGAAGCCCACCACCATGCCCAGCTAATTTTTGTACTTTTAGTAGAGACGGGGTTTCACCATGTTGGCCAGGATGGTCTCGAACTCCTGACCTCAAGTGATTTGCCTGCCTAAGCCTCCCAAAGTATTGGAGGTTACAGGCATGAGCCACCACACCTGACCTAAGATATTATTTATATAGAGACATGCACACACCATATGTGAATTTGCATCAAATCGAATGGAAATTTTCACAAACTGCACACATTGCTGTTGACAGCACTCAGATCAACATACCAGTGCCTCTGACCCCCATTTCCCTTATTCCCCTCCCAGTCCCCAATCTCCCCCTGAGAACAACCACAGCTCTGACTTCACCATAGATTCCTTTTTGCCATTTTTTGATTTGATGTAAATAGAATCCTAGATTATCTACCCTTATGTTTCAGATCCATCAAAGCTGTTGCATGATTTATTTTATTTTATTTTATTTTATTTTATTTTATGCAGGCTACAGCCTGTGCATTCCCACAACTCTGCCCCTCTCCCGCCGAGTTCTCAGGAGTCCACCACCGGGAAGAAAATCCTAGGGGAGGCCAGGCATGGTGGCTCATGCCTGTAATCCTAGCACTTTGGGAGGCTGAGGTAGGAGGATTGCTTGAGGCCAGGAGATCAACACCACCCTGGGCAACATAGCAAGACCCTGTCTCTCCAAAAACCACAGAAAAAAATAACCAAGCTTGATGTCACGTGCCTGTATTCCCAGCTACTTGGGAGGCTGAGGTGGGAGGATTGCTTGAGTCCAGGAGGTTGAGGCTGCAGTGAGCTGTGATCGCACCACTGCACTCCAGCCTGGCAACAGAGTGAGACCCCGTCAAAAAAAAAAAAAAAAAAGAGAGAGAGAGAGAGAGAAAAGGGAAGGGGAGGGGAGAGGAGACAGAGAGAGATAGAGAGAAAGAAAGAGAAGAAGGAAGGAAGGGAGGAAGGAAAGGAGGAAGGAAGGAAAGACGGAAGGGAGGGAGGGAGGAAGGAAGACAGGAAGGCAGGAAGGCAGGCAGGCAGGAAGGAAGGAAGGAAGGAAGGAAGAAGGATGGAAGGAAGGAAGGAAGGAAGAAGGAAGGCAGGCAGGCAGGAAGGCAGGAAGGAAGGAGGGCAGGAAGGAAGGAAGAAGGAAGGAAGGAAGAAGGCAGGCAGGCAGGAAGGAAGGAAGGAAGAAGGCAGGCAGGCAGGAAGGAAGGAAGGAAGAAGGAAGGAAGGAAG